>NC_089597.1:47494648-47835820 GCF_019320115.1 Miscanthus floridulus
ACTTCACTGCCGGTTCTTTACACAACCGGCAATGTTCATTTGCACCAACACTCTTGGTTCATAAGACCACCCGGTAGAGCTCAGTTCCAACAACACTGTCGGTTTGTGTTTCAACCAGCAGTGTTGTAGTAAGAATCACTGCCGGTTAGTGACAAGAACCGGTAGTGATGGCTAAGCCACTGCCGGTTTTGTTGCTAACCTACAGTGATGTTTACGACAACACTGCCGGTTTTCTGATAACCGGCAGTGATGTCACGTTCGCATTTTATTGTTTTATAATTGATTTTAATTTATATTTTTTTATGGAATCGGGTTTCGCTTTATATACGCTACGTAGATGATAGGTACATCAATATTAAACATTACAAATGTTACGGTTATAATTCAAATGTTCTTATCCACATCTCGATCCCTTAAAATAAAAAATAAATATTCTTGGACTTCACACATGCTTCTCAGACTTCTTACAATAATCTGGCGAGCCGCTCTGGGCCATACTGGTCCTTGTACCTCACGTATTGTGTAATGAAAAATACTCCATCTTTTTCCAATACCTTGGCTAAGATGAATTTTGCGAGCTCCGATTGCAGTGCGACGATCTCCATGTCTAACAGCCTTTGGTGGTTATATTTTTTGCGCCATCGTTCAAAAAAGATGATATCCAAAGAGGAACATTAAATTATTTTGTTGAATTATTAACAGACATAAATGAAATGGGGATTATACACACCAACTTATCGGCTTCTTCCGATTTCCCGTCGATGTAGCGAAGCATTGCCCACATTACATAAAACCCACATTCATTGTTTCCCGTCGGCTGTGACAGGTACTTCCCCTCCATTTCGACAACCTTGAATGGGACCGGCGTCCCACCGATGTCTTCTTCGGACACTAAGCAACATTAAAGGGAGAAACATTAGAAAGCGGTATGTGTGATTAGAAAATAATATGTTCTTAGGATCGCTTACTAATTCAGCACTGCCACCAGTGCATCCAGATGATGAAATGGGTTTTTCTTCGAGTCCCACACCTCGATCAGATTTTTGGCAAGATTGACACAAATAAAGACGAAATGGTTGCTATAATCACAGAATCCTAATTATCGAATAATCTTACCGAAAAAAGAAGCATAAAATTAAAAGCCGAGAACACATACTCGCAGTTGTAGTCTAGAAGTATGTGGGTTTTCTTCTTCATCATGAATTCGTCAAAAACAACAATCAATCTCTGTTTTAGGTCTTCCACGTCACATCCATAGAGGCCTCGACAAGTCCTCTCATTGACTCGCAAGGGGTCCAAGAAGCCTATGTAATCCCATTTGCTTTTTAGAATGCAAAATTTTGCTATACACCTACATAAAATCATGGGAAGTGCTCAAAAGTTAACAATTTATCTCGAGAGAGTAGTTAATTATAATATTGTGCGTGTAGGGTACTTTCATAGTCCACAGCGTCAACATTTGAACATCGAGAAAGCGTTTCTAGTATAGCTGAAACAAACACTCACACTCGACATCGAACTTCTCTTCTCCAGGATAATGAAAAACATATGGTGAACTGATGGATGGTCAAGCTTAATGAAGCGCTTGCGCCAGGCCACTTGAGAGCCCTTGTTTTGATCAAGTTTTAGCCTGTCTTCCACTACGGGGTACTCAATGAGTATCTTGTTAAACTTCTTATCAAGTGTTATGTCAATAGTGACGTGAGCGTACCCCAGTGGAATTGGGCGGCCATTAATTGTCCCGTCTCCCGCAGGCTAGGCCTAGCCGAGCGCCACCTTGTCCTTTGTCCATTCCTGATGGATGTACAACCTGACATTGATGGGTTCAGTGATGTCGTCCACCGGATGAGGCACATTCGCCTCTTCTTCGTCGAGCGGGGTCGATCCGCAGCTGCTGCAACCCCTAAACTATGGGTTAAAGGCAGTAGGAGTAGGGTATCTTGAAGCGTAGCGTCTTTGATCATCAGAGGCATAGGGGTCGAAAAACAAGCACATTCACCGCAAGGTGAAGTGTGCCCACTTAGTCTCCGAGCCTAGAAGTAGGTGACGTAGGCACGTGGTGCCAGGGTCTAAAAAGAATGCCAAGTTAAGTTGAGAATCCAATCGTCGTACAAGCGATACGAGCTGCACCGGCAGGTGCATCGTACCGATGTAGTCCCTGAGCTTGCAGAAAGGTGAGGTATGAGCCTTGTAGCAAGGTCTAAGTGAGAAAAAATATCCCAACTATATGCGAGTCGCCAGTTGCATGTAGTCGAGACGCGAAGGCCCCGAGCTATGGTCGGAGAGTGGTAGTACATGATGTACACCTACATAAATATGTAGAATGGTAGTACATGATGTACAAAATAATAAATTATGAAGAAAAAATCAGCGGTGAAGAAATAGCGTATGACGCTCAGCAGTCATTTGCAAATGAGCATGATGTGATAAAGCAGTTGGTGCTTTGTAAACATTAGTGTTAATGTGAAGTCTGTGTTTATACTTAATATAAACTGCCCGACCAGTTAGTATGTAGCCGAGTCTCCAGCCCTAGCTAGCCCGTTAACCATAACGCAGGGCATGGAGCCTGTGCACGTGTAGGAAGAAAAAAGCATCGCTAAGGAGCCGCTGCAGACCACCCATAGCGCAGAGGGCAGACGCTCGTGCACGTGTAAGGAGGAGCCGGAGACAGGGCTATTTCTGGAGACATCGAGCGTCAACATGACTGGTTGAGGATTTGCATTAAGTATAGTTGTATGTTATATTTAAGATTGTATACATGGACAAACGTTATTTGAAGAATAATCATGATGAGAATGTTGTGGAGAAATGTTGTAATGAAAATTACAATAAATATAAATATTAGAAGTGTACTTATCTTTGGATAGAAATCTGGTCGATGGCGATAAAGTTGTCCGGTCCTCGTGCTTTTCGGCCTGTTGTGACGGTGGTCGCGGTTGTCATAGCGCCGTTTTTCGTGGCGATCATCATTGTGACGTGGTCTGGTGGTCGAGGTGGTCGGAGCTCGGTAGAGCCGCTCGGGACGTGGTCGATGTGGTCGGAGCTCGACAGAGCCGCTCGAGACGTGGTCGACGTGGTCCGTGGTCGACGTGGTCGGAGCTCAGCGGAGCCGCTCGGGACGTGGTCGACGTGGTCCATGGTTGACGTGGCTGCTCGATCAGTTCGGTGGTTGGAGGGCATGTACCTAGTTCCATCGCATGGGGAGGCAAAAGCCCTCGGGCATGTCTAGCCGAGGTCGGGCGTAGTCGGAGATCTTCCTTGCTTGCGTGAAGGTTTGCCGAGCAGGTTGTAACCTTATTTTATCAGGCATCTCTGCTTGTATGCCTTACATGAGCGCATGCGAGCCTGATGGAGATCTAGACTATCTTCAGCTTGCATGGCACTGTAGATCACACAGCCTTTGATTTCTTGCTTGCCTGATAGCTTGCACCCGAACGTTGATGCATGCGGTGGACTAGTAGCCAACAACAACCAACATGCAAGTCCAATCTAGTCCTGCAGGGTCACGATGAACTGATGCCGTGGTTTGTAGAAGTAGTGGCCAATGCCAAATCTGCGGTAGTAGATTCTGAACGCCGATGACGCTGCTGAAGCTGGGAAGCAGATCCGATCTCGTTGAAATCTCGGCTTGCTTCCTAGGTATACGACGCCGGAGACGACGCCGCAGATAGCCGACTTGATGACGAGTTCGCACAGCGACGTCAAGCTGTTGTAAGAGCCTCAAGACGATGACTCCATCGTAGGTGAAGGACGTCGCCGCCAGAAGCTAAATTGCCACGGATGGGATTGATCTTGAGGTCCATCTGGTTCGCCATGGATCAACACACACACCCCCTACCTGGTGCGTCACTGTCGATGAAATATGGTCGGTAGTCTACCTAGGGGTATGCCCAAGGTAGTATATTATCGGCAGACAGGTGCGCAAGCTACGAACGAGATAGTGACACAAGACAGACACGAGGTTTTATCTAGGTTCGGCCGCCATGAAGGCGTAATACCTACATCCTGCATCTGATTGTATTTCTATATGTCAATGAGATCTAGATGGATCGTGATAGATCCTCATCGAGATATCAACTAGGGGACCCCTGCCTCTCCTTATATACTCTGGAGGGGTAGGGTCACAAGTAAAGTAGCATATTTGGTACTATACAATGTCTTGCGGTGCACGCTGAGCAGTGCCGTGCACGCCTTGATCTTGTGGGCCAGGCCACCTCTGATGGTGCGCCCATGTCTTGTCTTGTAGATACCGGGGGCCATACCCCCACAACTGACCTCTTGGACAACAAAATTTGCTCGACTCGCGCTTCAACGGTCGCCTCAATCCGTGCTTCCATTCTGTCTTCCATCTCTTTTAGTTTCCTCAAATACTCTGCCTCCTGTTCCGCTCTACCCCCTCGAGCGGCTCCGGTAAGTGTTAGATTCTTGGGGGAATGCTAGTTTCCAAGGAACAACACCGGTTCCTCTAGTTCGACCAGGGTGCTCCTTGGTTCTGAGTGCTTGAGTGAGCACGTCTTTCTCCCTATTAGAAGTGCGAGTCCCTTGCCTCACCTCCTCAGTTACCTAGGAGATCCTCTGGATGAGTTCGCTCATGGGTTGATTTGAGGAGCTAAAGCTCTCATCCTCGGCGTGCCATACATTTCTCCCCATATAATATAATACCAATCTGGGCTCCCAATCTGTGGTCTCAACCTCAACGCCTTCCTCAGCAAGGTGATCCATCTTTTGAAGTTCTGCTTCAAATTCTGGCATCTTTTTGGCGTAGCCACGAGAGCCGAGATGATGAGGATTCGTTGCTTTCTGTGAATTCTCCTTATTCTTCCTGCTCAGTTCTAAGTACTCCTCGGATAACCTATATTCCTTGAAATCCTGCTAGAAGTCCTTTTGCTTGCTAAACTATCTACCATCGAAATCTGGTTCTTTATTTTGGAGGACAAAATTCTTGTACAATGTCCCCTTGAAATTCTTGAAGCATGTCCCTATGATTTCTTTTGCTTTTTTCTTGACTAACTCTCTATCATACTCGGCTAGGAAAGTGAAATACTCTAGGATCTTGACATCCCATATGTAATCCTTCTCGCTTTCGGGAACCCTCCACCGGTCATCATCTTTCCCAGTCCACGTCTTGTACTTAATCGGGATGAAGTCCCTAACAAGTAACCCGAGGATAGTCTTGTATTTGGTCAAAGCTATAGGCGGTGAGAGTGGATCCCTAAATTCATCAAACTCAGTAATGTGCTAGTGTGCATTCCTACCAACAGGAATCTTTGACACGCCTCGCTTAGATCTGGCCTTCCTGCTACCCGAACCCTCTGGCTCCTCGGTCGGTGGAGGCTCCTGCTAGAGACACCAAGTAAGATACGACCCTCTCAACTGATTAGCGTGTGTGCCTACATAGTCACATGATACCAAAGTTACCTGGCCATCTTGGTGATTTTGACCTAGATCGAGCAGGCTAGACGGGGTCCATGGCTGCTCGTTCTCACCGACCTGATTGACACCGTCACCGTTTGTTGGATCATGCGGCTCTCCCGTCCTAGCGATATCAGCCACTTCTTGTTACCGATCTATTCTTCGATGATGGGGTAACAGGCGACAATGAGTCATGGCTGTGACATGATCATGATTAGTTTTGGCCACGGACAACTACTAATAGCATATGTTCATATATATATATAATATGTTTAATGCAAAGTCTAATAATAAGTCCACATGCAGCAAAGTCAAATAATAGCATATGTTCACCTAGAACAAATTCATTGTTTGATTGACCACATACAACAAAGTCCACCTACTGTTCTACGAAACTAAGCCTACATCAACTTCCAAAAAAGAAAAGCGATGACCATGGCCATAAATAAAAGCATGACATCTTTCCAAGACCAAGGAGCTATTCTCCTAATCTTCACATCTCCGGCGGGTGGCTTCTCTTCAATCTCCAGTGCCAGCGGATGCCCATGGTTTACATTCATTGGACCATAGTAGGCCGGTTGCCCATGGTTTGCAAGGTAGGCCGGATGACTATAGTAGGCCCTCAAAGCTTCAGCTTCTATGTTGTATTTTTTGTGCAAATTACCAGAGTAGCGATTGACTTGAACATAACAATCTTCCCAGGTTTGATAAATCCCAGGCATGTGACCAACATGCACTACATACCATGCCATGGTTGCCTATATATTTAAGTAAATTAGGCATGTGGTAATGGTAACTCACTGAACAAGAGTTATTATTCAAGTTATATGAGCAAACTAAATCTATTTAATGTTCTTTATCCTTGACATGATAAAAAATTAGCTCAATAACTAGACTGTTTGTTATTCAAAGATCAATATGGTATAGTAATCATACTTGCTGCTGCTGCCGAGCCAATTTTAAAAGTTGTTTTTAACTTTTTTTCTGGAACAAACATCTATAGATGCCTTTTTTTAAGCATGCTATACATTCCATCAAAATCAATTGACACTCTACCTATAGCGATTATACCTGTACACATTTGACAAGAATCCATCATTGCTTAAGCAAGAGCATAAATTCTTATCTAACTCTTACACAAATAGAACACTCCCTACCGTCACAAATAAGACGTCCACAGTCATTAACATATACCTTTGACTGCTAGTTTTTATTGCTTGCAATAATTACAAAGCACATAGATATCATAACATTGTGCAACTACTATTCGAGATAGATATGCTCATATCATTGTCACATATTCAATCTAACTATGTCAAGAGGTGTTGATGATCAATGTTTAAATACTTAGACTGCACATAGCACAAAAGGTCACTTAGCTGTGACTCGAGGGAATAACTTGTTGTGACAAAATGCAAATAACACCAATGGTTCTTAAACAGTTTAGGGCCATGATTACTAGGTCCTCAACAAATCAGTAGGTAGCATAATCTCTTTAGGGAAAAACTAACTGGTTTATGTAACAGCATGTACATACAAGGATAGCTAAACCAAGGAGTAAAAGCATGTAACTCAATCAAATAGGAATCGGCTGCTATTGGGAAGACAACAACCGTGGGGCATTTCATCAAACACTTAGCTGGCAGTGAGCCATGCACTCACCATAGGGGTGGGAAAGCAGCTGTCCGCGTGCTCCTAAAGGCCTCAGTGGTGCTCCGACGTGGGGTGGTGGACGGCGTGGGGAGTGCTCCGATGTGGGGCGGTGCACGGGCATCGGAGTCGAAGAAGAGGAGCGCGGGGCTGGGAATGGCGGCGCGGGGGTGGTGGACGGGTGCTCCAGCGTGGGGCGGTGCACGGGTGTCGGCGTTGAAGAAGAGGAGCGCGGGGCTAGGAACGGTTGGCGCGGGGTTGAAATTTGGATAATTTCAACCCACGCTGGGCTTTTATACCAGACCTCATCACTGCCAGTTCTAATTATAAACCGACAGTGATGGGGTACATCACTGCCGGTTATAAGTCTAAACCGACAGTGATATAGAAATATCACTGCCGGACCATTCTTTAAACCGGCAGTGATTGCCGTGTAGCGGTTCCAGCATAAGTAAGTTATCTTTTCTACTTCTTTCGAATACCTCCTACTGGCTCAACGGTTAAGACCCCGCAACTTAGCCCCCAATACCCATGTTCGAATCCTAGGCGGCCCAATTTTTTTGGTTTAATTTTATAATTTATTAAGCGGTCCAAAGGTCAAAAAGAAAAAATAAATAAACCTTGACACACATCCTATACTAGCGCAGCGGTTAAGTCTCTAAACTCTGCAGCCCGAGACTCAAGCTCAAACCCGAGGGCAGGCACAATTTTTTTCATTTTTTATATATCACTGCCGGTTTTCAAAATAAACCGACAGTGACAACCAGCATCACTGTCGGTTTTTTCTCATCACTGTCAGTTTTTTGAAACCGACAGTGATGTTTATATATATTAAAAAAAATTCTTTTATATACTGAATAAATAGAAGCATATGTATTCCTATGTCGAAATGGCTTGAAATTTTTTTGGCAAGCTTATACACCCAAATTAAGATCTCACAAAGGATCTTAGGTTTTTCTAATCATTTTTATTTATTATATTTTTCTATGTGCCGAATGAGACAAAAGAGGGTGAATTTCATCTTGGACCCTATAGATTTTTTTCATCCACCTCCACAAAATTCTTATCCCTAAGGCACATTAGAGCCTATGTAAAAGTTTGGCACCATTCCGGATTTTTTCATGGATAGACTCAGTTCAACCTATAATTAATTGGTGTCGTCGCGTAGAAATTCAATTAAATCTCAGAAAGTAGCAAACCATCTCTGAAAAATCCCAAACTAGGTGTTTCCTTCGCACGTGGCACGTGCAAGCCTAAGAAAAAGTTTGAGACCAATATGACACCAGAATGCGTATGAACCACAGAAACCTTGATAACCTACGTGTATATTCATGGTTCGATGAAAGGGCACATGTACCTCTGTGAAGCATGTATACTCCGTCTATTTTAAAATAGCTTGATTTTTTTTGACAAGCATATACACCCAAATTAAGACCCCACACAGGAACTGAGGTTTTTCTGATCATTTTTTTATTTATTATATTTTTCTCTGTGCCGAATGAGACAAAAGAGGGTGAATTTCATCTTGGACCCAATAGATTTTTTCATCCATCTCCACAAAATTCTTATCCCTCGGGCATATTAGAGTCTGTGTAAAAGTTTGGCACCATTCCGCATCTTTTCGTGGGTAGACTCAGTTTAACCTATAATTAAACGGTGTCATCGCACGAAAATTCAAATAAACCTCAGAAAGTAGCAAACCATCTCCGAAAAATCCCAAACTAGGTGTTTCCTTCGCACGTGGCACGTGCAAGCCTAAGAATATTTTTGAGACCAATACGACACCGGAATGTATATTTCTAGTTGCCCAACAAATGTTACACGAATTACATGCATGACAATAATTAAACACACAAAGCCGTACATATTAAAATTAGAACCCAATTAAACTAAGACCTTGAAAACCTAGCTAAATAAATATTAATTACTATCGGAATCACTGCTGGGATCGATCGGGCCACGCACACTAACATGCCTCTGTAGCCATATATGGTAATTGATGTCATGGATTATGTATCCGCTTATATCGATGAAGTCCAATGCCCGTATGAGTGCACTCTCTCATGCCTCACAATACCGAAAGAATGGTCAGCCATAGATGTAACCTACTGAATGACTACTGCCCCTGTTAGTAATCCTTATGCAATACTAGCGTCCTTCTATAGTGAGCTGGCCGAGGTTTTCATTGCAGAAGTCCCAATCGTACCCGAGTTGCTCCTTAGCTTGGTCTTGAACGGCTCACAAGCCACATGCAGCATAGGTAAGGTCCTGTAGCACAATCTGCATGCGGAAAAAAGAAAAAGATTAGATAATGTTATTACAATAATAAACAACAAATAACCACGACTCAGGTATAAGTGACCATTTTACCACATCCGCATGGTTGTAGCTCGCAAATCATTCGCTTGCTTACGGGACGGGGATATCACCAGCATTCAAAGCAAGTACCTTGAAGTGCGAGAAATCAGGCACATCATAGCAAATATGTCGAAGTGCCTCTAAACAGATACGCACGATACTTAATTGGACGCTTATCATGTCCAGGCTCTGTATTCCCGTCCCGTAGATACGGTTTCGATAATTTGAACCCCTCACAGGGATGAAAAAACTGAGTTCACACGTCCATAGCCGACCACTTGTATTAGATGCCATGTTCTCGACGATGTCCGAGATAAAGAAGCAGCTAAGTGCTGTTCACAGCCAATCTATTGGGGATATAGTCTGCGACATATATACATGCAACAATGATATTAAACTAATTACACTTATTTGTTAGCATAAAAAAATGTTGGAAAATATTTCATATAATAGCTGGAACATGGAACCATGGAATGACCACATTAGGAGCGAATGACTCATCGCCTGGGTGGAAACCTGGTTCTTGTGGTGGGGGAGGTCTGTTGTTCATACCACCTGATCGATAAAATGCAAAAAATATAAACATAAAATATATGCACAAAAAAATTCTTTCAAGTAAAATATGGCAACATAATTAAATATAGATCGAATGCAAGGAATAAGAATATATATAAATATAGAATGGAAAGAAACATGAATATAAATATAGATCAAATGAATATAGATAGAATATTGGAGAAGACAACATATCAATACCATTGAAAAATGTAGAAGCCATGTCCAAATCACATAGAGAGAGAGTGTGGATGTCTTGAGAAGTGAGAGTGAAACGTGAGAAATGAGACTGAGATAGTTCGTGGGTGGTGGGATCGATGTATGTGGCTGGCAGTTTGTTTTATATAGGGGGCATGGACATCACTGTCGGTTTTTAAATAGAACTGACAGTGAAGGTGGCCTCATGTGTGCACCATTTTGGTGGACTACGATGCATAACAACATCTGTGGTTTGTTGTGAGAGGAAAACATTGTATCATGGCTGATAAGGCCTGGCTGAAACCAACATGCATGGAGAGGCTAGCTCCTGGCCAAGGGCCCTTTTAAAGGGGCTAGCAGTTGTGGTACATTTTTATTTCCGAACTAAAGTTGTCGGGGTAGGTGGAAGCAGTGTTCCAACTGTTGTGGTCATGGGAGTACTGTTGACATGTGAGGAGCATCTACACATCACTGTCGGTTTTTGTTTAAAAACCGACAATGAATTGGCCCTTCTGTGTCGGTTTGAGCAACCGACTGTGATAGAAGCTATCACTGCCAGTTTTAAAACAAAAACCGACAGTGAAGTGTCTGCCGCCATCGCAGCCTTTTAGTAAAAAATATAAAAAAAATGACTATCAGTTTGGAGCCTGCCATCGCAGCGCTATCACTGCTGGTTTTAAAACCAAAACCGACAGTGAAGGGCCCTGCCACCATTGCAGCCTTTTAGTAAAAAAATATTAAAAAAATCACACTCTCATAGCCTTTTTATCAAAAATATAAAAAAAAATTCTAAGCCTAGGATTTGATCCCAGGTCTCGGGGTTCTTAGTTTCAAGCCTTAACCACTATGCTAGAATAGGGATTATATTAGAATTAGTTGTTCTTTTTCTTTTATCCTGTCGTAATGCACTACTAAATAATAAATGCAAAATCAAAAAAGTTTGGCCCGCCTGGGATTCGAGCGTGGGTCTCAGACTACAGAGTGCGCGGCCTTAACCGCTGAGCTAGAATAGGGAGTTCACTTAGTTTGCTTTTCTTTATTTATTTATTAATAGAAATAATGCAGTTAGTTTATATTCTAAAATAACACAAAAATTTGTGTCTTGATTATTTAATTATATGATAATTAATTAATGGTCTATAATTATCAAATAATAGTGTTTGTGAACATCATCTTAATATTTGATTATATAGTCAATAATTAAATTGTAGAGATGCGCACAAAATATAAATTAAATATTCAGTGCGAATTACTGATACAACGTCTGCATAATGATTACATAGTTAACAATAATCTGACTATCTTTAGGTGCATCAACAATGAGGGCCTCATTGTGATCAATTCGTACGTAAGCAGGTTCGTCACCCTCTTGAAGGATAGGTAGGGGTACGTTCGCCCCGAATGGAGGCATTTCCTGATAGCCCCTGTAGTCTTCTTCATCCATCACTCCATCAACACCGACAATCTACCTTTTCTCTTCTAGGACTACTTTTAGCCTTCCTTTTGTCTTGTTGTCCCTTGCATAGAAGACTTGCATACATCTCTTGCAAGGATGAAGAGGTCGTCTCTGTATGCGGTCTTAGTGAGATCAACGGTAGTGAACCCTTCGCTGTCAGTGTTGATTTCCTCGAGCCAGACCCACTGGCAGCAAAAAAGAGCTGCCTTCAACGGATCATAGGCTAGCTCCCATATCTCCTCTATGAAACTATAGTATGTCGCCTGCACGTTGTCGTTTTCATCGTGAGCATCAAAATGAACACCACAATTTTGGTATGTGCTCTTTCCATCTTACTTTTTTGTGTAAAATGTGAATCCGTTGATCTCATACCCTTGGTACTTAAGATATGTACTCGAAGGTCCTTTGGCTAAGGCATCTAGTTGATTACCCAACTTTATTCCAAGCAAGCGACGTCGCAACCAGCTGACAAATTCCTCCTTATGTTTTTTATCCAGCCAAGCTTGTGACCTGCTCGGATACAGAGTTTGCAGCGATTGCCTATGCTCAACAATGTATGGCATCACACCCTCGGCTTGCTAGAGAACAGCGAACTATGCCTGTCTGAAAGAAACAGGGTCGTCTACTGTAACAGATTTCTCCCCGATCGTTCCTTTGCCATGTAGTCTTCCCTCGTGATGAGATTATGGAACTCTGACCCTTTTGATGCCCAGATAATATGTGCAGAACTCAATGATCTCCTCTGTTGACCATCCTTCAACCATGCCCCTTCTGGTCTGAATCTGTTCCTAACATACCTCCTAAAAACTTTCATCAATCTTTCGAAAGGAAACATCTGATGTAGGTACATTGGGCCAAGGGCTCTAATTTGGTCAACAAGATGAATGAGTAGATGCAATGAGATATCAAAGTAAGTTGGCGCCAAATGCATCTCAATCATAACGAGAGTTTTGGCTATGTCTTGCTATAGCTGCTCTAGTATGGACACATCAATGACCTTTTTTTAGATCGCATTGAAGAACGAGAAAAGCTTTATGATTGGGGCACGGACCTTTGGGAGGAGGATACCACGTAGGACAACAGGGAGCAGCTGAGTCATAATGACATGACAGTCATGGGCCTTCATAGGGCCATAGTTGAACTTGAGTTCTCTCATGTTCACTAGCCTCTTCGGGTTCGCACAGTACCACATCGGGACTTTGAGTTCATTGAAGAAAGAAATAAGCGCACGCTTTTCTTCCTTTTTCAATGTCCATGACGCAACTGGAAGTTCGAATTGGCCATTCTCTAGCTCCATAGGATGCAGCTCCTTCCTGATTCCCAAGTGTTGCATGTTCAGGCATGTGGCTAGTGAATCCTTCTATGTCCCCCCGGTGTCCATCAAGGTGTTAAAAGTGTTAGCACACACGTTTTTAGTGATATGCATGGGATCAAGACAGTGGCGTACACTCAGAAATAGCCAGTAAGGTAGTTTCCAGAAAACCAATTTTTTCTTCCAAACGCTCCCATCAGGCACTGCTACTGCATTGTCCCCCTTCCCAAGGACAACCTCTAGTTTGTTGAGTTCTCGAAGTATCGCAGGCCCGTCTCGATATTTTGGATCTAAGCGTTTCTCAATAGTATCATTGAAATCTTTTCTATTTCTATGGTAAGGGTGATCCTTCGATAGGAACCTACTGTGACCATATAAACTATCTTTGAGTTATTTGGCAGATTTACCGCATCGGTGTCGTCCAAGCACTCGACACATCCAGTATAGCCTTTTATCTTCTCTCCGGACAATGAACCTCGACCTGGCAGGTCGGTGATTGTAGCGATAAGTACTCCCTTGATCGTGACATGTTCCTTTTTATACTCGTTCCAAACATCTGGCACACCCTTTTCAAACATCTCCACTAGTTCATCGATCACTGGTTCTAGAAACACATCGATGTTATTCCCAGGTTGTCTTGGCCCTTGGATCAGTAGTGGTATCTAGATGTATGATCGCTTCATACAGACCCAAGGTGGAAGGTTGTATATACAGAGCGTCACTGGCTAGGTGCTATGATTGCTTCTAACCTGGTCAAAAGGATTCATTCCATCTGTGCTCAAAGCAAACCAAAGGTGCTTTACGTCTCCACCGATGTCCTTATAGAACATAGTATTGATAGTCCTCCAGTCATGCCCATCGGTGGGGTGCCTCATCATTGTATCTTTCTTACGCTCTTCGCCATGCCAGCGCAATAGCTTGGCTGACTTTGCACATACAAACAGCATATGCACCGAGGGAGCTATAGGGAAATATCAAACGACCTTTATGGGACCTCCTCTGGTCTTGGTACCCTCATCTGACGGCCCTTCCTTGTACCATGGAGCTTCACACTTGGGGCACTTGTCCAAGTCTTTTTATTTTTCTCCACGGTACAATATGTAATCATTGGAACACACGTGGATTTTTTCAACCTCGAGGCCGATGGGGCAGATCATTTGCTTGGCCAAGTATGTCTTTTCTGGCAACTCATTTTTTAGGAGCATTTTCCTTATTATACCTAACAACTGATCGAAGCCTTTATCGCTCAATCTGTTTGTCGATTTGAACTCTAACAGCATGATGTCGGCTTCTAGTTTGCTCATTGGATCATTCCTATACAATGGTGTTTTGCCATCTTGTCTTATTTTCTCTAGCTTTCTCAGCTGTCTTTCACTAAGACATTCAGTTTCTACATTACGTAGCAGCTGAGAAATGCCATCGTTATCCTCGGTGTCGTCAGCTAGCGTGTTCCTAAACACATTATTAACTGTGGCCATAGGTTCCATGTTGACACCCGGTTCCTCATCAGCATCGTGGATGGCTACGTCAGGCATGTCCACATCATCATCGTTTCCCTACAGAACATTCACACCAACCTCGTAATTCATAGTTCATATCGTATAGTTTGGCATAAACCTCCTGGTAATCAAGTGCGATCGTATAGACTCAATTTGACGAAAGTTCCTATGATTCTTGTAATCTTTGCATGGACAGAAGACAGGGTTCCCATTCCCAGTATGGACTTTGGCATCGGTGATAAACTGGCTAACGCCATGCATGTACCGCTTGTCCGTTCAGGACAGATGCATCCACTCTCGATCCATCTCTGCACAAAAAATTACGGAGACAGTAATTACAAAGAATTAATAAGAAATCGAGCTTCTTGAACAACAATTGTAGCTCGAAAGTACCATTTTTTGATAACATTATTGTACACTAATTATTGAAAAATTAAAATTGGTAGCCCCGGACCTATAAATTGAAAATCGTAGTAAAAAATAATTATTGCACAATATTAAAGAACAACTATTCTACTCTACTTCTAAGAACTAATTATAGCATTACATACTAACAATGATGATCTTGACCACCATGGAATAATTAGCTAGGAATTTAAATGTGTTCATAGACACCAACCTTTTGGATGATGGATTCACCACAATTTGAGCCTTGCACAAATGTCCAATTGGAAAAGTGCTCTCTAGAATGAAGAAAGAACTAGAATGAGAATCAAGCAATGTAGCCATCAAAACGAAGCTAATTAAGCAACAAAATCAAATGAGTGAATGTTTGTTACTAACCTTAAAGCAAAAAGATCAAGCCATTCTTCAAAATCCAAGCACTAGCTTCATGGTGAAGAGCAGCCGCAACAATGGAGGGAAGGTTCCAAACGCGCGCCTCTGTTCTCGGGATGGAAGAGAGGAGGAAGGAGAGGACGGCTGCAATCTTTTTGTGTTGTAGGCTTATCACTGTCGGTTCTTGGCGAGAACTGACAGTGATAGTGCCCAATCACTGTCGGCTCTTGGCTTAAACCGGCAGTGATGAGTGCCACTATAACACAACATACTTTTGCCGACACTTTCTATTGTAGGCAAAGGGCACCTTTGCCGACAGATAACCTTCTACGAAAAGTTTTGCCAACAGTTTAGAAACAGTCGCTCTAGAAGCCGTCGGTGAAACTTTTGCTGACAATTAACAGAATCCCCGACACTTTATGTGTAGGCAAACGGTCTACCTATGCCGACAGTTGAAACCTTTGCCGACAGTTAACCCTTTGTCGACAGTTAAGACCTACGCCGACAGTTAAGACCTTTCCCGACAGTTTATATGTTGGCCAAACCATTTCCAAGGTATTTTACAAACCATACCCTGCCCAAAAAAAAACTGTCGGCACAACTGCATAGATATAATTACAATTAAAATAATTTGACAAATCCACTTTTGCTCATATAGAAGGCATCACATTGAACAAATTCACTTGATTTTTTTATAAATAATATATTAGATCTTCCATACATACACCAACTTGATATAGAAGTTATCGCGCGAACGTTGTCTTTCTATCTCAATTAGCTGATCAGCAACAAGCTGTGAAGGCTGAAACCACAGATCTTTGAGTTCTATAACTTTCTTGATCTCCTTCTCAATCTTGATAACCTCTTCTGCTATTTGACTAAAAACCAAGACATAATGTGACGCTTTAACGAAGTACTTCTTCAGGAACCATTCTTCCTCCATTTGAAGTGTGTGATATGAGTACTTGTCCATTACATCCTCAACATGATAGGCTACCTTTCGCACTTCCCCAATCCAACCCTTGACGACTTCATCAGTGAGGTATACTGTGCCAATCTTACGTATGACATTGTTCATGGCTGTCAGTTGCATTCTTATTAACTCGATCTTGTCATTCAGATCCTTCAGATTATTAACCTTTTCCGATAATTTGGACAGCACTTTCTTGGCAGTTTCATCTGCTAAAACGCTACCAATCTTTGTCAGAGCAAGGAGTACTGCTTCTGCCATTTCTGCTGAAGAAAATAAAAAAAAATCCTGTTACAGAACATAATGATGAATGTCATCGAAATGTACAGGTTTGAGTTTGATTTGCACGTCCAGACAGCAATTTCTTCTATGGAGCCATAACTACCAGTTTTCCTGGATAATTGTGGCTTCTTTGATATTTAATTCTAAGACTTACTGCATGGATGTGTAACTTGTTCTTTGTATTTACATACAAAAATGCTAGGCTTGGTGATGTGAAGACAATCATACCAATCAACAGAGGACACTGCGTTAGTACAAAAGAAAATAGATGCAAAAACTTCATTGCCTGAGATCTAATAGGCGATAGTTAGTGGCTCATGGAGTTCCCCAATGTGGCCTCTAAAGTAGAATCATTTTACTCAAAATCATGACAGAAAAATTAAGAATGATACAACGAGTTTGGCACATGCCTTAATGTCATCAATATACTGTATCACAAAAAAAAAGTTCAGATCAAATTATCTGTGAGGAAAATGAAACAGTGGTCAGGCAAGCACTAAAAATATAGACAAAAGTATCATGGTTGCACCATGCAGCACATCCAGGTGCTCAAACCTGATGGCAAATGCAGTGACAAGTTGGCCAAGAAAGCCTAGTGCACAGTTATAAAGTTTATTTACAGAAGAATTCAAAGGAATGTTAACACCTCTTTAAATATAGGAAATGTATGTGCAGACCAGTTTGGTGGAATTGCCAAACTGCTAACTGTCAAGAAATTGAAACTGTAAACTAAACAGGTAGGATATGCTATAGTTATCCCCTGCATAGTCCGTTCTTTCTTTTTTTCTGGGACCAGGTATCCAATGCCGGAATTTAGCAATAGTTTTTATAACAATGGAGCAGTTGAATAAAATTATATGCAGTTGAATAAAATTATATTTAATGAAGTTAAATGTGAAAAATATGGAAAGCATTGACTGCAAAACACAACTTGGTTCACACCACAACACAAGGGCTGGGGCTGCATCTACTACACAATAGATGGTAGTCTGTTTCTTTTTTTTTTTTAATGATATGGCAGGAGCTCTACCTTTCAACTAAGATAGGAAATAGTATTTATATACAGTAGATCAAGCGCCTTCCAGAGGCATGGCAAAGAGATCCCAGGACGAACATGCAGGTCCCTCCCCCCACCCTCCGAGCAGCATGAAAGGAGAAAAAACACCCCCAAAAGGTACCTTGTTTGGCGCTAGAGCCCTCTTTCTTTGATCACTGTCTTCCTTAGCTCTCGAGACCACTTGCTGCGCTGTTCGGAATTTGTTTTAAAAAATCCTTCGATTCCTTTCCTTCCATATGTTCCACATTATGTAAATCACCATGCCATTGAAGCGCCCCCGTTGAATGGTAGTCTGTTTCTCTTTTGAATCAAATAGCACTTTTTTTCTAAAACTGCACTCTCAACTTTACTAGGTGAACACCTAGGCTAGCCTAATTACTTGAACATGTGTCAGTCGACTTCGACTGTTCGACTATCACATAGGGAAATACTAAACATCCAAATCTTCTCACTTTTATTTGATGCAAGATGTTGCTAAACGCACATGACTAGTCCCATTGAGGGAGAATTGAAGTGAACAATAAAATCAGCATGTCATTAACAAATGAACTGTCATCCATAGATGGGCATGTAGGAATAACTGGAACATGGTTGCAATTGTCCAAGAAAATCCATCCAGTTACCAACAACACTACAACAAAGCATCAAGCAATGATCCGAAGATTTAATCTGTAAGTTGACGAGCGATTCGTGTGATAGATCTGGTGCTCACCTGCTGGATACTTGCTGCTGGGCTACACAAATGGGGCCGCGGCTCACGTGCTCGCTCAGCAAAAAAAAACCCTGCAGTAGTAAAGAAGTTAAGAGGGGATGAAAGTGGACTCGAGACAGACATGAATGTTGAAGATGAAGAGATGACGTATAAGAGATTGTGTTTCTAATAAAAAATAAAAAAGTCAAAAATCGGATGAAATCAAATTAGTGCCGTCGTTGTGCATCACGTAAGCGCCGCACGAGTGCAGGGCTGCAGGCTGCGCAGCGCAGCTCTATCCGCTCGCCGGCGGCGTGAAGTCGTCGGCCACTCAACGACGACGGGTTGCAGTAGCGCCGGCGGCGCAAGAGATGGGCCCGGCATAGGAATGGTTGGAGTCAAGGGAATGTGGGCCGCGTGGAGGGAGGGTGAGCCCAGCCCAGCCCAGAGGAAAGCTGGGAGAATAAATAAATGAGGCAAAAATCTTGTGCTTTGTAAAACCTTGTAAAATTCCTATCCGTTGTTGAACAAGTTCTTGCTGTTCCGGAGCAATATATTAGCTGGGGAAAGCTTTTTCCTGGACCCGTTATATTATATAAAAAATTGAGGCAAAATTACTATGTTTTCACTAGAGAATAAGATTTCTTGAATATATATATTTTTAGATTAGGTTCCTGTATATATGCATTCAATTTTTGTCGAATCATGGAGGACAAATGCAGAGACAAAGTTCATAAGAAAATGAAAGCATACCAAAGCAGAAGAGCTGATGAAGACTAGAAGGTCAACCCAATCCTTCAGTGCTTCCTAATTGGATACTTTGCAACTAAGGAAGAAAAAAGTCAGAACTGATCCTTTGGCCGCAAGGAGACATGTATGAACTCTGACTTCATAGAATTAAGTTGCAGATCCAGCTCAAAGAAACTTACATACAAAATAGCATCTTGTGTACAGAAGCAGAGATGAACTATGGAATCCTTTGGTACTTCCACACAGGTTCCTCTACAAAATCAACTTAATGCAATAAACACCATATCCAATTCAGCCGAATACATTCAATCTCTAAAGAGGGGAAGGGGACAAATGGGTAAATCTGGACTGAATGTAATATTGGCAAGAGAAATAACCTAAAGCTTGAATCTATTGGTCGTCCTTTGTCACCTTCTTCTGATCCTTTCTGCAACCAAAGAAATAGGAATCGAAGTAAGCAGCTCGCCTGCTACTATTTCCAAAGAACAGAATCAATGGGACATGAGATAGGTCAGGGATGGCACCAGGAACTGCGGCGGACTTCACACTGGCCAGGAATCGAACACGGGCGCCACCAGATGCGTCTGTGACGGCGAATCTTGGGGGCCGGCAAAGCGGGTGGCGGCCGTTGGCAGTTCAGGCATTGGTGGCGGGTCCCGGTGGATGTGGCTGGCTGCGTGCTGCTGTCGGAGGCTGGGGTGGCGTAGCTGCGACCAACGACGACAGCAGGTGGTGGTAGGGGCTGGTGGGGGCGGCCGGTAGAGGCTAGCGTGGTTAGGGTTCCGGCGGACGACGGCGGGCGGCGGCGGGCGCTGGCATGGTAGGATGCGGCGGCGAGGCTCGGCGTGGGAGGCGGCGGCAGCGAGGCTCGGTGTAGGAGGCGGCGAGGCTTGGCGTCTGTGCAAGGCGGCGGCGGCAGCGACGGGCGCACTCGGGGTCACGCATGTATGGGCCGCGGGCCTTTTTCTTTTTCGTGCTGTAGTCGAGAGGGGGAGATGGGGAGTATATTCGGAGGTTTTTTTCTGTTTCACCGGCCAGTCCGCTACGGATCGATTTGGCTCCACACTTTCGCCGACACTTGAGTTGTTGGCTTGGTTAGGCTACGCCGACACTTATGGTGTCTATAAATGTTTGCCGACAGTTTTAGTGTGCCCAGAGCAATGCCGACAGTTGATTTGTAGCCGTACAACATCATTGTCAACAGATTATATGACATTGAAAGGTTGTACAATTACCAACAGATAATGTGTAGTTGAAACCACCCCTTTGCCAACACATAACTATAGGCAATTGTGTGTCATGGTGTAGTGTGCCCGCCAAAACACTGCCGGTTCAAGCCAAAAACCGGAAGTGATGTGGTCATTCACTGCCGGTTTTAGCCCAGCACCAATCATTTTTTCATTTTCAAGCTCATAACCGGCAGTGAAGGTACATCACCATCGGTTCTCATAAATCCGGCAGCGATGAGGCCGACAATGATGTGTAAATCTGGCGTAGTGGTAGCAAGATGTATTCGGAACCAACTCTATCCAAATAGATTTCCTTGTAGTCCAATATCATCCCAGCGCATCCCACATGGATCTAGCTCATCCTCCAGATAGACCCATAAGCGCAATGTTGTGATCACCTACTTGCAAGCAACTCGAGCGCACGTTGCATAAGTAATAAAGATCATTGTCTACACTGGACATAAGGTACTCTATACCTAAACCAGACCAGTATATCTATGTCTCGTGTGCTACGATCTACTATCGTGATACACAAAATACCAGTTTGCGGGTAAAAAAACAACGACACCTAAGTTGTTTGATGAAATTGTTTTTTTCTTATGAGATACTTGGTCTACCTAATGTCTTATAATATAGACAAAAACGAGATCTGCCGGCCGGTAAGATATATGAATGCATTCGTAGAGACGAGTAGTACTATTGAACGTTTGGATGGACAACATGTGTGGGCGCTGGGCCGTTGGCACGTGCAGAGAAGCTGACAAAGAAAGCCCATGTCCGTCACGAAATAACAGAAATGTGCTCGTCTGTTCAAGGAATCAAGGCCCATTTGAGCTCAGTGTCTCAACTTCCATCTTGCCCTTGAGGTCGCACACCAATGGCACTACCATCTCACAAAGCAAAGGAAGCCCACGGCCACGGCCACGGCCACGGCAACAACTACTGAGCCGGCTCTGCATTTCCGCCATCGTGCTCTTCCGACGTGTCGCAAGCGCTGAAGCACCCCGGCTGCTCCCTGGAGTTTAAGTTGCCGACGGGTGATGGGCCAGTATCCACTCATTGGCTCCGCGCGCCGTCCTCCCACTCGATCGGTCGGCCGGCTCATCTGAAAATGGAGACATGGACCTCTATACAAATGGAGTGCCCATGCTGCAGCTGCAGTACAAGTCAACTTCGCTCATCCTGCCAACGTCCCAACGCCCATCGGCCGTAGTCCCGCCCGACCACTCCGCACCCAAAACCGGTGCACTACTCTAGCAAGCCGGCACGGCAAATATCGCTCGACGTCATTGGCCTGGCCCAGTCGTCCTGCAGGCGCCGCTTGCTTTTGAGTGTTACAGACGGTGGTGGGCGCAAGGGGTGTCCAGTCCTCGATCGATTTGCATGAATGTTCAAACGGTTAATTGGAGTCTAGATGTGGCGGCGCAACATCAGTAGTCAAAGTAGTGTTTCAGTACTCAATGCAAGCACATTAGATGGACTTTACGGTTCCTTATAAATCATGCTCTGCCGTCTCCAACTATTAAAAGTAGATTATCGAGTACTCCAATTAAACTACATCGGCAGTCCTTCATGATTTTGGGGTCAAGTGTAATGGGAAACTGAGGTATCAATCGGCTCATTCGACTAAAATTAAGTTATGGTGTTCGCTGCAGCTTACAGTTATAACCGCTGCAACTGCAATAGCTCCTTATCCGCGGCAAAGTACTGTAGTGTAAACTGAAAACGCTGCAGACGAATTACCAGATATTGACGTACGAGAGATCCATCCGCTAACTAGCACTGCTAGTAGTGATATAATTGCATCAATGCCACATTAGTCGCATAACCTTCAATCGCTCTCCAAGCATTGCAACGTCCTTCTCGGCTAATAACGCACGGTACGTAATGTCGGGTGCTTCATTTCTTTGTGATTTTGTCTGCTAGACTGCTCGGAACCAGTGACGAAGCAAAAAAAAATATAGGAGGGGCTGAACAAAAGAATAGAGATTTTTTTATCTTCTTTTAACCTTAACACATCCTACCTAATATATATATACATAAAATTTTAAGAGATAGCTTAGGGAGGCTCCACGTGCCCATGATCGTCACTGCTCCGAACGATTAACGATACAATGTATGGGCGTGCGGCTCACGACCAATGCTGCAATGCATCGTACCCAACCAGTTGTCGCCGTACCTCTCATGTGATGGTCTGATGTAGGTTCATGACGTGCGAATGAAAAATAGTAGTGATGACACATGAACTTCGAACGAAAATTGTGATGGAGCTGCATGCTTGATAGATAGAAAGATCCCCCATTTACTATTTTATTAAATCTGGTTGCCGCTACTGATTAGGAAGTGCAATTAAACTTGAGAGCATCCATCATCATCCTTGCCGGCCGGTACACTAAAGGAGTAAACAATGTGATTTGTTATTAGTACACTAATAAAAGGAGTGAAATGAAGTTTCGGTAGGTACCGGATGACTAAGTGGACTTTACGAGTTTGCCTGTCACCCTAAACCCTAAACCCTAAACGTTAGACAAACAAATAAATGTTAGATTGATCTCTTACAATTGGCCCAACGATTAATTGGGCCCTTGGATCAGTGCCCTGATCGGAGGCACCCAACCGCTCCATAGTTGGTGGCCCCCCGTTGCACAGCGCCATAAAAAGGGAGGTGGGGGCCGGGGCACAAGGCAAGAGGTTCACTTGAGCCGCCAGATGCCCCACCTACATCCTAACCCTAGCCGATCTAGAGAGGGGGCGCTGCCAGCGACGGGAAGCTCCATCACTGGCCACCGCCGCCACCGCGACAACGACTTCACCGTCGGACCTCACCGCGTCACCGATAAGGACGCCATGGCCAGCTCATCTTCTACGAAGGCGGCCGATGGTTTCCACCTCCGTAACCCCCCCCCCCCTCTCTGTTTCTTGCTTTAGCTTATGTTCTAGGGTTTACACTTCATCAAATGTCAGTATGTATGCTAGATCTATTGCTAGTGATCCTGTAACTCTCTATCAATGGTATCAGTCGCCTAACTAGGCGTAGATCTAGCTTATTGGGGTAGAAAACCGAGTAGCAGCAATTAGAAGGAGGTGAGAGATCCGATTCGGATCTAAGCAGAGGGTTCATCGATCCCTTAACCCAAATCGGGTGAAGAAAAGGAGTAAGAAAGGGTCTCGGTTTTGAAAAGGAACTCAAACCCTAACCCTAAACCGCGTAGACAACTCAGGGAAGAAGAACAGTAGCCAAACCCTAACCCTAACTCGGTAAAACCCTAACCCAAAATCGGACAAGATCCAAGAAGAATAGAAGCAGATCCAAGCAAAGAAAAGAAGGGGAAAGGGGAAGGGCTTCGGAGGCGGCTTACCTCGTCAACCTCCACTCACCGGAGTCTCAGGGAAGGGCTTCGCGATGCCTGCTAGGGCGCCACTGCTAGGCCGCTTGATGGCGGCGCGCTCACCCGAAGGGGAGCGCGCGTGCCAGTGAGGGGGCCGACAACGGTGCCATCATCCCTCTGTCGTGGGCCAGCTCCGGTGGCCGCTGCCTCACTACCGCTCGGTGGATGCCGCTCGCTGCGCTGAGAGAGGAAGGGGAGGAGAAAAGAATTAGCTAGGGTTTGGGAGCCGGCGCCATGTCGCGCGTTTTTGATCCACCGAGAACGTCGTGTAGCCGTTCGATTTGCATCAATGGCTTAGAGCGATCGGGCCAGCTTTCGACCCAGGCGGGCGCAAGCAGCGGGCCGATTTCCTAGCCCAGGCCCAGGTTGCGGCCTGGGCGTGGGGGAACGCACGAGAGAGAGCGCGCGCAGCCATGGGTTGTTTTATTGCTCGGGTCAGATGAACAGTAAAGATTGAGCCTTTTTCCCTTTTCTAGTGAATTTATTTTTTCCTTGGAAATTGATTATTGGCTCGGATAAAATTAGTTAAGATGAGTTTTCCTATGGGTTAAAATTCGTCAATTGAGTTTAAGTTTCCGCTGCAATGATTATGTTTATCCTCTAATTAATTTTGGAACCAACGGGAAATTTTTAATTAGAGGAGTAGTAATATTTGTTTAAGTCAATTATGATATTGTTATTTTCTGACTAATGTTGATGATAACAATATTGTAATTTTATTCATAAGTTTTTTAATGCATTAATTCTATTTCTACCCAATGGTGATATAGAATTCATGTATAAGAATGTTGTATGTTTTAATTTTGACCAACATTAAATTAAAATATGCAATTATGATGTCATATTTTCTCACTATCTTTGACGATGTTTTTCAGGACTCAACCCAATGGCTATTATCTCGCACATACCGCCTCTTGAAGGGGGCAACTATAGGGTATGGCGAGAGAAGTATGAACTAGCACTTGCGCTGTCTGAAAATGACCTAGTGCTTGCCTCCCCGTGTCCGACTGAGCCAGTGCACCTAGTGAGGAAAGATAATGAGACTGATGCTAATTTCACTGCTCGACAGCGAGATCATACAGAAGTGCGGATGAAATATGATCTCGAACGCAAGAAATGAGACATTTCAAACCGCAAGTGCTTGATGGTGGCTAAGTACACAATTTTAGATGCAATAAGAGGGTCTATCCTAGATTGTGATACCACCACAGAGTATCTTAAGAAAGTGGAGAGTCAGTTCACCGGCTCTTCAAAGGCTTATGCCAGTACTTTGATCAAGAAATTATTCAAAGAGAAATACACTGGTGGCGGTATCAGAGAGCACATACTGAAGATGAGCAACACGGCTTCAAAGCTAAAGCCAATGGATTTGGGGCTCAAGGATGAGTTTTTGATTCATTTAGTTTTTGCTTCCTTGTCAAAGGAATATAAAACTTTTATTGTTAATTACAACATACAGCTCGACAAGTGGGATATAAAGAAGCTCATCACAATATGTGTTCAAGAAGAGGAGAGGCTGAAATCCTTATAGGGTGACTCTGCTAACCTTATGAAGGACAACAAGAAGAAGAACTTCAATAAAAATGCCAAACCTCAAGAGAAAGCCCCTCAGAATGACCACCATCAGAAGAACAACAATGCTCAAGTTGAGAAGGATTAGTGTAAATGGTGCAAGAAGCATGGACATTACCAAAGGAACTGTCAAGACTTCCTGAAGAGCCTTCTGAAGAGAGGTGAGAATTTCTTTACATTCATAGATGAATCCTTGTATTTAAGTTATGTAAAATCTACTTGGTGGATTGATTCAGGTGCAACTGTTCATGTTGTAAATTCATTACAAGGATTTCGTACGACGAGAACCCTGCAAAGAGGAGAAAGAAGGATTAAAGTAGCAAATGGAGTTGAAGCTGAAGTTGAAGCCATTGTAGAACTCTCTCTAAAATTAGATGATGGTTTTAGACTATAGCTTTCAGATATTCTTTATGTACCCTCTTTGCGTAGAAACTTGATAAGTGTCTTACGACTAGATGATGATGGATATGATTGCCATTTTGGTAATGGCAAATGTCATATTATGATTAATAATAAGTGTGTTGGTCTTGCCTTCCACCAAGCACATGTTGGGGGCCTCCTTCATCTGACAAGACAAGACAAGGAGGATCGTTCATCGGTGATGCTGGTGATGTGGCGATTGCCCTTCCACCAACTACCATAGAAGAAGCTGATGATAGTCTGTGAAAGCTTCCAATGTTGATAGGAGTCGGAGATGACGCGCCTCTAGGACTGATAGACACACTTGCAGCAACACAAGGACTGGGTGGGGAGGTAGCGAAAGATGTCAGCAAGCACATGTTGGGGGCCTCCTTCATCTAAAAGGACACCAGCAACCAAAGAGATGAGGCCGCCCTGCAATGGAATTGCATAAATAAACATTAGTATGGAGATGGGTTTCGAGGAAAAGGGACAGTGATGCAAGTAAGGCCTTATTACACTTGCCTTTGGATCTGGTGGCGGTGAGCACGAGTGGCAATGCCGGTGATAGCAGCAGCTCATTCATCGGTGGATCTATGCGGGCAATCCGGCGATGTGCACCGGCACGGAGCAAGGGCTGAGCAGTGCTAATGAGTAGGAGCGGTGATGACGAACCACAGCAATGAGGAAAAGAAAAGCTATGTGTGTGTTGAGGAGGGAGGGTGGCGGCGGGGTGGGGGTTCAAGGGGGGGGTTAGGGGGAATGTTGGAGTTGATTACTTGCTCTCTGCGTAACTTTTACAGCACGCGGGAATCGAACTTTAATCAATTCCACGCGGGAGGATTCAAATGCGGGATTGGAAATTTTGCAACTAAGCGGCGGTGATGCACAATACCATCACCAGTGGCTAGGTCCTATTACCACCCGAAGACCTCCATATGAAACGGTGATGAACACTAAGGCACACAATCCCGCACTTAGAGAACTAAGGAAAGCACAATTCCAGTACTCAGATTGAAAGGAGGCCAATTTGAGTTCGATGGTGAATAATAAGGCACACAGATTTACATTGAGGCGAAGGCCAAAACATGCACTTAGAAAACATAAGGAAAGCACAATGCTAGTACTCTCAGATTGAAAGGAACCCAACTTGAGTTCCATACATTCATACCGAATAAGTAGGTGGACACTACCAAGCTAACAATCATGTCAAAAGCTAAAATGCAGATACTAATTAGGCCAACACTATGCAAAAGTTAAAAGGCCTTCATATATACATCATTGGTTGCATAATTAATCATTCTCCATGTAGATCCTAGTCTATCTCCATGGGATCGTTGTGAATCTCCATAATATCCTACAGATCGTTATCGACCTCCACCGCTCCACGGGATCATTGTCAATCTCCATGTCATCCCGAGCCTTGACTAGTACAACCCTATCCACATCCCTTGGTACACTTTCATTAGCTCATCAACTTTGTTCACAAAGCACTGATTCGGTGAACCAATATTGAGGACAATAAGGCTCACAAGCTGCACTGCACGGATATACAAGGCCACAAACTCCAGAATGAGATCATGCATTTTCATCTATAGATCCCACAAAATTACTGTAGCTAGGTTGGAGGTGAAGGAGTAGCGAGCACGAAAGAGCAATACAAAGGAATATAGAATTCGGTGAAGGAGCAGACCGAGTGCAGTTACCTTAGATCTGGATGGAGTAGAGAAGCAGGGACGGCGCGCTGAAGATTTGTGCGCTGGCGAGGTTGGAGGTGAAGGAGTAGTGAGCACGCGAGAGGTTGCCTTTTGTTCAACGCTAGCAGGGTGAAGCAGAGCAAGGGAGCAGAGCGGGGAATGGATGGGAGGAAGGTATGGTAGGACCGTAGGAGTGTATATACAGTTCAATAAATTGGTTGCCCCTGTACTAGGGCCCAGTGTCCAGGGAAGTAGGATGCCTCCAACACATCAATTGATACTTGCATCTACTATCATTTATAGTTCAATAAATTGAACACCTGGTTAATCACCTTGCATTTAGTTCAACAATAGTTGTACAATAGTGATAGATTTCAGTCCGACACATCAGTTGATACTTGGATGTACTAGCATTTACATTTGAATAAATTGAACACCTGGATAATCACCTTGCATTTAGTTTTACAATAGTTGTACAAAAGTGATAGATTTTAGTCCGATACATCATAAATTGATACTTGAATCTACTGAAGTGAACTAAGCAACTTGCTAATGAACATGCCAAGAACTAAGGTAAGTACAAAATAGGTAAAAGAAGAACATGAAGCACATTTCTTTCTCAAAGGTATGAAATCTTCCATCATCTTCATTGGAACCCTGACCATTTCTTCAATCTATGACATAATCTCTTCCTCCTGTAGATATTCTTCATTTGTTGTAACATTGGCCTCCTCCTTCAGCTCCCAAATCTTGTTACATAAATCCAAATCAAAGTCCTTAGAAATTTTCTATATTGGGGATCGTGCCACTTAAAGAACCTGCAATCTAAGTTGGGCTACGAAAAAACCAAATTATGATAAGTACAGCGAGATTTCAGCATTTGCATTGAGAAAATAGAATGAACAAGAAAGAAATCAAGTTACATTATTTGCCCTACAGTATCTATGGTACCGACGTCTTGGGTTTCAATCACTCCACGAAATCCACCAAGGTGTCTTCAAGCAACAGCGACACAAAAGTGGTTGCTAGTATGTGTAGGGGTGGTTCTCGATACGGCATGGATGGGCGGCCCCCTCCCGTTGTAGCCTCCTCCACTAGAAGCTGGTGTTCTTCTCGCGACGGCGCCCTAGGGTGGTGTTGACCACTAGGAGTTGGAGCTAGATGCAACCATGGAGCAGTCAGTGTTCAAAGTGTTGCACACTTTGAGTGAAGAGGTCGGCCTAGGTCTTTTGTCTACGCTTTTGCCTCCCGCCAAGGGGCCAAAATGTCCTTTAAAACCCTCGCACTCTAGCCAAGATGAAATGTTCTGTCACCACCAGTTCAGTGTACTATCCGCCTATAGAAGAAGGCCTATTTTGGATCCTCTGTGCTTACATAGAGGTGTACATGTGGACCACAATCAAGACCAACTGATTCAATTAATAGTTCAACCAAAGTAATAGTTCAACGATTATGTAGTACTCATACATACTAATCCAGAGGTTTCATCAGTACATATAAACTTCATTAACATAAAAGTTTCACAAATTCTAAGACTTAATGTCGAATAGGTAGGCAGTTGCTAAGGTACTCAATTGGTTGATGCGGTCCCGAAGGCTAGAGGTAGTGAACCATAGCGAAGATGACAACATCTCTATCCACGGACACATTGTATCTATAAACTATGTCTACTTCCTATCTAGTCCGACAAAGCATAAAAATCTCTCCACAAACGGGATCTTGAACGATTCTTATCAAATTTTGTGGTCCAAGAAGGTGACGAATGTTGGTATTTCTTATGCTCAAGTAGAATATTCTGCAAGCGCATAGAATACCACTGTAGCATTTCACCTAGGAGTATTCCAGGGTATCGTATTTATCCACAGGGAAGCAATGGTTAAAGAAGTTGATACCTAACCATCATGTATCTACTAACTAGTATACCGACTAGTCTAAAGTGGGGGTAAGTGATATACGATAAGAGGTATGGATAATGACACACATAGGAGAATTCCATGGTAAAATAGAAGAGCAGTCAAGCTAAGTTGAGAGGACCACAGGAGAGTACAAGGTTCCTATACACTTCTTTATTACTATGTTTCCATTCTAGAGCAAACCAGATGGGATAACTTGGAATGGGTAAGACATAGCGATCACACATAATAACACTTTGGAGCAGCAGTACCTTTCCGACCCTAGAGGGGGGTGAGAAGACATGGTCGGGGAAGGCTGCCAAAAAGCTCTACGAACACCAATACAAACATGGTCGATTACAAAGGCCTAACAGAGCTGTCACCCCTGAGGTACCACAACTATCCATGGGATTGGGCGCAAACTCAGGTAACCTATAATCTAGACCCCATGTTTATACTACCGATTACTACTCTAGTCACGTATGATAACTAAACCACTCGATGCGAGCGGAGATCCCATGCAAAGGTGTAATACAATTATACTAACCATACTAAGCTAAACATCTAATTCATGAACTAGATAAGCATGAAAGGCATACAAGTAAATAGAGAACATAACTATATTAAACCACTTTAGGCATAGTTGATGGTCTAAAATGAGGTGTTAATGACCATCATCAAGCTCCCCTGCACTAAACCTTTGCTTGTCGCGAGCAAAGAGGGAAAACAAAGATTTAGGTGCAACTTGATATTAAACAAGACTTAAAAATATATGATGCTAGCATAAAAGATATTCCAAGTCATTCCTCGTACCTTGTGGATTTTGAAGTGGCTACCATGTCACCTTGAGTAGCTGAAAAGTGGAACGGCGTTGACACCAAGTTATCACTATCCCACCATGAAGCATGCTTGGAGTTTTTATAACTTTTGCAATTGAAAACATAGCCCATACTTCTCCTCAAATGGTACTCTCAAATCGCTCAATGGTGTATGTATCCTCACCAAGGCACTAGTGTTTTGCCTTACTTCCTACTTTCTAACAAGCTTATGTGGAGTTCAAGGTAGGATAAGAGTAAAGCACACTTGCATTGCAAATATTGCTAAGCCAAACAAAGGATTCATGGATAAAAATGTCATACCCCTAGATCAAGTTGTGCATGTGTGTGGAAATATGATGATCATGGTTACTCCATAGTATGATATGATTCTTTCTCCACCTTTTATTTGAGAGCATGGCTATGTTTCTCTCTTTTTCTCTCTTTTTTTCTATGGACCTTCTTGTGTCCACATTTTCTCTCTCTCTCTCTCTCTCTCTCTCTCTCTCTCTCTCTCTCTCTCTCTCTTTTCTTTTTCAATACTTTTTTCATAGCCCATGCCTCATTTGTAAGGATTGTGGAGAAAGATCATGCTTGAAAACATGGAGTATTTATTTGGTGGGAATGGAAAGGCATGTTTTTGCTTACTTCCAGTGTAGAAGTATAGCATATATTTGGTGGAGTGTAGGTGACCTTGATCTTGGGGGCATGATAAATTTCTCAACACAGGTCAACAAAGTTCAACAAAGCTCAATACAAAACCAAGTAGCATATGTGGAAGGTTTTCAACAATAACATGACATTTGGCTTTGGTAGGAAATATCACCATTGAGGAGAAGTGAGGCTAACAATTTTGAAATTTTAACAAAACAAGAAATCTCCAAGAGCATACATAAAGAAGATAGGATTTCTTCAGTCTTTATCATATCTCACTTCACAACAACTAAGTTGACATGTTTTCCTAATAAAGGTATGTGTCCACAAGTAACAAGTATACGAGCTAGGAATAAAGTTTATGTTGGCCAACCTTTATAAAGTCAAGTTCATAGTTTGGCATGACTATATTTCACATTTAAAGTTTGATTAACATGTATGGCATTTTAAACACAATCAAACATGTAGAAACAAAGCAAGGGTGAGCATAGGGATTCCAAATGAGCGTGATAGAGTGACTTATAGGTGGGTTGACCAACCTCCCCCACACTTGGACTTTTATGCCATTCGACACTAAAAGCCAAGTGTGTGTCGAAGCATCCCCTAAGAGTGTATTGCAACACCCATGTTCACGACATTGTACAACCATCATTGTTTTAAACTTTTTACCTATAATGGTTAGTGACCAAGAATATCCGAAGGGAACTTGTCCTAGCAACATGTTCTTGTTAACTTGCTTTTTTATTATCGAAGACTTTATTAGAATTTGAGGTTAAAGATTAGCTTGGTCTTGGAACAACGATGAGCTAGAACGAGTTTATTATGCAAAGAAACGTTATGAGCAAATTTTATTTTACTTATTTTATTTTTTATTTCCTAAGACAAGATTATTTTAAGCTATTATGTGTGAAGGAAAAGAGTTGGATTGAAAACTGAACATGCAAAATTCAAAATTTAAAAGATATGCGAAAATTAAATATGGTATACATACTGATTTACCTGTCGGCGAGGGCTCATTATTTCAAGTCAATTGAGCTTGAATTTGTATCTTGCAATCCCAGAGATGGATTCCACCACACCATCTTGATCTTCATTTGGTTTTGGCCTAGTGGGATCATTTTTGACTTGGAGGTGTATGCCTCACCTCCCTCTCGATCAAGGTTCTAATTCTCTTCCCTGCAAAGGTTAGTGGACAACACATACCCAAAGTAATTCTCAAAGAAACAAGGGTGATTGTTGTCATTGAGCTAAAGGTTTTCTTTTGTGCTAACGATAAGTTAGCGCTCCTGTTTAGTTAGCAAATATCTTTTCAGAAAATTTTTAAGCTCTTGTTTTATCTCTAGTATAGATTTGTAGGGACCCACCATGTTAATTTGCCTAAAACGAGTGTCATCCACTTGACCAGCTCAATTTAAGCAAACCAACCTCGACAACTCCCCAATAGCGCACTTGGCAACTCCTCTTCAGGATCAGGTTGAGTATCATACCACGATAGCCTCCACAACTCAACATTACATCTCATCATCGGAGTACATAGTAATCTAGTGTAAAACATATATTACAAGTCTTATTGAATTTAATAAGTTAATTATACAACATTAAAGGAGACATTGATTCAATGCAACCATATATAGTGAAGACCAACTACTATCTTACCAACACCGATATGCTACTGATCACTCATATAGCTAATAACTAGTGGTTGCCCTACACATGGGCGTCGCCACCATAAGTTGGATGGCTCCTACCATTCACCCACTTTGGCGCCGCCGACGAGGTGAGATGGCCGACAATGTCCTTTACCTGCAAAATAACTTAACGATAGCACCATGAGTACATTGCGTACTCACATGACTTAATTCTAACATATAAATATCTGTGGATGCAAAGGGATTAGTAGGCATTTGTACATTTGCATAAAAGCACAAGATACTTTAAAAGAATGACATGCCCATGATTCATAATTAAAGTATTAGCATTAAAGGTTCATGACAGCAAGATAAGTGTTCAACATATGTAATTCATATCAACATCAAGTTTCATCATCAACACTACAATGGGTATAGAAGAAGGAACAATCGATTCCATCTCGAAGGACTTTACGCTATCGAAAGACTCTACGCAGAGGGTACAACTGTACCCACACGGAAATACGGGACTAACCACCATGCTCTGGATCCTGGAATAAGGGTTGCCTCACAATTTCCAACCTTTCCCTAATCCGGCCAGAATATCCAACGAAAGGTTCGACTGGTTCCCCGGTCAATGTCCCGGACATTCCTGACCGACACAAACCCCCCTTGCCAGTTTCATGGATAAACCGGTCGCAATTAGTTACTTGGCTTGTCGACCCCATCCATGACATGTGGTCTGTATAGGTGGTTACTCGGACTCTCTATCCTAATGAATGGTCCTTAGCTGCTCCGCGAGCTATGTCACTTGAGATCCCACATTCAAAGTGACCTTACCCTTCACAAGATTAGAGGCTAACAAGGTGACCATCAGATTATATCTCAAGTTGAGGTTGGTCCCTTGAGGCAGGTTTGGGAGACCAAAGTCTTTTGGGAAACCTTTGTTTGGTAAAACAAATCATTTTTAGAAACGAGTTCAAATCAAAGGGTTTTGATACTTGTTTTGCTTTGAAATCATTTCTCCTTTTGAAAGGTAAAGCTTTCGCAAATAAATTGGTTTTCCCAAAGCCTTTCTAAAGCGACACTTTTGAAACTAGAAGGGATCAAGACTTTATAAAACAAAACCTTTTTGCAAGCCTTTTGTTTGATAAATCGTCTATAAATCATTTTAGAAATAAATCAATTTTTGAAGAAGGTTTAGACTCTCTTTTGAATGGGGAAGGACCTGCCAAAAGGATTTATAATTACCCTAGTCATATTTGATTACCTATGAACCAAGTTAATCCCCTCATTCATTTTTGTAGTTAATTAACCCAGTGTAGCATCCTACTCGTGCAAGCATGAGTTCCCTTCTCATACTCAGACTTCTACCGTTACTAAGCAAGTAAGCAATTGGGTGCTACCAACCCATTGATTAAATGAAGGCTCTAATTAATTGGTGAGTAATTCTAACTTGGTGAAGCATCATTAAGTTATTAACCAAATCTACATGAGATGCATAACTCATAATGAAACATAAATAAGTATCCAAAATAGAGTTCATAGTAGTGGGGTGCTTGCCTGTTGGAAGAGCAAGGCTCCCTCAGCTTGGAACATCTCTTGGCGTCTCTCCAATATCGCGTACCTATATGTATGCACTTGTATAAGATACGAATGCATGCATGTCATCGTTTGAATACAATAAATATGATGCCCATGTGTGTTATGATATACTTAGGCATGTGAATGATTAACTACTAAGTACATGGTACTAGGTGTGTGTAACATGTACATAGCATTATTGTGCTGTCGGTATGCACTTACAGACACTCCGTCATGGTTCACAGACGCTCCATCAGGTTTGGGACTTAGACATCTTCAGTGTTTAGTCCTCATCGGATGGTCTATGATAGTCAATGGACACTCCGGTAAGAACTAGGAGCTCTCGGGTTATTTAGAGAACAAGCTCTATAATTTGGCGGACACTCTGGTAGTGAGCGTGGACACTTCGCCAAATTATAGTATGTGAGACACAAGATATAAGCTTAAGTGCATGAACGTAATGAGATGGTGCACAAAACATGTTTCACAGACATCACATGCCCAAGGCAAGCTAACAAAACAAGTTTCATGACTTTAGGAGACCTAGAGAATAAGTTGTCTATTTATTATACTAAAAATGCATTATGTTAAGTCAATATTAAAATATACTTTTTGGTGTCAAGATCCTGCCTAGATGATAGAGAATATCATAAAGAACACAACAAAACTTGTTTTATAATTTGTGGATTTCAAATGCATATTCTATGACCTTTACAAGTTGGGGTTGTGCTGCGTGGTACAGTGGACAGTTTGTGAGCGGCAGACAGTCCGCCAGGGACGAACGCGTGCACCGGAGCATTTCGCTAGGACAAACACTGGCGTCGACTGACAGTCCGCAAGAATGACGGACAATCCGGTAAAACGAGGAACAACTCAGGTGTAAAAACGTTGGGTATGATTCCCGGGGCATCCGGGCTCCAAATCGAGTGTGGTTTGTTTCTATGGCTTTCTAGTGATGTAGAGAAGCTTCTACAAGTGATGGATGTGCCATGCATGTGCTTTGGGAAGGTCGTCCACCAAAAATGGTTAATATCACCATGGGAGACCATGGAGCTCATGGGGGAACTTGCTAGGGTTAGGGAGGATGAAGATGGACTTCGGGGATGTGCTCACCATGTCAAGGGGAAGCTCTACCTACAGCAGCTCGGTCGGGGATGCAGCACAGAGGGAGATCGATGTCGGGCTTCACCATGGAGCTTGAGGTAGAAGATGATGGAGATTGGGGCCTTCTCCTCCAACTCCAACGAGCTTGGCAGCGTGGATGAGGCGCAGCAAGCTACCGGCAAAGTCCTTCAGCCAGGGCTAGCCATCCTCCTTCCTTCCTTCCTTCCTTCCTTCCTTCCTTCCTTCCTTCTCTTCCCCTCCTTCTTGCTTCTCCCTTCTCCTCTCTTTCTCTCCTCTTCTTTCCCTTTCTCTGGTGGCCAACGTGAATGAGAGGATGAGGAGGGGAGAGGGGTTGCTGGTGGGTGTTAGTGTGTGAGTGATGCCAATGACAAGTGGGGCCGGGCTGACATGTGGGGTCAGTGTGTGGTGTGTGTGTAACACCGCATCAAACTACATGAGACAGGTGTTGGTGTGTTTTATCGGACAGTCCGTCAGGTGCGGCGGACTCTCTGATAGACTGGTTGAGTGTGTTACGGTTTCAACGGACACTCCACCATGACGGCGAACACTCCGTCAGTGCATGGGTTGGCCGAGATTGGCCTAAGTCTGTGAGATGTCTTGATGGATGATCCGGTGGTGATGTCGGACGATCCGCAAAAACTGCCAGTGCTCAGTTTTGGGTTAGCCTAGGCACAAGTTAGATCCTAATTTGGATTAAAACATGCACACTTGGATGGTCAGAAATGACTGTGGTAACAATTTTTGGGTCGTTACAAATCTTCCCCCGTTAGAGAAATCTCGTCCTTGAGATTTGAAAGAGGCCGAGGGGAGGGAAGACATCAAGGTAATTTGGAGTAGGATACATCGGTCAAGAATTCTAAGGTTAGACGAGGTGACTTTGAGAGTGATTGGACAAGGGTGTCTCTCAAAGGAGAGTGCATTGTGCACAAATTTGCATAGGGAGTAGCAAGCAAATTTATATCATCCATGCAATAAGGATAGCATGAATTAGTCATGAAGGAATGATTAATTGGAGTCACTCATTGCAGCAAGGAATAGGTTTGAAAGGGCCATCACTTTCAATAAGAATGTCCATTGATGAGATGTTACAATGGTTGCAACAATTCCTTTGATGCTCGGGGGCATCCATAAGCTACTTACGTGGTCACGATCCACATGAAGCCTCGGTTCCCTTGCATCCTCAAAGGAGAGATGTTCGTACCATTGCAAGGCACACTATTTATAAACATCTTATTGAAAAAAGCAATGCAACAAGTCTTCAAAAAGAATACAAGGATGTGACCAAGACATACAAGGTGGTCATCAAGGAAATTTGGAATAGCTATGAAAGTTAGGATAGCTCACTAGTGTGGGTCTATGATGGATCATGATAACATATTCCTCGACGCCTGCGCGCACCTAGTAGCACCACCATGTGGCTGCAGCACACAGGGGGCTCCAGGTTCCGTCGCGGCACCATGGTCAGCGACCACAATGCCATAATAGAGCACACCAACAAAGATATTCCCAACTAGCACAAGATGAACTTGGGAAGGCCAAGTGATATAGCAAGGATGTGGATATGGTCGCAAGTAGGCATAAGACAGTCATCTACATAGAGGGGCTAGTAAAGCAATTTGAAGGAAATAAGGCTCAAGCAATAGCATGAAGGGCCTCATCAGATAGGTTGGGATGGCAAGGTAGGAAGATCAACATGTATGTTGTTTCTTTAGATTTATGCACATGCATCAAACATAACAAGCATAATCAAAGTACTACAAACTATATGCACGGGAAGCAATTCTAAGGACATCGTATCTACACAGATAACTATTTTAATTAACATGAACAACAAGATTCTAAAACATTTCAGGTGTATTAACGTAACACTACTGCAGTCATAAGCTAACACTTATCAAACACACAAACAAGTTCTAATTAACAAGATTAAGTTATAAGCACATGCATTTTCTGGACTGCAACACTATTGTCACTTGTATTAACCATAACTGGAGTTATAAGCATCCAAACAAGGTGTTCTTAGACTTTCTGAAAAGCATATGAAGTTATGTACAGCTTTGTTACTATTTCCCAGAGTTAATTCAAAACTTATCAAGGTCAAACATTACAATGTTTCAGATCTGCATAAACATGACAGAATTTTAACATGAACTTCAAAAACATGTAGCAGGAGTTCTAGTTCACTAAAAATCATGTTCTTTAACATTTTTGAAAGCATGAGAAAAGTACTACAACCTTTTAGTTTTAACCAAGTCATGATTCAAGGCCTAACTATGTGAAAAAGGCACAACATTTCAGATCTACACAACAATCAAGCAACACCTAACAGTTTCTAGGTAACACGGCTTATGGGGAGTGCAATATGTGATGCTTAAGCTAGATGAACGCAATGAAATGCATATGTATGCAACATGCTGGATGCACGACTACGCATCATCCTCACTCAACTACTTTTCACAAAGGGATTCATGGTTAAACTTGGTAAGCAATGAGACATCACTTAAGTGTAAACACTGATTGCATACGGACATGGGTTCCCTGAAATTTCAGCGAACTAGCATAAGAATAAATTGTAGAGACTTAAATCCATATAGTACCACTTGCACCAAATAAGCACGCACAAGTGGCACCCATGCAATTAACGCTACATGGACAACGTTCTATACGTTGTTGCCAACGTATTAACTTCCTATACATGGTATTGTTGCAAAAGCAAGACATGATTTGCTCCTAACAAGTATGGTAAGTTGTATGTTCATGATACATGTCATTATAGCACAATTTTTTTAAGCATGGCATTGCATAAGGTATGAGATTGAGCATATAAATAGGTACAAAATGGCAACAAGTCATGGTTTAGTGTGACAAGTAAAGCAAAACACATCTATGATGTAGAGCATGTTATTATGATTTCACAATTTTTAAACTTGTCATGATATGTAAAATTAAACATGTTAGGAAGTACCATAAGGGTAGAAAGACATGGCTATATAGAAATTAAATCATAACAAGAGCTCATATGCTAAATCAAGGCTTGGTACTGATAGCGTATACTTTCAGGGTACAAAAGCAAAACATGATTTGCATTTAACAAGCAAGGTGAGATACACATACACATGTATATAAGCATGTTATTATTCACAATTCTAAGCATGACAATGTCTGTAGGATCAGTCATGTTAAATAGTGTAGTGAGGTAGTAAGTGTTTACACTACAATTTGGTAAGGTAACACTAGAAAGGAAGAGATCGGCCGATGATGTCAAAAGAAATATTGTTTAATATATTTTTTGGGAAGCATGACATCCAAGATCTCTTGACATGAGGATAAGGGAAGTTGGGATTGTGAGCTGGTTTACACGTGCGTGAAGAAAATAAAGGAAGCCAGCCAGACTCCATATGTATCGTGTTGCTTGCCTTAGTTTGGATGGTGTGCGTACATGACTCCAGGTTGCCGACGTGGTGAAGATGCAAGCCAACAAAGATAAGCTCGACAAGAGGAAGTACATGCATACATGTGCATTCCCAGGACTTCAAATTGTTTGGTCGATGCATCACCAAATAAAATAGATTTGTACTAGAAAGGAATGGGAATTTGGGATAAAATACAACATCTAGGTGCACATCGATGATAAAGGGAACAAAGACACGTATCATGTGTATTGTGTACGTACATGGAACAAAAGAGGATACGTCGGCCAAGGAAGCTTCATCAGCAAGGATTCTGCATAAGGGAAATTAGAGTTCATGTATCTTGATATTTCTTTTTGTTATCAAGTCGTGTTTGTTTAGAACTCTTATCAGCCCAAGGTATAAATATAAACCTCGGCTATTGTAATCAACATCTCTCAATCAATCAAAACAGTCTTTACCTTTTCGGCTTCATGCCAACCCTTAGGAGTAGGAGTAATGTAGATCTCGGTGAGTTCTTCAACAAGCAGGGCTGCATCAATCCAGTCGACCTCCGACTTGTCTGTAAGTACTGTTATGGCTTATACTTTTGTTTATAAGGATACATCGGTCCGACCGACCTCTTATGAGCTCTAGTATAAGTTAATTATCGATCCTTATCTAGTTCAAGTACCACTGCATCGGTTAAGTTCAACCTCCACTGTTCGAATTAGATTAAGGTCAAGTTATCGGCTCTACCTAAGGGTGGCATCCTTCGGGTAGATTCATTAAGTTATTGATCTTGCTGATGTTCTTGTTGTCATTAGTTTCAGTAACATCAACCTGCCCGATCGAGATCGATCTAGATCGACCTCAAATCATTTTAGTCCATCATTTATTTTGTCACATTGCGATGGTTCTTACTTTAAATAACAGATTATGTTTTATCGGCCGTTCTACTTCGATCTTGATCGTGCATAGTACGTGGCTAAGCCACGTCTAATCTTGAGAAGGTTTACTAGCTAGTTGAATCTGGTCTATAGCTCGCTAGTATGGCTGTAACGATCCGGTCGATCCCCACTGTTAGCACTTTAAATCAGAGTTTGCTAGTTGGTAGATTTGCTTTTGACCAGGCATGACCTTGGCTATTTGTTATGCCTGCATCGGCTAAATAGCCGATTGCCAGTACTTTAACGCTTATAGTGTATTTTCTTGATTCTATTAAATGTGAATAGATCTATTTACTTTAAAGGTTTAATCTGTTATCTTTATTATGGCTACCATCGATCTGGTCGAACCCCACTGTTAGAGAAAATATGTTAGATTTGATGAGTTTATAAATCTGTTCATATTAAATAGTCAATTGTTCACATGATATAATCCTTTTTCTACCTGAATCGGCTATTTTAGCCGATTCGCCTATGCTTTTCACACATATAGCATGTTTTTATGAACATGTTGATATATAGATGGTTTTATGGATTCTTTAGCTTTAGTTTGTTATCATTATCATAGTTGTATCGATCCGGTCGAACCTCACTGTTGATGGTAACAAATTGGATTCAGAGCGTTTGTAGATTCATTTGTACTAGACAGTCGATTTGTTCACATGTTATATCTCTTCTCGTTAAACTTATCATCTCAATGCTTTACACTAGTTATATTCACCTAGCTGATGATGTTACTTATATCTGGGTGCATTGTACTTGTTATCATAAATCAGTCGTGACCCACGAACATCACACTCCTTAACAGTCGATTTCCCCTCGTATCGGCTATTTAGTTGATTATCTCATTTGGCTGCTCTCGAAGCAGCACACTTGGAACTGTCTAGGCAAAACCGGCATGTTCCGCCTTAAACTACTGATAAGACTTTCTCTTCTTATCAATTGTAGGTCAAATTGACTGGTACGCCTTCGGGATTCACAGGATCGGCTGGTCCTGTGTTGAAGCCAAGCAGATATCTGGATCGTTCTGGCTTGCTGCGTGTCCACCCAGCGCGGCTACCACATTTTTGCGCCGATAGTAAGACATGAATATGCGCATAAAAGGTAAAGCAAGAAATAATTTATTTACAAGTAAGACAAGACATGATCTCTGTATGACAAGTAAGACAAGATATACGTATAATGTAGAACATGTTATTTTTAAGCATGGTATGGCATATGGGATTGAGCATATTAATAAGTTTAGCATTTGTAGCAAGGCATGATTGTGTATGAATTGAAATCTAGTGAGAGCTCACATACTAAATCATGGCAACAAACAAGTTAATATGCTTGCTGAAACTTCAGGTTACGACACCCATAAGCAATCCCAAGTAATACACATGAATCTGAAGTTTATAAAACGTAGGGCTATAAACATTATCTAATTATCTCTCATTCTCACTTGGTTCTAACTAATCTTTAACTCTCAAACCTAGCTAACTATACCTAATCTTTGCTCCTATTTGACCTATTCTGTTCTCGGTGATAGACAAGATGAGCCAAAGAGTAGCTTAACAAAATTAATTAAGCACAAGGGGAGAGTGGAACTAGTAGCTAAATTATAATTCCAATAAGATTTTAGGTGAAATAGTTCATATTTTAGTTGCCCACCCAACTAGCTAACTACCTAGGACCTCATTTTTTAGTTAAGTTTTCGATGCTCATGTATTCCCATGCTAAGTTGTTCCTTGACTGCGTGGCTAAAGTGTATGATAGACAACCATATGCTCCGATACCCGATGTGAGGACCCACCGTGTTAATTCGCCTAAAACGAGTGTCATCCACTTGACCAGCTCAATTTAAGCAAACCAACCTTGACGACTCCCCTAGGAGCACACTTGGCAACTCCTCTTTAGGATCAGGTTGAGTATCATACCACGATAGCCTCCACAACTCTTTAATATGACGTCGAATTAAGATAAAATTTATATGAAAATTGTAGCTCTCAACGAGATCTATAACTTTCTAGTTTTAAGTTTTTTCATTTGAGGATGTTAAGATGCCAAAAAAATTAATATAAAATTTCAGAACCATAATAATTGTGTACTAGTGCTTGTCGAATTAGAAAAATAATATATTTTTTGTATGTTGTCAAATGAAGATACTTTTTACATTAAAGTACTAGCTCTTAATTAGATCTATAACTTTATATTTTTAAGTTTTAACATTTGAGGTCGTTAAGATGCATGAAAAAATAATATAATATTTCAGCAGCTTAATAATCATGCACTAGGTCTTGTCGCTTTACTAAAATTATATTTTTTCATGTTTGGTGTCAAATGAAGATACTCTTTATACTAAAGTTGTAGCTAACTATGAGATCAACAACTTTTAAATTTTTAGGTCTTTCATTTGAGATAGTTAAGATACCCAAAAAATAATACAAAATTTAATAGCATATTAATCATGTTTCAAAGCTTATCTTTTTAGAAAAAAACATATATTTCTTATTTGATGTCACATAAAAATATTTTTAAATGAAACTTGTAGATCTCATTAATAGCTATAACTTTGATATAAAATGTATCTACATTTGACATGATACAAAAAGGATATTATTTTTCTAATGATTAAGGTGCTAAAATTTTATATTTTTTTCGTGCATCTTAACGACCTCAATGTAAAAACTGAAAACTATAAAGTTGTAGATATAATTGAGAGCTACTACTTTGATATAAAAAGTATCTTGATTTGATAACATACAAAAATGATATTATTTTTCTAATGCGACAAGCACTAGTACGTGATTATTATAGTCCAAACATTTTATATTAATTTTTAGCATCTTAACATCCTTAAATGAAAAAACTCAAAACTAGAAAGTTATAGATCTCGTCGAGAGCTACAATTTTCATTAAAATTTCATCTTCATCCGACGTAATATTAAAAAGTTATGATTTTTCAAAGTTTTAGTCTTGTCACGCCACTCCAGGCGGCGCGACAGAACAAAACTGTCACACTAGCGGGAGTGGCACGATAAGGTTTTCTACGTCGAAAATGTTGTCTAACGTGTTAGATGTTGTCACGCCAATGCATATGGCGTGACAACGTTATTTGGTCGCACCAGTGGGACCGATGCGACCAAAAGGGTCAGATTCGCAAAAAAATTTAGAAGTGATTATTATTAAAATATTGAATAAAAAGATATAAAATAAAAAATTCTAGTATTTTACCAACACCGATATGCTACGGATCACTCATATAGCTAATAACTAGTAGTTACCCTGCACATGGGCGTCGCCACCATAAGTTGGACGACTCCTACCATTCACCCACTTTCCCACCGACGATGAGGTGTGAAGGCCGCCAATGTCCTTTACCTACAAAACAACTTAACGATAGCACCGTGAGTACATTGCGTACTCACAGGACTTAATTCCAACATATAAATATTTGTGGATGCAAAGGGATTAGTAGGCATTTGTACATTTGCATAAAAGCACAAGGTTCTTTAAAAGAATGATATGAACATGATTCATAATTAAAGTATTAGCATTAAAGGTTCGTGACAGCAAGATAAGTGTTCAACATATGTAATTCATATCAACATCAAGTTTCATCATCAACACTATAATGGGTATAGAAGAAGAAACAATCGGTTCTGTCCCAAAGGACTTCAGGCTTTTGAAAGACTACGTAGAGGGTACAACTGTACCCACACAGAAATACAGGACTAACCACCATTTCCAACCTTTCCCTAATCCGGCCAGAATATCCAACGAAAGGTTAGACTGGTTTCCCGGTCAATGTCCCGGACATTCCCGACCGACGGAAACCCCCTTGCCAGTTTCACGGATAAACCGATCGCAATTAATTACTTGGCTTGTCGACCCCATCCGTGACATGTGGTCTGTATGGGTGGTTACTCAGACTCACTATCCTAATGAACGGTCCTTAGCTGCTCCACGAGCTATGTCACTTGAGATCCCAGATTCATAGTGACCTTACCCTTCGCAAGATTAGAGGGTAATAAGGTGACCATCAGATTATATCTCAAGTTGAGGTTGGTCCCTTGATGCAGGTTTGGGAGACCAAAGTCTTTTGGGAAACCTTTGTTTGGTAAAACAATTCATTTTCAGAAATGAGTTCAAATCAAAGGGTTTTGATACTTGTTTTTCTTTGAAATCATTTCTCCTTTTGAAAGGTAAAGCTTTCGCAAATAAATTGGTTTTCCCAAAGCCTTTCTAAAGGGACACTTTTGAAACTAGAAGGGATTGAGACTTTATAAAACAAAACCTTATCGCAAGCCTTTTGTTTGATAAATCATTTTGGAAACAAATAGATTTGTGAAGAAGGTTCAAACTCTCTTTTGAATGGGGAAGGACCTGCCAAAAGGATTTATAATTATCCTAGTCATATTTGATTACCTATGAACCAAGTTAATCACCTCATTCATTTTAGTAGTTAATTAACTCGGTGTAGCATCCTACTCGTGCAAGCATGAGTTCCCTTCTCATACTCAGACTTGTACCGTTGCTAAGCAAGTCAGCAATTAAGCGCTACAAACTCATTGATTAAATGAAGGCTCTAATTATTAGTGAGTAATTCTAACTTGGTGAAGCATCATTAAGTTATTAACCAAATCTACATGAGATGCATTACTCATAATGAAACATAAATAAGTATCCAAAATAGAGTTCATAGTAGTGGGGTGCCTGCCTATTGGAAGAGGAAGGTTCGCTTAGCTTGGAACATCTCTTGGCGTCTCTCCAATATCGCGTACCTATATGTATGCACTTGTATAAGATACGTATCATGCATGTCATCGTTTCAATACTAGAAATATGATGCCCATGTGTGTTATGATATACTTAGGCATGTGTATGATTAACTACTAAGTACATGGTACTAGGTGTGTGTAACATGTACATAGCATTATTGTGTTGTCGGTATGCACTGACGGACACTCCGTCATGGTTCACGGACGCTCCATCAGGGTTGGGACTTAGACATCTTTAGTGTTTAGTCCTCATCGGATGGTCCGTGATAGTCAACGGACACTCCGGTAAGAACTAGGAGCTCTTGGGTTATTTAGAGACCAAGCTCTATAATTCAGCGGACGCTCCGGTAGTGAGCGCGGACACTTCGCCAAATTATAGTATGCGAGACACAAGAGATAAGCTTAACTGCATGAATGTAATAAGATGGTGCACAAAACATGTTTCACAAACATCACATGCCCAAGGCAAGCTAACAAAACAAGTTTCATGATTTTAGGAGACCTAGAGAATAAGTTGTCTATTTATTAGACTAAAATGCATTATGTTAACTCAATATTAAAATATACTTTTTGGTGTCAAGATCCTACCTAGATGATAGAGAATATCCTAAAGAACACAACAAAAGTTGTTTCATAATTTGTGGAGTTCAAATGCATATTCTATGGTCTTTACAAGTTGGGGCTGTGCTGCTTGGTACAGTGGACAATCCGCAAGCGATGGATAGTCCGCCAGGGAGGAACGCGTGTGCTAGAGTGTTTCGCTGGGATGAACACTGGTGCCGACAGACAGTCCGCGAGAATGACAGACCATATGGTAAAGCGACGAACGGCACAGGTGTAAAAATGTTGGAGATGATTCCTAGGGCATCTAGGCTCCAAATTGAGTGTGGTTTGTTTCTATGGCTTTCTAGTTCTATAGAGAAGCTTCTACAAGTGATGGATGTGCCATGCATGTGCTGTGGGAAGGCCATCCACAAAAAATGGTTAATATCACCATTGGAGACCATGGAGCTCGTGGCAGAACTTGCTAGGGTTAGGGAGGATAAAGGTGGACTTTAGGGATGTGCTCACCATGTCAAGGGGAAGCTCTTCCTACAGCAGCTCGGTTGGGGGCATAGCATAGAGGGAGATTGATGTTGGTCTTCACCATGGAGCTTGAGGTAGAAGATGATGGAGCTTGGGGCCTTCTCCTCCAACTCTGGCGTACTTGGTGGTGGGTGTTAGTGTGTGAGCGATGGGGAGGGGAGAGGGGCTGCTGGTGGGTGTTAGTGTGTGAGTGATGAGAATGACAAGTGGGGCCAGGCGGACAAGTGGGTTCAGTGTGTGACACCACATCAAACTACATGAGACAGGTGTCGGTGTGTTTTATCGGACAGTACGTCAGGTGTGGCGGACTCTCTAATAGATTGGCTGAGTGTGTTACGGTTTCAATGAACACTCCACCATGATGGCAAACACTCTGTCAGTGCATGGGTTGGCCAAGATTATCCTAAGTCTGTGAGATGTCTTGACGGACGATCCAGTGGTGATGTCGAACGATCCTCCAAAACTAGACGTGCTCGGTTTTGGGTTGGCCTAGGCACAAGTTAGATCCTAATTTGGATTAAAACATGCACACTTGGATGTTCAAAAATGACTGCCTATATGGTAATTATTTTTGGGTCATTACAGAATTCATCTCAACAACTTAAATTGATAATTTCGTGCAAAGGTTAGTCCATATATACAACCAATTTCTACACAAGCAATTTTTGATTCAGTAACCAAACTAGACTCCATGTCTAAGGCTATTTAACCTAAGCACCACACTTAATTTGAAAGCCTATGGAAGTATGTGTAGTACTTCCAAACTAAAGCATACTAGCATAGAAAATGGAAGCATGAAAGCATAAACAAGATTCATCCAAGCGGAGATGGTAACATTAAATGGTGATCCAGAGAACCATGGTCGTTGTTGTTTTTTATTCAAATTAGTGCAAATGGAGTAGATGAATGCAACTAAATATGCCTTGGTTTTGAAAATGAAAGGATAACTTTGGGTTGGTTTTCACATACCTTGGCATCACCCATAATTTGAGATGGAGTTGTGAGTGATGCAACTTCTTTGCTCTGTCGCATATGATGATTTTGTCTCCTTTTGACAGTGACCTTCTCTCCATCTGCACATGTTAGAATGTATAGATATACATACCTATGAGATGGTAGGGTGGAGGAGTAGATGGGTCATGAATGACTAGGCACCCTAGGCTCTTGATGATTCCTATGGAAATATGCCAGAAGGTCGAATGGTTGGTGTTGTACTATTTATTCAACACTCAACAGGACAAGGGTAATCCCACAAAAGCTAGTGGTAAACTATATTAGTAGACATCAAGGTCAATATCAAAATCTTTACGCTAATTGCTTCCCCAGCAACGGCGCCAGAAATGCTTATTAGTATTTCTTATGCTCAAGTAGAATATTCCACAAGCGCACATAATAACGTTGTAGCATTTCACCCAGGAGTATTCTACGGTATCGTATTTATCCACACGAAAGAAATGGTTAAAGAAGTTGATAGCTAACAATCATGTATCTACTAACTAGTATACCGACTAGTCTAAAGTGGGGGTAAGTGATATACGATAAGAGGTATGGATAATGACACACATAGGAGAATTCCATGGTAAAATAGAAGAGCAGTCAAGCTAAGTTGAGAGGACCACAGGAGAGTACAAGTGTAATGACCCGAATTCACTACACCCTAGACATCCATCTCCAGCTACCTAGGGAAGTCACTTGTCGAATCACCCGTAGCCCTTTTAACAAGGCACGCCAATATAACGTAGAAGCACCCGGTGCGAGCATAGATAACCATGGTTAGGCTTACACCTGGGATAATGGAGATGACCCGAACAAGTCAAGAGACCATTCTACTGATATCATCAACAACAACATCATTTGATGATAACCAACCACCCATTGACTTAGACCATTCAACAAAGACGGAGACCACCAGATAATCTGCCAAGTTTACTGGATCGTTCGATAGAACACAGAGCAGCGGCAGAAAATGGGAAATGAGTTGTTTGTCACCTGAGTGGTGGGACCCACATGTTAGCACAAAATGGAATGGATATCTTTCAGTTGAGGCCTCACTCTCTCACTCATCCTCCCATTTGCAACACTCACTCTCTCTCTCTCTCTAGCTCACTTAAGAACAAGCAAGAACCCTAGGCACTAGAGAGGGAAGAGATTGGAGAAGGGATTGGAGAAGAGGAAGGAGGGAAGTATCAACAGCAGCCCATGGACGCCCTCCACCCCTCAACCCCTTCATGGTAAGCATAAGGGGAATCATCATCATTTCTTGGATAATGCTTTGATCCACTCCTTTGGTATGTTGCAAAAGGAAGCACCTATGGAGTCAAGCCAAGTTTGGATAAGGAGAGAATCTTGGATTGTCAAACTTTTTGCGATGGAAGCTCTCAAATCCTAGAGCCAAAGGTTATATCTCGATCTCATGGTTCATCCTTAAGTTCTTGTATCAATAAGTTTGATCCTAAAGCCCTAGCCACACTTAGTAAAACAAGCTTTAACCCTAGCTATCTTGAGCCTAGCGAACCACCTAAAATGTACTAGAAATATCTCGCACATGCATAGATCATAGCTGAGCACATCTAGGCTTGAATCCCAAGATCGTCCAAGAGCATAGGTTCTGTCGCCTAACCAACGGAATGTTCATCACCAGGATGGAGTATTCGCCAATCTCGAGTTTAGCCACCAATAGTTAAAGTTCCCCCCTGAGCGGTGCAGCGGAGTATTCGTGGCTCTATGCAGAGTGTCTATCAACCATGCAGAGAGCACCTAGTAGTACCATGGAGCGTCCGTCACCCATGGCGGAGCGTCCAATGAATTATAAGAGTAGCATAACCAGAGAACCTGAGAGAATCAAGTCCCTACCGGAGCGTTTGTCACTCGGTTGGACCATCCGATTTTAACAGCCAGCCCTAGAAGTAACCAAGTCCTGAACCTACTGGAGTACCCATGATATCCACAGAATGCCCAACAACCCAAGCAGAGCCAACCTAGAGACAACCCACCCTAGTACCTAGTACAATGGAGTGTTCGTCAGCTAGGATGGAGTGTCCGACGATGCATACAAAGTGTGAGAATTATGCAACAAGCTCACCCAAAGAGACCAACCACATAGGGTTAAGCATAGTTTCCACAAGGGCAATAGTGGAGCCATAGGTAGAAGACTCTACCCCAAGCCCGAAGCCGAGCCATATTCCTAAGTCTCCCTTGGTTGTCCTTAGCCTCAATCTTTGTCTCTTTCAGGAGCCGAGTAGCGTAAGGAACGAGTGTGAGCTATTGTCAACAACTTTGACTTTGTTCGAACGGCAAAGCCAAGTAGGCACCCCACTATTATAAACCCTACTTTGGATACTTATCGAGTTGCATTATGAGTTATGCATTGCATGTAGACTTGGATAAGGATCACTCTTGCACTACACCTAGAGTAGTCTAATATTCTATAGAAGCCTCTCATCTAAACAATGGGAATGCGATGCTTAATGCTTATTGCTTAGTTTTGGGGCAATGGTAGAAGTCGACCATGAGAAGGGAACTCATACTCATGCATGTAGGATGCTACACCTAGATAATTAACTACTAAAACCAATGAGGGTACAACTTGACTTACCTAACTAATCTGGCTAAGGACTAAGGACACTAATATGGAAATCTTGATGATCTCTTGGATATCTTGCTCATGCGAGGGGTAGGTCATCGTGAGTGTGGGATCTCAGATGACACAACTCATGGAGCAATAAGGACCATGTATTGGGATATGTAAGTCTGAGTAACCACCCATACAGACCACATGTCGCTGATGGGTCGACAAGCCAAGTAACTAATCGTGGCCAGTTTATCCGCAAAACTAGCAAGGGGGCTGGCGTTAGTCTGGAATGTCTGGGACATTGACCGGGCAACCGCTCAAACCTTTCATCGGACACTCAGGCTAGATTAGGAAAGGTTGGAAGACATGAGGCAACCCTTACTCTCGTGCATGAGGTATGGAGGTTAGTCCCGTTCTTCCATGTGGATACACTTGTACACCTCTGTAGAGTCTAGAAAGCCTGGAGTCCCTCAGGATAGATCATTCGGTTGTTCTTACTTTCTATACCCATGGTAGTGTTGATGATGGATGATGAGCACTCTGGCTATATGATAAACACCTTTACTTCTATGTTGAGCATAGAATGTCATATTCTTAATGAACATCGTTGCTTTCCGCACTTATACAAATACCTGATATTTACCTTTTGCATCCAACAAATATATGTGTTGGAATTAAGTCATACGAGTATGCAGTGTACTCACGGTGCTGCCATTAAGTTGTTTTGTAGGTGTTGTTGCCCAGTGGATGCAAGGTAGCGCTCTATTCACCGCTACATAGTAGACCTTGGATCAGACGAATCCAAGATGAGCTATAGGTTAACTCCAATAAGAACCCAAGCAAGTTCGCGAGTGCTGAACCTTGAATGGGAAGCTAAAACTGTTGACACCTTGTGACTCATGTAATTTCTTATAAGTGTAGTAACTTTAATAGTCGGGCACGATATTGGATGTTATATGTGTGTTGGTTTGACACATGGGGTGTTCCATGTCACTCGACCATTAAAAAGATCCTGTAGTCGCTGGTCATGGTGTGTCCTGCATGCGGCGGTGACAACAAGGTTCCTATACACTTCTCTATTACTATAGTTCCATTTTGAGCAATCCAGATGGGATAACTAGGAATGGATAAGACATAGCGATCACACACAATAACACTTTGGAGCAGTAGTACCTTTTCGACCCTCGAGGGGGGTGAGAAGACGTGGTTGGGGAAGGCTGCCAAAATGCTCTATGAACACCAATCCAAACATGGTGGATTACAAAGGACTAATAGAGCTATCACCCTAGGGCTACTACAACTATCTGTAGGATTGGGCGCAAACTCAGGTAACCTATAGTCTAGACACCATGTCTATACTATCGATTACAACCCTAGTCATTCACAATAACTAAAGCACTCGATGCGAGCGGAGATCCCATGCAAAGGTGTAATACAACAATACTAGGCATACTAAGCTAAACATCTAATGCATGAACTAGATAAGCATGAAAGGCATAAAAGTAAATAAATAAGATAACTATATTAAACCACAAATCTTACAAAGGAAAGATACAAGAGCATACTAGACCTCTGAGGACTCCTCTAGAAATCAAGCATAGCTCAACTCTCCCTCACTCCCAACTCACTATTCTACTTCTACATCTTGAGAGAGTAGAGAGAGCTTCTCTTGTGGTGTGTGTTACAAGTGAGGGGTGAGGGTCCTATTTATAGTAGAGAGGTGGAGTAGGGGCTACTCCAGTGCCATGTCAGCAATCCATGGGAGATCACCTCCACACCCTTGGATGAAACTTCCTTTGAAACTGCCTTAAATCAACGCATGGGATTGATCACACTATGCTTGTTTTGTCCGAAAGTTTAAGGCGGTTTGGTGGAACCTTGGCATCGAGCGACACCAAGCCACGTTGGGTGATGGCCCACTATGGAGTGGCCCTCCTCCTTTGGTGTGGTGGCCCTCTAGGTGATGTAGAGTGTGGGTCTGAAGGTTTTGTGTAATTTGGAATCTCCTTCCTCCGGTTATGGACTCATCTTTGCTTGTGTTGGATTAGGCCACCTTGTCCGGGTTACCCAAGCCACCATTTGGGTATATGGGATGGACAGGGCTTCCCTTGGGACCTTGGGTGAGTGTGGAGGCCCCTGGCCAAGTTTGGGGGCCATTGGACAAGGGCCCACATTGCCCGACGTCCAGTGTCAGCCCAACCCGTCTTACTATCTTCCGGAAGGCATAACTTTATCATCCGAACTCCGAATTGGGTGAACCAAAACTTGATTTCATGTATCTCGATGAGATATTAGACTTGGTGTAGTCAAAATCATTATTTGGTGAAGTCCTTTTTACATGTATGTAGCCATCTTGTTCCTACACTCACATAGTCATCACAACTTGTGGAAATGGTTAGAAATAAACCCTATGACTATGGTTTATGTTATTTATATCACTAATTTAGGCATATCTAAATGACCATCAACAATGAACAGTAGCTTCAACAATCAACAATCTATCTAGGTGAATGCTCCATCCCCAAGTAGCAAACAACATCATCTAGGGTCCTAGTGCCACCGCTAGCCGCCAAAACGCAAGGTTGCTCACATTGAAATGGCTTCTTCTGAAGTAAGATATCTATTGCAATGAAGAAATTCCTAATATGAACAAAACTGATACCGAACCCAAAACCAATTGGAACCAAATGCTACCAAGGGGGTGACCGAATCCATCTAACCTTCACGGGGCACGAAGTAAGATATCTATTGCAATGAAAAAATTCCTAATATGAACAAAATTGATACCGAACCCAAAACCAATTGGAGCCAAATGCTAATAGGGGGGTGAACAAATCCATCTAACCTTTACAAGGCATTGTCCACTACGACAATGCAAGGTGCTTGAGGTAGGGCAAGTACAGGCGATGGGTCAAAATGAAGATGAAGCAATGGGTGGAGAGAATGAGGATGAAGCAACAACGGGTGGGAATAACTAATGGATTCGTATTGGGGTTTTTTAGTTGGTCGAATCACTACCAAGGTGCTGACAAGACCCGAGGGGAGTTGGGAACAGGCTAGGCGCATCTAGGTTTATCGCCAAATGGACGGTCCAAATTGATCGGCGGTGAGAACGAACGACACGTGATAAGTTAAACAGTGTCTGTATTAAGCCGACCATTGCCAGGATAATCCAATGCTATAATACGGTGATTGTCAGTAGTTAAATTGCTTTTAGATTCTCCTAGAAATAACCACAATCATACATGACATTTTTTCCCTTTTCATTCACAAATATACTAAAAAACAAAAAAACATTCATCGAGAGATCAAATTCGTGCACGAACACTTTGGAAGTAGTATTGGAAAGAACTTGCTTTGCATTTCATATAAAAAAAGGTGTCATTGAAGAGATCAAATCTACGTGAATAGAATTTTTTTCATCGGTTCAATATGTATATGTAACATATAGATACAATTTGGATGAGTATATGATTGTACTCGTCTGGAAGCATTATAACTAACCTAAACTATTAAAACTACTTATACTAACTAAAAACTACTTAATCTAAACATATGATCCTCTCACAGAGAGGATCATGCTCGCCTCGCTCGCTTGGGAGGAGGCGAGGTGAAGTCAGAGTTGGAGTCGGAGTCATCGGAGTCGGAGTCATCAGAGTCGTCATTGTCGTCTTTGGCGTCAACGTCGTCCTCGTCCTCCTCTAGGCCCTCCTTCTCGGAACTTCATGGAGAACTATAATCAGAAGACCTCCAGTCATTGGAGGAGACGTCCTCCTTAGAGGACTAGTGGGCTAGCAATTCATCCTCACTGGACGATGGGCTGCTTGGAAACTTGATGGGGCTGATTGACATTTTCTTTATAGATTGGAAGAGAATGGGACGATGGATGAAAAAGATGGGTGATTTCATAGGGCATCGGGCTTGAAGTAGTATGTAGAGAAGTGGGTACAACTCTTAGGCTTCAGGTGGTGGAAGTAATGGTGATTTGATAGCCTTAGAAGTTGAGGCAATTCAACACTCACACTGAATTTACGGCTGCTTGACCAAACGCTAGTTTAGGGCCGGTGGACAAAATTCATATTCTAGTGGGCCTGGCTTTTCATGCGACAGACCAAATGCAACCCCAATACCACTGCTGCATCTAATGTTAACCCATCGGTGGTAGAAGTCTGTACTGTCGGTTTCATTTCCAGGAGGCCTCGCTATCATTTCAACCGATGGTGCAAGTATCACACGGTCGCTTCTATCGCTATAGCAGTGAAAGTGGTGACAGTGATAGATCAATCTATAGTAGTGAAAACCATTAAGAAAAACACTTCTCAATTTTGAACATAAAACAATAGTACCCTCACCCCATTCAGATTCCTTAAAGATCCATGCTATAGTTTTAGATGAGTAGATCTCCACACCTATGCATGCACCCTCTACCTCAACAAATTCAATCACATGGAAGTGTGAGGATGTTGGGTCAAAACCTAAGCGAGCCTGACCAACAAAACGGATGCTACGCGGTAGTACATGCCATTTGTGGGTCCCCGGATTGTAGACTACATAGCGATATAGTCCATCAGGCCCAGCACACCAGCAAAGCACGCGGCCGCTGCAACAATCTAAGAGTAGGACTTTTTTAAGGGGGAAGAGAAAGGACAAGGAGGGTCATTCACTGGTGATGTTGGTGAAGTGGTGATTGCCCTTCCACCAGTTGCCATAGAAGAAGCCGATGACCATCTATGAAAGCTTCCTACGTTGATAGGAGTCAGAGATGATGCGTCTCTAGGAGCGACAAACACAAGGACCGGGCAGGGAGGTAGCTAAGGATGTCGGCAAGCACATCGTTTGAGAGGTTGTCCACTGTGTTCCTCATGTTGCGGGCCTCCTTCCTCTGGAAGGACACCACCAGCCGAAGAGATGTGGTTGCCCTGCCATGGAATTGCATCAATAAATTAAACATTAGTAAGGAGATGAGTTTCGAGAAGAAGGGACGGTGATACAAGTAAGGCCTTATTACACTTGCCTTTGGATCTAGCGGTGGTGAGCACGAGTAGCAATGTTGGTGATAGTAGCATCTCGTTCTCAAGTGGATCTGTGCGGGCAATCCAGCGATGTGCACCAGCACGGAGCAAGGGCTGAGCTGTGTTGATGAGTAGGAGCGGCGATGATGAACAACAGCAGTGAGGAATAGAGAAGCTATGTGTGTGCGAGGGAGGGCGGTAGCAGGGTGGGGGTGTGGGGGGTTAGGGGGATGTTTGAGTAGGTTGCTTTCTCTCTACATAACTTTTACGGCATGTGGGAATCGAACTTTCATTAGTTCCGCGCAGGAGGGTTCAAACACGGGATTGGAAATTTTGCAACTAAGCGGTGGTGAATGCACAGTACCATCACCAGCAGCTAGGTCCTGTTACCACCCAAAGACCTCCATATGATACGGTGATGAACACTAAGGCTCACAATCCTGCACTTAGAAAACTAAGAAAACCACAATTTTAGTACTCAAATTGAAAGGAAGCCAACTTGATTTCGATGGTGAATAATAAGGCACACAGATTTACATTGTGGCGAAGGACAAAACACGCACTTAGAAAACATAAGGAAAGCACAATGCCAGTACTCTTGGATTGAAAGGAATCCTACATGAGTTCCATACATTCATACCGAATAAGTAGGTGGACACTACCAAGCTAACAAGCATACCAAAAGCTAAAATGCAGATACTAATTAGGCCAACACTATGCAAAAGTTAAAAGGCCTTCATATGTACATCATTGGTTGCATAATTAATCATTCTCCACGTAGATCCTAGTCAACCTCCAAGGGATCATTGTGAATCTCCATAATATCCTGTAGATCATGGTCGGCCTCCACAGGATTGTTGTCAATCTCCATGTCATCCCAAGCCTTGACCACTACAACCCTATCCACATCCATTGGTACACTTTCATTTAGCTCATCAACTTTATTCACAAATCACTGATTTGGTCAACCAATACTGAGGACAATAAGGCTCACAAGTTGTACTCCACTGATACACAAGGCCACAAGCTCTAGAACGAGAAGATGCATTTTCATCTATAGATCCATCAAAATTATTGTAGCTAGGTTGGAGGTGAAGGAGCAAAGAGCACGAGAGAGCAATACAAAAGAATATAGAATTCAATGAAGAAGGAGCAGATCTAGTGTAGTTATCTTAGATCTGAATGGAGCAGAGAAGCAGGGACGGCGTGCTAAAGATTTGTGTGCTGGCAAAGTTGGAGGTGAAGGAGCTATGAGCATGTGAGAGGCTGCCTTTCGTCCGACGCTAGTAAGGTGAAGCAGAGCAAGGGAGCAGAGTGGCGAATGGATGGGAGGAAGGTGTGGTAGGACCATAGGAGTGTATATACAGTTCAATAAATTAGTTGCCCCTATACCAGGGCCCAGTGTCTAGGGAAGTAGGATGCATCCAACACATCAATTGATACTTGGATATACTATCATTTATAGTTCAATAAATTGAACACCTAGTTAATAACCTTGCATTTAGTTCAACAATAGTTGTACAATAGTGATAGATTTTAGTCTGACACATCAATTGATACTTGGATGTACTAGCATTTACATTTTAGTAAATTGAACACTTGGATAATCACCTTGCACCTAGTTTAATAATAGTTGTACAAAAGTGACAGATTTCAGTCCGATACATCATAAATTGATACTTGAATCTACTATGGTGAACTAAGCAACTTGCTAATGAGCATGCCAAGAACTAAGATAAGTACAAAATAGGTAAAAGAAGAACAAGAAGCACATTTCTTTCTCAAAGGTATGAAATCTTCCATCATCTTCGTTGGAACCCTGGCCATTTCTTCAATCTGTGGCATAATCTCTTCCTCCTCCTACAGATGTTCTTCATTTGTTTTAGCATTTGCCTCCTCCTACAGCTCCCAAATCTTGTTACATAAATCCAAAATCAAAGTCCTCAGAAATTTTCCATATGGGGGATCGTGCCACTTAAAGAACCTGCAATCTAAGTCGAGCTACGAAAAAACCAAATTACGATAAGTACAACGGGATTTCAGTATTTGCATTGAGAAAATAGAATGAACAAGAAAGAAATCGAGTTACATTATTTGCCCTGCAGCATCTATGGTACCGACGTCCTGGGTTTGAATCACTCCATGAAATCCACTGAGGCAACTTCAAGCCGTAGTGACACAAAAGTGGTGGCTGCTATGCGTAGGGGGGGGGGTTCTCGACACGGCATGGGATGGGTGGCCCCCTCCCATTGTAGCCTCTTCTGCTAGAAGCTGATGTTCTTCTTGTGATAGCACCCTAGGATGGTGCCAACCACTGGGAGAAGTTGGAGCTAGATGCAGCCATGGAGCAGTCAGGGTTCAAAGTGTCGCACACTCTGAGTGAAAGAGGTCAGCCTAGGTCTTTTGTCAATGCTTTTGCCTCCCGCCAAGGTCCAAAACATCCTTGAAAACCCTCGCACTCCCACCAAGATGAAACGTTGTGTCATCACTGGTTTAGGGTACTATCCGCTTATAGAAGAAGGCCTATTTTGGATCCTCTAAGCTTACATAGAGGTGTACACATGGACGACAATCAAGACCAATTGATTCAATTAACAGTTCAACCGAAGTAATAGTTCAACAATTATGCAGTACTCATAGATACTAATCTAGAGGTTTCATCAGTACATATAAACTTCATTAACATAAAAGTTCCACAAATTCTAAGACTTAATGTCGGATGGGTATGCAGTTGCTAAGGTACTCAATTGGATGATGCAGTCTCAAAGCCAGAGGTAGTTAACCATAGCAAAGATGATAGCATCTCCATCCAAGGACACATTGTATCTATAAAGTATGTCTACTTCTTGTTAGGTCCTACAAAGCACAAAAATCTCTCCACAAATAGGGTCTTGAACGATTTATGTCAAATTTTGTGGTCCAAGATGGTAACTAACAACGGCTTCAACAATCAACAGTCGGTCCCGGTGAATGCCACGTCCCCAAGTAGCAAACAACATCATCTGGGGTCCTAGTGCCACCCCTAGCCACAAAAAGCAAGGTTGCTCATGTTGAAATGGCTTCTTCCGAAGTAAGACATCTATTGCAATAAAGAAATTCCTAATATGAACAAAACTGATACCGAATCCAAAACCAATTGGAACCAAATGCTAATAGGGTGGTGACCGAATCCATCTAACCTTCATGGGGCGTTGTCCACTATGATAATGCAAGGTGCTTGAGGCAGGGCAAGTATAGGCGATGGGTCAAAATGAAGATGAAGCAACGGGTGGAGAGAATGAGGATGAAGCAACAATGGGTGGGGAGAACTAATGGATTTGTATTAGGGTTTTTTAGTTAGTCGAACCACCACCAAGGCGCTGATAGGACCTGAGGGGAGTTGGGAATGGCCTGGGTGCTTCTAGGTTTGTTGCCAAACGAACGGTCCAGATTTCACTCTCATCCCGGTCTTAGATCAACGCAATGCTATTGCGCTGTGCCCAAACTACTATGGATGGATCCACCTGAGGAAAAGTACCAGCGGCACTGCTGGTAAGCTCATCCCCATGTTGCCCACATGAATTGCTCCCATGTGACCTATGCGTTGTCAGGTAAAGAGGACAGGAAATGGGTCCACCATATTCCGACTGGTCCCTATTGTTGGTGGGAAGCATATTTGGCCTTTAGATGTTCAGTAACCCTCAACAGATGGAACTTCTGCTCTATCGTGTTAAGCCATTCATCTGCCTAGAGCGGTTCTTTGGCCTCTTTGAAGATAGGAGGCTTGGTGTCTTGGAAATCCTTGAAAGAGCTGTATTGATTTGGCTTAGGCCATTGATGTTGCTCACGGGCGTGAGTGGTGTTCTACGCAATGAGGCATAGTGTATCCTCCATGGCTCTTTGATTAGCCAAGAACTGTGCGAAGAATTCATTCACAGATGGTGACGGCGGTGGTGGTAAGTCACCATCATTGCCACCTTGGCTGGTGCCTACCCCAGCGTTAGTGAGGTCATTTGCAAAGTTGCAACAATAAGTGATTATTGGATGATGTCAAGAGATTGCAGATGAATTGTGTAATCATGCCAAACTGAAATTACTGAAGAGAATCTTAAATTCATACAATAAAATAGAGGCATAATCATCCATTCTTGCAACATGACACTACCAATTAGATTACTTATCATACTCGCAACGCGTTAATATGCATGTCATAATCCACCAGCAAAATGAAACTAGAATTTCATCAAAGCTCAATCCATAGACAACATGCAAAGTGCCAATATTACACCGAAGTTAAATCATGAATACCGAACTTCAAGCTACAAGTCCATTACATGAATAATAGGGATACATCTAGCGCTTTAACTAGTCACTAGGCGACTCTAATCTTTAGCATGCTTGCTGTCGAGGTTGAAGATAGCATCGTCTTTATCCTCTAGCTCCACTTCTTCTGCCTCCCAACCGTTGTCTTCAACTAACATTTCTAGATCTTCCTCTTCCTCATCTAGGATCGGGTGCAGTTGGTTGTTCAGAAAATGCACCTCATGCTGAAGATCAACCACCACATTCTGGGTCTATGCCAGCTGCTGGCGCAAATCCCTCTCGACACAGTCCTGCTGCATGGTTAGGGCTTCGGCTCTGTTTCGTGCTGCTTTTGCTAGGGCTGCCCGGTTGTTTGCCTAGATTAACTAGCACATAGCTGTGAGTGTCTTGGTGCGAGCGGCCTCTAGCTGCTCCCATAGTCCTGCTAGCATTGCCTGATCATCTGCCCTTACCTCTTGGGTGGCAGCTCTCTACTGATCAACTTGCCCCATTTGAGTGTGGAGATTTCCCAATGCTACATATGCCTTATCAGTTTGCCATCGAGCCTCACTTGCTGCCTTCTTGTGCTTGCGCATACACTTCCTTAGCTTCCGTTGTGCAGCTATGGCCCACATGAGCCTATCCTTACAAGTGGTATAGGACTCCTACCAGAACTCCCTGGTGTCCTGACGAGTATAGAACATCTTCATCACTGCAAACATTGCACTCATAGCAGGACTAGAACTATCTGCTCGCTCATCCTAGTCTTGGATCAACGCATTCCTGTTGCACTGTGCCAAAACTGCTGTGGATGGATCCACCCGAGGAAAAGTACTAGCAGCACTATTGGTAAGCTCATCCCCGTGTTGCTGACATATCTGACTCAGCACTCAAAAGCCACTACTTGGGTAGCTTCCTAAGGAGTTCATCCTTTAGATTCTGTCCTCCATTCCTGCTAGAAGGGTGCTTGGTTACGAGCTAGTATGGCTAGTTGTACTTGATACCATGGTTATCCCTCTAGGTATACTTCATTCCAGTAATAGAGGGGCGGTACGTAATGCCCCGCATAATGCAAGACTCTCTAAAGTAGGGCAGGGGTACCAAACATCAACAGGAAAGTCTCATTTCTAGCTAGTGCTATCGTCTATACCAATAACATGGTGCAACTCTCGTGATACAACATCATAATGGATAAGAGTTACATAACCGAGTAAGAAATCCATAAGGGGAGGAACAATGCAAGTGTAATAATAATGATTTATCATGATGCATGCATGTTCCGTACATCCTCACAAACTTAGGAAAATTAAACTTCAAATGACATACACGGTGGCAGACAAGCGTTCTCTCATATAATACATAACTAGCAGTGCTACATGTTTTGATGTTAGTGTACCTGCATAAGAATTTCATTTTAGCCCAACCGCACAATTATATATGCAGAATGTAAATCTAGGCTCTAGGTTGCAAGCTAAATACTTCCATATATATATATATACCCATATATATATACACTTCCATATCAAAGCTACCCAAGAGTAAATACGTCGTATATATACATATAAATAGGCATATATAGCTGTATCAAAGCTAACCCTCAATTAAATACTTCCGTATATATATGAGGCATATATACACTTCAGTATCATAGCAAACTCTCCCCATAGACCGCATGCTCACATCTTGCGGTCATGCCACTGTGATGATATGTGGCATCTTTCCTTGGGCGTAGAGGCATTTGATCCATACATTACCACTCAAGTGAATGGCATCCAAACAATAGCACGCCGTATGGACGACGAAATTAAAAACCCCCAAGTAAGTACATAATTAGCCACCTAAAATCCTTAACTGGGCATAAAGGAAAGTGATCACTGGCACACTCTAGATTCAAACTTTATTTTTGAAACCTATATATATAGCTATAAGTTGCTAAAAACTGGTTTTGAAAAACAAAATACTTTGTTTTAAATACACATGTGGCAATTAATATTGAATCTTGATATGATGCCAGCTGTAGCTGAACCATCCAATTTATAAGAGCACAAGTACAATAGCAGCTCGCAAGAGGTCGCACTGTCATACTTGAGCCCATATAAACCCGATAGTCCGTCAAGTACCACGATGGGTCTCGATTAACCATCAACATACACCCAAGATCATACATGATTCAACATACATGTCACACGTTACATAAAGTTCACAAATACAGTTTATCCATCAAAGTATGAATTAAGGTTATTACAAACCACGTTCAGGTATGAGAGTAGCGGAAACAAATTAAAAGTTTGAAACCAACATCTGCAACATTGTTTAAATATAGTGCCATCTCATGATCACACTTCCACAAAAGCATAAGAGAGGGATTAATAATAGATGCCTGCCTAGGGCTTACTCCTCATCCATGGTGGGATAGAAGCAGTTCTTGCAATAGCCATGATAAACTGTATCATCTGCAACAATGGGAATAAAACCCTGAGTATGAGAAGGTACTCAGCTAGACTTACCCGTCATAAACCAAACATTAAGGTGACTCCAAGGATTATGCAAGGCTTTATAAGTGGAGCTAGCTTGACAAAATTTTGCATAAAAAGCCGCTAATTTAGCTATACATTTATAATTCGGTCATCAAGTTAATTATAGCTATTCATCTCTAGATTAGCAACTAACATGTGCCTAACATGTGGTATATCATTTAGTAGCATAACAATAGTAACCATAGCCGGTATAATAATTCCATATTCATCATAACCATCATTCCATAATACAATTACTATGATGTTGTGGCTAGCCAAGTTTCTCTCTGTCTAGGAGAGACAGCGATTTGAATCAATTTCAACCAGCTGGGAATTTATTCCTAACACAACCCTAGGCAGACCAGATCCATGGTCACCTTAGGTCACCTTTGGTACAACTCAGGTCCATGTTTCGCGGGTTCACCCAGCGCTGCACAATCAGGGACAACCAGCTACCAGGATGTTCATGCACGGCCTTCCCTTGGGCTCACACCTGGATCCCTACATATCCTTACTACCATCCAGAGTGCGCACTCTAAAAGAATGGGGCTCGGCCTGAGTTGAGCTACTCGACTTTGCGGCCGAAATGAGTTATCCAGCCAGCTAAGTGAGAGGCATGCGTTCAATCTTATCAGAAGTGCCAACAACGGTATGGTCCTTAACCAGCACAGACAGAATCACATGAGTCAACCAACACATAGACTCCGCCTGGCCTCCAGTTACATTACCCTATGGTTTTGTTCCACGATAGCAAATATAGCCAACCGTGCTTTGGTATCCACCTATATCTCGTAGGTGATAGGAAATCACCCGACTTCTACCGGTCTAAGCATGGCTAAGCATATATTTGATTCTAGACCTACACAGGGTTAAATGTATATATATATGGACAATATAGTTCTATATGTCCAATCAACTCTTATAACCTAATGTATCAAACATAAAGGACTCAAGTGATATTTTGTAAAACATGGGAGGCTTAAAATGCTCCGGGGCTTACCTTTTAGGAAATAGGTTGGCCTATGATCTGGGCACTCTGGGAGGTCCTCAAGAGTTTTCTCCTCTCCTTCTAGAGCTATGGCCTGAGGTGTCTCCTGATGATCCTCCTCTTCTTCTTCGTTGAACTCCAAAAGAGTTATCCCTTCGGACGATCCTATATGCATGTGTAGGAAATAAGATATCATGGACGCATATATAATGACATGTATAATATGATATGGTGTGATGAAATGCATCCTCATAGGTGTTTTCAATAGCATTGTACTAAGGTGATATCAAGTTACATCTTCTTTTACTGAGTAGGAACATATCTCTTCTCTAGTAACTTATACAAACACTTATGTAAATCATTTTCTGGACTACAAGACAGCAGCCAATTGTTTTGATCATAACTAGAGTTATACACATAAAAATAATATGGTTGTGGACTTTATGGAAAGCTTATGAAATTGCCTACTACTCTCTTTGAATCATCTTAATGTGATTCTATAGTTATCTAGGTCAAACAACTCAATCTTTTAGATCTATCCAGAGAGCAAGCATTTCTGGTAGTAGACTTCTAACAGCTATAGTTCTTAAACCATATAGCCTTTGACTATGAAAATTTAATACCAGGTAGTTAAGTAAGTTATCTACAACTTTGTTATTGACAAGTTTTACAAAAAAGACAATTATCATCATGAAATTATCATCACAACAGAAACTATCCATGTAGTCATCTAGTTGAATTATAAAGCAATAGTTAACTAGTTGCATACAACCAATTACTTCTAAGACTAACTAATAACATCAACAGATCATATGCACCACAAGCACCATAGAAAACAACTTGGTTAAACATAACTAATTTATTTATATTCATTTATTAATTTCCTTAGATAATAAGGTGGTTTAAAGGATAAATATTTCCAGTGCTCAATAAATTTTGAGAAAATTACAGTAGCCTACAAATGACCCTAACAGTCTACGGTACAAATTTTATGCCATTTGGATAAGTATAGCTGCCTCTACAAACATGACAAGTTACGTATGCATATTTTACCAAAAATAGTTTAGCATAGTGAAAAGTGTCAAGAAATAGATTTAATTTTTTTACTTTCTTCCTAGCATTTGAATACTATGTACAAATTTGTATGATCATATGTTATGTATTTTTACCCTATTTATTTTTACTAGAAACTAGCAATTAATTAGGATTAAATAAGAAGACCATATTTCAAGTATGCCTCCTATAGGTTTAGTATTTTTCCTAGCTAGATCATGTCAACATAAGACCAGCAAAATTAGAATCACAGTTTTATCACCTTTCTAGCTCAAGTTGTTCAATTTACAAGATATAAACTACTTTAAAAGTACTTATCTTGCTAAATTTAATTCTCCTAGAAAAATACCCTAAACAGTAGATTTCATATTTTTATCAAATAGTACACATCATGATGAATTTAACAAAATTTGGTTCACCTCGTTTGGATACTCCTAGCTTTAGATATGATTTTTTTGAAGTTTTGTAACTAAATCTATGAAAAAATTAACAAAGAAAATCAAATTTCAAATCAAGCGCTACAGCTAGGTGCACCCGGTGTATACACCCCACTTCGATAGACGACTGGGCCCCACGGTCAACCTGGTCCCACACGATAGAGAGACAGAGATAGGGCGTCGGCTTTGACAGGCAAGAACTCACCGACGGCGAGGTCATCGGTGATGAGGTCACCACCGACGTGTTCCCTTGCTCGTTCCACACCTAGTTAGCTAAGTGGGTGAACCCTAGATGGTGGTTGGCTATGGTGGTGGCGCTAACAGCGGATGGCGGCTATGCTACGGTGGCGCACCCATCGTTTCTGGCTATGATAAGCTCTGATGAGCATGGCTATGGCTTCCTGGTGGCGTAGCAGAGATCTAGGGTTAAGTTGGGGCTTCGGTGGAGCGGCGGTGAAGCTTGGTCGTGTGCGTGGCGGCATAGCAGCATGAGCACAACGGCGGCATGGTAGCGTTTCGCTTCGATGAGGCTAGGGCATCGGCCTTAGGCTCTTGCCTTGAGTTAGACCCAGCTCTAACCTAACCCTAATGAGAGGAACACGTGGGCAAGATGGCTCGGTGGAGCACGGCTGTAACAGAACCGCCCAATTTATACAAGATCAAGTACAGCTATCCCCGCTAACACGTTGACACACACATACTTTCACTCATATAAACCTGGTAGTCCGCCGAGTGTCCCGAAAGACCTCGGTAAATCAACATCACAACCAAGATCATGTGATTAAGCAAATACACATCATATACACAGGGTTGCAGCGGAAAGTAATATTACAAGTGGATTCACAAATAATAGTACAAGTTTGGGTTTCAAAACTGATTAGTGAAAACAACATAGCTTTCAAAAGATTACATTAATATATGTTCCAAATACATTGCTAGCATAAGTGACATCATCCGACAAAAGCATATAGATGAGAAGTAACTATAGAATCACCGAGCCACCGGCGGTTAGCCACCATCTTCAACAGGCCGAGAACTTCACCTACAACATGGTGGGATAAACCCTGAGTACGAGAAGGTACTCAGCCAGACTTACCCATCGGAAACTAAAACAAATAACACCAAGGGTCATGCAAGGCTTATGAGGTAGGCTAGCTGGACACAGTTGCATAAATGAGCTTATGAATATAGTAACTAATTTAAACTTTGCATCAAGTTTATCACCATTTACCTGTCCACTAGATTTGCACCTGTACTAGAGCACTTACTTATTAGGAGCAAACGATATTAACCATAGCAGGTATAATAAGGCTGTCATCATCATATCATCATTTCTGAACCATTATGTTATTTAGTGTATCTACTTTGGAGATAAGCCCGTCAAGTTCTCACTAACCGGGAGAGACGGCGACTCGAATCGAATTACAACTCAGCTGAGGGGGTATTCCTAACTCTCACCCTGGCATACTTTGCAAGGGTAGCCGTGGGTCACCTTTGGGACAACTCAGGAACCAAATTCGCGGGTTCGATTAGCGCCAGCGCTCTCAGGGATTACCCTTCTGCCAGGACGATCAGGACTTTTAAATCACCTGCCCTTGGACTTACGCCTACGGCTCCCTTCCGAGGCATACTTTATACTTATCGACTCCCGACCTGAGGTGAGCTACTCGGCTTCGTGGTCGGTCTCCAGACCCAGCCAACTAAGAGAGAGGCATGCGTTCAACATGAACAGGAAAGGCTCCAAGATTCAGTCCTTAATTGACACAGACGGAGTCATTGCAAACTGGCAAGCCTCCGTCCGGTCTTCATTTCAAATTAAGACTGGTTCTTTTCCACGATAGCAAATATAGCCAACCATGCCATATATATCTTCCTATATCTCGCAGGTGATAGGAAAATCACCTGACTTCTACCGTGTTAAAGCAGGGCTAAGCATTACACGAGCCTGAGCTACATAGGATTTAGGGTATCAATATCTGGACAAGGATTGGATAACCAATGCAGCAAGTGTTTGCATCCAACACCTAAACTTAATGCAACAATATATATATGTAACAATAATACTTTAACTGCATTTCAGAAATTAGGAGGCTTAATATGCTCCGGGGCTTGCCTGGGATCCGACACAAGTTAGTTCAGTTAGGTTGCACCGTCCTAGTGACATCTCAGGTCCTAGCACTTGCTTAGTCCTTCCATCTTCGGGATAGATCCATCAAACGATGTCTTCGGGTTTGGCTCCAACATCGCATCGTTCACGTGGTGCATCTAGAGTACCTAGATGAGATGCAATATGCAAGTGTATGAATACATGGAAGTGCAATAGACAATGCATCGCATGCAGTAAGTAAGAGAAGCACAAGGTTACATTAATCATGCACAAGCACTTCGCATTGCCTACTTTAAATATCGCACAATTTATCATCACACGATAGCAAAGAAGATGACAACACCAAGCATGACACAAATTTCCCAAGATCTCAGGTACTCTAACTCAACCATCATCAAAGGTATGAGCCACACTTAGCAATATACAAGCAAACAACTATAATTGGAATCTGTCAATTTCTGGACATGCAAACAGCAGCTACAAGATTTAGCTATAACTGGAGTTACACAAATACAAATGACTTACAAGAAGACATTTTGGAAATATTATGAAATTTTCTACAATTCATTTTTAATCATCTTAGCATGATTCTCAAGTTAACTAAGTCAAATATACCCATTTACAGAAACCGGTCCACAATTGACAGAGAGCAATCAATTCTGTAACCCAACTTTAAACAGGCATAACTCACAAACCACAAAACCAAATGCCACCAAATTTTAACAGCAGCTAGATACATGAATTATCTCCAACTTTGTTATTATCACCAAAAGCTCATTCAAACCCTAACTAGATCAAACACTAGCATCTTCCAGATCTGCTCAGAATACAATCAAAACCTGACAGAAGACTTAAAAGTCATGTAACTCCTACACTATCTGGCCTATGACCTTACAATTTGAACACAAGAAAGATCATAAAATTTGCTACAACTTTTGTATTCACTACAACCATAGCAAACATCATTTACACCACGAATATAATTGCACAAGCAAGACTGCAATTGCAACCCAACAGCAGTGGTACAGAAAACTGATAAGAACTTCAGAGAAGCACAACTGGAGTTCTAGACCTTCAACAAATATGAACCATAACTTTTTGAAAATCCTAGGAAGTTACCTACAACTTTCTTATTCTCATATTAAGATGATTCTATAGTTAGAAGGGTCAATTAATCCAATAATTGCATCTCTGTCCAAAACATAGACAGAAACTGACATGCCATTTTAAACAGCTATAATTGGAGTTATACATGTCCAATAAATGTGGTTCAAGACTTTTTAGAAATCTTATCAAATTCTAAACAACTTTGTTGTAAACACCTAAAGCTAATTCTACTATTAAGGAGGCTCCACAATACCAACAAGGTAACCCTGTCAGAGTTTGGGCAGAAACAGCCACTGATATTTAAGCAAGTATAACTCAAGATCTACTTAACCAAAAATCATGATATTTAGCTTTTTGAAAAGCTTAATAAAATTAATACAACTCATGTATTATCATCAAGTCATGATTCATAACCTAACTAAGCCAATTAATTTAATCTTGCAGACCTATTCAGAATAGTGGTAAGGCAATACAGGCAATTTGTTATTTTTATAGATCTTAAACTATCAAGCCTAAAATACTGAAATTTTTACCAGACATCACTAATCACATCATTAACACTCCACAAAAATTTCACATTTATTTGAGTAAAATAAATGCAGTTATAAAAAGAACAAGACATGACTAGCATTAAGAACCTAACTGCCTAAATCTATTTTTACAGCTAAACCTTTGAACTAAAACATGTAATATTATTGATCTAGTACATATAGAATTTTACAAGGATTCCAAAAAGTCTACATTTGTTATTTTAGGATTTTTCTACTAATTAATACGGATTTTCAAAGTGGAGCATTCAAATCTGTAAAAACCAGAGAAAAAGGGATCGAAATCTTGCATCGGGGCCCCTGCGGAAAACACAAATTAAATATGAACAAATTGATCCTTTTTGGCACTGTTCACTGGAGTCACTAGTTCTTCACAAAACCCCCTGCCTTTTCCCTTATTGCCGCGTGAGGTCCGTCGTCTTCCTCCTCCGACCGGAACAAAGCAGCACGCCGGCGCTCACGCTTCCGACCACCGTGGTGCTCACCGGTGGCGAAGGAGGGGTGGAGGAGCACCAAGGGAGCATAGCGGACCCGTAGGACTATCTTGCTCGGCCTAAGATGAGCCTGAATGGCCTGGCCACGCTCGTGCACGGGCCAACCACAGCGACCGTGCGGCCGACAGTGCTCCGGTGGGTTGCGCAGCTAGGGAGGGGCGCAGAAAGGGGCGGCGGAAGGAGGAGAAGGTGATGCTGAGCTTGGTTCAGATGGAGGAGGGACATAGTGGAGGCAGTAGCAGTGGTGAGGAGCTCTGCTCGGCTTGTCCATGGCGAACGCGCTCTGGCGTGCGTGTGCGGCACAGCAGCGAGGGAGGAGGCGAGCAGGGCGAGCAGAGAGGCGAGTGAGGAGGCGAGGGCCGCTCGGCTTTCACTCCAGAAGGGCATCGGGGTTGCGACAGGGCAGCCACGCAGCAACAATGGCGGGCACGCACTGTGCATGGCGGCCACGCACAGGGCATGCGTCGCCCCTTGAGGCATTTTACCGAGCACGTGGCGGGCGACGGTATGGTCAACGTGGGGAGTCAATTTGGGTTGCTTCCAGGATGAATTTAGCAATGGGCTCAAAACGAAGTTTGCTCACCTTGGTCATCTCTACATTTCTTATTAAGGGTGCCAAGTCATTTGAGCTATGGATTAGTAGGTAATTAAGCTACAAACTGCTAGTGTCAACACATTGATAACGGTCACGGAAATTTGCTTTCGGAGGTCAAAACTCGGTCAAACTCAGTGCAAATTTTTGTATGCTCCTCTCCATAATATAACCTTCAACTTTTATTTTTAGACCAACTCAAGTTGCTAAGCAAAATTTGGAGAACGTGGGATGTCAATGTCGATGTCAGTGAATTCCGGACTGCAAACACTGTCGGGCTGATTTCAGCTTTTCTATTAGACTTTGAGCCTTGTTTTGATCCATTTTGAAACCGAATCATGACTTGGTATTTTAACAAAGTTTGTTATAATCAAACTTTTATTCAACTTTCATTTTTGGTCAAACCTCATATCTGGTCCAGAAGTCAACTTTATTTCTTGGTCAACGCAAAGCCCTTTTTTGCTATAGAATCTAGGGTTTCCATGATTTTCGGATATTTTCTCCATCTTTGCTCAACACGAACCCTTCATAACTTTTGTTGTAGAGTTCAATTAGAGTTGTTGGAGCAAGGTTGCAAGGTTTAGTTGACGTCATAGGTTTCCATCTACTTGATAAAGTAATTCATGCAAAGATATGACTTATCATTTCATGTGACTTTTTGATTCTAAACTTTATGAAACTTTTTCACGGGTCTAGATGGATGCATGGGGATGTAATGTACATGGAATAAGCATGTTTAACATTACTCTTGCATAATCTTAACAAGGGTCCATATGTAAAGCAAGGGTGCAATATTCGAGTTTATGTTGGGGCTTATTTCCATAGGTTTGACCTTGACATCTCCAACACCACTAAACATGTCTTGGTTGAGCTTAAACCCGTTGCTTAACTAGTGACAAACACCTGGGGTGTTACAACAGCCATGGCGAGCGCAAGCTCGGTGGTACTCCAGCGAGGGCGTGGTGACGGCAAACACGCCCTTAGGCATTTACCTTGTCTCGATTAGGATGGCTAACTTGTCAGGAAGGTGGAGGAGGTGATGGCCGAGTGGTGCGCACGAGCAATCGGACAATGCTATGGTGGCAGCAGCGAGCGAGCTCGGTGGAGCTCGGAGGTAATGATGGTGGTGCTACGATTTTGCTCGGGGCGGCAAGAGCAAAAGCAAGGCAGAGGAGCGCGAATGCGAGCGAGCGAGGGAGGGCAGCGGAGTTGTATGGCTTTGTTGCCCATGTCAGCCTAACCGGTGGGGCTGGCGTCGGCGTATGGCCACCACGCGGTGCGTGTGGCCTACGCCAGTCGACCACGATGCACACGCGCGGCGCTGATTCAGAAGCCATTGAACCCAACTGACAGCGTGACTTTGTGACTCTATAACTCCTAATCCATGGCAAATTTTTGAAAACTTCCTTAATCAAATTTGTAGAGCTAAGTGAGTACTACAAACATGTTTAAAGGAGATTGGCCTAATTCCCAATGGTTTTCAAACTACAAAGCTCTAAAGTGAGGTACTTTAAAACTGAAAACAGCTTCAACAGTTAGAAAAATTCCTAAGTCACCAAACAACATTTGTTGATACTTGTGAACTCTATTTGACCATGTTAGACACTGAATTAGCTCATGACCCTTAAATAAAGTTTATTACCCATGATGTGAACTACAACTTTTATTTAGGTCACACAGCAATGCAAACACTTTAAGCTATTGTTCAACTTTGGTCAAATTTGTATCATAAAAATGGCATTTCAAAGTAAACCAACACTTAGAAGCAAATTTGGTCTATGTCATGAATATAAACATTGTTCCATTTACCATCCTAGATGTGTCTAAGGTGTTTTCATGACCTCACAACCATTTCATACATTGGTCATACATGATTACAAGCATAAGCATATATATAAAATCAACATTTCATGTGATAAGGTATAAGAATGAGATGGAATTTCATATGCTCATGTTCATGAATGCTTGGATGATGCTTGTGCTCATGAAATGTAGGTGCCAAATGCAAAGCTTAACACTAGGGAATTATAGCCCCTCCCCCTTATAGGAATCTCGTCCTAAGATTTGAAAGACCTACCATTCCTCATAAAAAACAGGATAAACCTCACGTAAATAATCCTCCCGTTCCTACGTGGCGTCTTGTTCACTGTGGCTATCCCACACCACCTTGTAGAACTTAATGACCTTGCTCTGTGTTACTCTTTCCATTTCTTCTAGCACTCGGATTGGTTTCTCTTCATAAGTTAAATCCGATTGGAGTTTAATGTTCGTGGGTGCAATGGCCTCCTTAGGTATGCGAAGACATCTTTTCAACTGAGAAACATGGAAGACATCGAATATCGCACTCATCTCAGGAGGAAGTTGTAACTTGTAGGCAACCTCTCCCTTCCATTCAATAATCTGGTACAGGCCTACATACCTAGGCGTAAGCTTCCTTTTTACTCCAAATCTTTGCACTCCCTTCATGGGTGACACTTTTAAGTACACATAGTCTCCAACTTCAAAAGTTAGTCTTCTTCTTCTTTTATCAGCATAACTCTTTTATCTTGACTAAGCTGCTTTCATATGTTGTTAGATAATGCGTACCTGCTCTTTGGCTTCGATGACAAAGTCAATGCCATAATATCTTCTTTCTCTGGGCTCAATCCAATTCAAGGGAGTTCTACATTTCCAACTGTTCAAGGCCTCAAAAGGAGTCATCTTTATGCTCATTTGATACCCACTGTTGTTGTAAGAGAACTCGGCTAAGGGCAGCCATTTCTCCCATAAACCCTTGGAAGATATTATGCAAGCTCTCAACATGTCTTCTAAGATTTGATTCACTCTCTTGGTATGTCTAGAAGTTTGTGGATGGTATGCTAAACTTCTGATTAGTTTAGTTCCCAAGACCTGGTGCAAATGCTCCCAAAAATGAGCTATAAACTATGGTCCCCGATCTAAGATTATGGTCCTTGGTACTCCATGTAGTCTCACAACCTGAGAAACGTATAGTTCAACGTACTTCCCAGCGTGATACCTTGTGTTAACCGGTACAAAATGTGCTGACTTGGTGAGGCGATCTACAATGAGCCATATAGAATCGTGACCTTGTTGTGTCAGCGGGAGGCCTATAATAAAGTCCATACTTATTTCTTCCCATTTCCAGCCTAGAATAGGCAACGGCTGAAGTAATCCAGCAGATTTTAAATGAATGGCCTTGACTCTACTACAATTATCACACCTCTTTCATCCAACCTAAAAGGTTTGGTTTCCTATTCTTTCATCTTTCTCTTGATGTGAAACACACCTACATCCATCTTCTATAGTTCTATGATTTTGCTCTCAAGTGAGCAACTGACAGAGATATTGTGTAGCACCATAGGATGTAACAAATTAAATTCATCTTCCAACAAGGCTTCCAAAGTGTTGCAATGAGATTTCTGACTAAGTTCATCTGCTACAACATTGGCTTTTCCTAGATGGTAGTGCACTTCCAAATTATAGTCCTTATCAGCTCTAGCCATCTACGTTGCCTCATGTTCAGCTCAGGTTGAGTGAAGATATATTTGAGACTCTTATGATCAGTGTATATGTGAAATATGTTTCCCAACAAGTAATGTCTCCATATCTTTAATGCGTGAACAACTGCTGCAAGCTCTAAATCATGTGAAGGATAGTTGACTTCATGCTTTCACAATTGCTGAGAAGCATAAGCAATAACTCTTTCTTCTTGCATGAGCGCACACCCCAACCCTATACCCGATGCATCATAGAACACATCAAAAGGCTTTTCAATGTCGGGTTATGCTAAAACATGAGCTATAGTTAGCAAAGTCCGTAGGGTGTGAAAAGCGTCTTCACACTCCAAAGTCCAATTGAAATTTTCATCCTTCTGGAGTAGTCTAGTCTTGGGCTTAGCTATCTTGGAGAAATCAGGAATAAAATGATGATAGTAGCCTGCCAGCCCTAGAAAACTCCAAACTTCATGAACCGAAGTTGGGGCTTTCCAATCCATGACTTCATGTACTTTAGATGGGTCTATAGATATTCTATCTTCGGATAAGATGTGACCCAAGAAGGGTACTTTGCTCAACCAGAAATCACACTTGCTGAATTTGGCATATAACTTATGTTCCCTCAGTCGGGATAAAACAACTCTTAGATGCACTACATGGTCTGCCTCATTCTCTGAATAAATCAAGATATCATCCATAAATACAACCATGAACTTGTCAAGCTCGGGCATGAATACCGAATTTATCAAGTACATAAAGTAGGTTGGAGCATTGGTCAGTCGAAAAGACATGACCAAATACTCATACAAGTCGTACCTAGTGGAGATAGCGGTTTTATGTAATCCTCTGGCCTGATTTTAATCTGATGATAGCTGAAGCTCAAGTCAATCTTAGATAATACCTTTGCTTTTGCTAGTTGATCGAACAAAATATCGATATGAGGCAAAGGATACTTGTTCTTAATGGTCACAACATTAAGCGACCTATAATCCACACACATTCTCAAGGACTTGTCCTTCTTTTACAAATAAAGCTAGACATCCCCATGCAGACAAACTACGTTGAATGAGGCCTTTGTCCAAAAGTTCTTGTAACTAGATTTTAAGTTTGGCTAACTCATTTGGTGGCATCCTATAGGGTCTTCTTGAGATAGGTGTCGTACTTGGCACTAACTCAATCTTAAATTCCATATCCCTATCAGGCGGTAAACCTAGCAATTCATCTAGAAATACATCAGGAAATTCATAAACCACTGGAATATCACAAAGGGTAGTGGCTTGGATAGCACAAGACAAGTTTTGGAGATCAAAACTTCTAGGAAGTGGCACTAGAAAAGCACCCTCCCCCTTAGGTTCCCTCAACATGATTGTCCGAGTGGATGTGTCAATGAGAACTCCATGGTCACTCATCCAACTCATGCCTAAGATCACATCTATGGCTAATCCAGGCAATACTATTAGATCCATTGTGTACTCATCCTCTTGTATCGAGATGAGCACATATCTGATTATTTGATTTGTAGAGATAGTAGCCCTAGCTGAACTTATACTATAACCACCCTTGTTTACCTCAATTATTTTCTGATCATACTTAGATGCAAATGCTTGGCTCATAAATGAATGAGAAGCTCCAGAATCAAATAAAACAATGGCTGGATGTTTGTTAACAAGAAACATACTGGTGGTTACAACTTCTACCGCAGGGATTTCTTCAATAGTTGTGCAATGCACGTATCCAGGACGTGCCTTTGGATTTGCCTATTTTTTATTACCCTGATTTTGATTACCATTCTTCTTGGTATGAGGACACTCCTTGGCCCAATGGCCCAACTGATTATAGTTGAAGCCTGGCCGATTGCTCCTTGGTCCCGTAGAGCTTCCTTGCCCTCCGTTTCCCTTGGGTAGGGCAAAGGTGAACGCCCAATGGAATGTCTTCTGGGGGTGATTGGCCTGAGCTTTTGGTGGAGGAGGCCTAAACTTAGGCGCTGGTGGACGAAACTATGGCCTAGCCACCACTGGAGCTCTAGACTAGGAAGATCCTAAGACGCCTGCCTCAGCTACTTTTGTGGCCCTTCGTTGTTGTGTGCAAATTGTTCTAGTTCTCCTGGGTTGGGGCATCATTGACAAACTCATTGTAGGTGGCACACCTTGAGTTGGCCATGGTCTTCATTAGCTTGGTACCAAGGCCTTTATTGAAGCTTTCTATCTTCTTTTCCTCCTTATCGACGAACCTTGGGGCGTATCGGGACAGATTATTAAAAGCATGCATGTACTCAGTGAGGGTCTTAGTCCCTTGAGTAAGTCGCATGAACTCAGTGGCTTTTGTGTGCATTAGCCCTAGGGGAATGTGATGTCCCCTAAAGGCTAACTTGAACTGCTCCCATATGACCTATGCATTGTCAGGTAAAGAGGACAGGAAATGGGTCCACCATCTCTCGGCTTGTCCCTGTTGTTGGTGGGACGCATATTTGGCCTTTAGATGTTCAGTAACCCTCAACAGACGGAACTTCTGCTCTATCATGTTAAGCCATTCATCTGCCTAGAGCGGTTCTTCGACCTCTTTGAAGATAGGAGGCTTGGTGTCTTGGAAATCCTTGAAAGAGCTGTATTGATTTGGCTCAGGCCCTTGATGTTGCTCACGGGCACAAGCGGTGTTCTGCGCAATGAGGCATAGTATATCCTCCATGGCTCTCTGATTACCTAAGAACTGTGTGAAGAATTCATTCACAGACGGTGACGGCGGTGGTGGTAAGTCACCATTGTTGCCACCCTAGCTGGTGCCTACCCCAGCACGAGTGTGAGTCATTTGTAAAGTTGCAACAATAAGTGATTATTGGATGATGTCAAGAGATTGTAGATGAATTATATAATCATGTCAAACTAAAATTACTAAAGAGAATCTTAAATTCATATAATAAAACAGAGGCATAATCATCCATCCTCACAACATGACACCACCAATTAGATCACTTATCGTACTCGCAACGTATTAATATGCATGTTATAATCCACCAGTAAAATGAAACTAGAATTTCATCAAAGCTCAATCCATAGTGAGACAACATGCAAAGTGCCAATATTACACCGAAGTTAAATCATGAATACCGAACTTCAAGCTACAAGTCCATTACATGAATAATAGGGATACATCTAGCACTTTAACTAGTCACTAGGCGACTCTAATCTTCAGTGTGCTCGCTATCGAGGTCGGAGATAGCATCGTCTTTATCCTCTAGCTCCACTTCTTCTTCCTCCCAACCATCATCTTCATCTAACATTTCTAGATCTTCCTCTTCCTCATCTAGGATTGGGTGTAGTTGGTTGTTCAGAAATGCACCTCATGCTGAAGATCAACCACCACATTCTGGGTCTATGCCAGCTGCTAGCGCAAATCCCTCTCAACACGGTCCTGCTACACGGTTAGGGCTTTGGCTCTATTTCGTGCTGCTTCTGCTAGGGTTGCACGGTTGTTTGCTTGGATTCACTGGTGCGTAGCTATGAGTGTCTCGATGCGAGCCTCCTCTAGCTGCTCCCGTAGTCCTGCTAGCATTGCAAGATCATCTGCCCTTGCCTCTTGGGCGGCAGCTCTGTGCTGATCAACTTGCTCTATTTGAGTGTGGAGATTTCCCAATGCTACATATGCCTGATCAGTTTGCCATCGAGCCTCACTTGCTGCCTTCTTGTGCTTGCGCACACGCTTCCTTAGCTTCCACTGTGCAGCTATGGCCCACATGAGCCTATCCTTTCAAGTGGTATAGGACTCCAACTAGAAATCCCTGGTGTCCTAACGAGTATAGAACATCTTCAACACTGTAAACATTGCACTCATAGCGGGACTAGAGCTATCTGCTCGCTCATCCCAGTCTTGGATCAATGCATTCTTGTTGCACTGTGCCCAAACTACTGTGGATGGATCCACCCGAGGAAAAGTACCAGCGGCACTGTTGGTAAGCTCATCCCCGTGTTGCTGACATATCTGACTCAGCACCTCAAAAGCCACTACTTGGGCTGCTTCCTAAGGAGTTCATCCTTCAGATTTTGTCCTCTATTTCTGCAAGAAGGGTGCTTGGTTACGAGCTGGTATGGCTAGTTGTACTTCATACCATGGTTATCCCTCCGGGTATAGTTCATTCTAGTAGTAGAGGGGCGGTTCGTAATACCCCACATAATGCAAGACTCTCCAAAGTAGGGCAGGGGTACCAAACATCAATAGGAAAGTCTCACTTCCAACTACTGCTGTCATCTGTACCAATAACATGGTGCAACTCTCGTGAGACAACGTCATAATGGATAAGAGTTACATAACCGAGTAAGAAATCCATAAGGGGAGGAATAATGCAAGTGTAATAATAATGATTTATCATGATGCATGGATGTTCCGTACGTCCTCACAAACTTAGGAAAATTAAACTTCTAACGACATACACAGTGGCATACAAGCGTTCTTTCATATAATACATAACTAGTCGTGCTACATGTTTCATTGTTAGTGTACCTGCACAAGAATTTCATTTTAGCCCAACCCATAATTATATATGCAGTTACTATGATGTTGGGGCTAGCCAAGTTTCTCACTGACTGGGAGAGACAACGATTTGAATCAATTTCAACCAGCTGGGAATTTTTTCCTAACACAACCCTAGGTAGACCAGATCAACGGTCACCTTAGGTCATCTTTGGTACAACTTAGGTCCATGTTTCGTGGGTTCGTCCAGCACTACACAATTAGGGACTACCAGCTGCTAGGATAGTTAGGCCGGCCTGCCCTTGGGCGCACGCCTAAATCCCCGCACATCCTTACTACCATCCAGAGTGCGCACTCTAACAGAACAGAGCTTGGCCTAAGTTGAGATACTCGACTTCGTGGCCGAAATGAGTTATCCGGCCAGCTAAGTGAGTGGCATGTGTTCAATCTTGTCAGAAGTGCCAACAACGGTATGATCCTTAACCGACACAGACGGAATCACATGAGTTAACCTACACATAGACTCCACATGGCCTCTAGTTACATTACCCTATGGTTCTGTTCCACGATAGCAAATATAGCCAATCGTGCTTCGGTATCCACCTATATCTCGCAGGTGACAGGAAATCACCCGACTTCTACCGATCTAAGCATGGCTAAGCATATATTTGATCCTAGACCTACACAAGGTTAAAGGAGTATATATATATATATATATATATATATATATATATATATATATATATATATATATATATATATATATATATATATATATATATATATATATAATAGTTCTATGCATCAAGTATGTCCAATCAACTCTTATAACCTAATGCATCAAACATAAAGGACTCAAGTGATATTTTGTAAAACCTGGGAGGCTTAAAATGATTCGGGACTTACCTTTGAGGAAATAGGTTGGCCTATGATCTGGGCACTCAGAGAGGTCCTCAAGAGTTTGCTCCTCTCCTTCTAGAGCTATGGCCTATGGTGTCTCCTACTGATCCTCCTCTTCTTCTTCGTTGAACTCTAAAAGAGTTATCCCTTCGGACAATCCTATATGCATGAGCAGGAAACACTGTTCGCCTACACGGCCGTGTAGCCCGTATACACGCCGTGTACACGCTACACGGTGGTGCGCCGTTTCCGTCCGTTTCCGTTTAATCGTCCGTTTACCCCGTTTAATTGATCGTTTAGCCCGTTTAATTGACCGTTTAGCCCGAATAATAGCTAAACGGTAGGTGACCGACTGTTTACCGTTTAGCGTTTAGGAAAACACTGGCAGGAAATAAGATATCATGGATGCATATATAATGACATGTATAATATGATATGGTATGATGAAATGCATCCTCGTAGGTGTTTTCAACAGCATTGTATTAAGGTGATATCAAGTTGCATCTTATTTTACTGAGTAGGCACATATCTCTTCTCTAGTAACTTATACAAACACTTATGTAAATCATTTTCTGGACTATAAGACAACAGCCACTTATTTTGATGACTAGAGTTATACACATCAAAATAATATGGTTGTGGACTTTATTAAAAGATTATGAAATTGCCTACCACTTTGTTTGAATCATCTTAATGTGATTCAGCAGTTATCTAGGTCAAACAACTCAATCTTTTAGATCTATCTAGAGAGCAAGCATTTCTGGCAGCAAACTTCTAACAGCTATAGTTCTTAAACCATAAAGCCTATGCCTATAAAAATTTAATAAGAAGTAGTTAAGTAAGTTATCTAAAAATTTGTTATTAACAAGTTTTACAGAAAAAACCATTATCATCATGAAATTATCACCACAACAGAAACTATCCATGCAGCCATCTAGTTGAATTATAAAATAATAATTAACTAGTTGCATACAACCAATTACTTCTAAGACTAACTAATAACATCAACATATCATATGCATCACAAGCACCATAGAAAACACCTTGGTTAAACATAACTAATTTATTTATATTCATTTATTAATTTCCTTAGATAATAAGGTGGTTTAAAGGATAAATATTTCTAGTGCTCAATAAATTTTGAGAAAATTACAGTAGTCTACAAATGACCCTAATAGTCTACTATACAGATTTCATGCCATTTGGATAAGTATAGCTGCCTCTACAAACATGACAAGTTACATATGCTTATTTTACCAAAAATAGTTTAGCATAGTGAAAAGTGTCAAGAAATATATTTAATATTTTTTTACTTTCCTCCTAGCATAAGAATACTGTCTAACAATTTGTATGATCATATGTTATATTTTTTACCCCAATTATTTTCACTAGAAACTAGTAATTAATTAGGATTAAATAAGAAGACCATATTTCAAGTATGCCTCATGTAGTTTTAGTATTTTTACTAGCTAGATCATGTCAACACAAGACCAACAAAATTGGAATCGCAATTTTATCACCTTTCTAACTCAAGTTGTGCAATTTACAAGATATACACTACTTTAAAAGCACTTATCTTGCTTAATTTAATTCTCCTAGAAAAATACTCTAAATAGTATATTTCATATTTTTATCAAATAATACACTTCATGATGAATCTAACAAAATTTGGTTCACCTTGTTTAGATAGTCCTAGCTCTAGATATGAATTTTTGAAGTTTTGTAACTAAATCTATGAAAAAAATAACAAAGAAAATCAAATTTCAAATCGAACGCTACAGCTAGGTGCACCCGGTGTATACACCCTACTTCGACTGACGATTGGGCCCCACGGTCAACCTGGTCCCACACAATAGAGAGACAGAGGCAGGGCGTCGGCTTTGACCGGCGAGAACTCGCCGACGGCAAGGTCACTGGCGATGTGGTCACCATCAACATGTTCCCCTCCCCATTCCACACCTAGTGAGCTAAGTGGGTGAACCCCAGACGGTGGATGGCTATGGCGTCGGTGCTAATAGTGGACGGTGGTGGCGCTACGGTGGTGCACCGGTCGTTTTCGGCCACGGTAAGCTCTGATGAGCACAGCTACAGCTTCCTGGTGGTGTAGTGGAGATCTAGGGTTAAGTTGGGGCTTCGGTGGAGCGACAATGAAGCTTGGTCGTGTGCGTGGCGGCATGGTGGCACGAGCACAATGGCGACACGGCGGCATTTTGCTCCGATGAGGCAGGGGCATCGACCTTAGGCTCTTGCCTTGAGTTAGACCCAGCTCTAACAGAACACGTGGACAAGATGGCTCGGTGGAGCATGGCCATGGAGAGCGCAAGCTCGGCGGTGCTCCAGCGAGAGCATGGCCATGGCGAACTCACCCTTAGGCATTTTCCTTGGCTCGATTGGCATGGCTAACTGGTTAGGAAGGTGGAGGAGGTGATGGTCGAGCGGTGCGCGTGAGCAATCGAACAATAGCACGGTGGCAGTAGCGAGCGAGCACGGTGGTGGTAGCGAGCGAGCTCGGTGGAGTCCGGCGGCGATGATGGCGGTGCTACGATTTCTCTCGGGCATGGCGAGAGCAAAAGCAAGGCAGAGGAGCACGAATGCGAGCGAGCGAGGGAGGGCAGCGGCATTGTATGGCTTTGTTGCCCACGTCGGCCTGACCGGTAGGGCCGGCACCAGCATACGGCCACCACACGGCGCGCGCAGCCTATGCTGGTCGACCACGATGCGCACGCGCGGTGCTGATTCAGACGCCATTGAACCCGACTGACAGCGTGACTTCGTGACTCTATAACTCCTAATCCATGGCAAATTTTTAAAAACTTCCTTAATCAAATTTGTAGAGCTAAGTGAGTACTACAAACATGTTTAAAGGAGATTGGCCTAATTCCCAATGGTTTTCAAACTACAAAGCTCTAAAGTGAGGTACTTTTAAACTGAAAACAGCTTCAACAGTTAGAAAAATTCCTAAGTCACCAAACAACATTTGTTGATACTTGTAAACTCTATTTGACCATGTTAGACACTGAATTAGCTCATGACCCTTAAATAAAGTTTGTTACGCATGATGTGAACTACAACTTTTATTTAGGTCACACAGCAATGCAAACACTTTAAGCTATTGTTCAACTTTGGTCAAATTTGTATCATAAAAATGACATTTCAAAGTAAACCAACACTTATAAACAAATTTGGTCTATGTCATGAATATAAACATTGTTCCATTTACCATCCTAGATGTGTCTAAGGTGTTTTCATGACCTCACAACCATTTCATACATTGGTCATACATGATTACAAGCATAAGCATATATATAAAATCAACATTTCATGTGATAAGGTATAAGAATGAGATGGAATTTCATATGCTCATGTTCATGAATGCTTGGATGATGCTTGTGCTCATGAAATGTAGGTGCCAAATGCAAAGCTTAACACTAGGGTGTTACAGAGTCGGAGTGGTTGGAGTCAGAGTCGGAGTCGTTAGAGTCGGTGTCATCGTCTTCGGCGTTGGCGTCGGCATCATCCTCGTCCTCATCCTCCTTGTCCTCCTCCTCTAGGTCCTCCTTCTTAGAGCTCCATGGAGGACTATAATCAGAAGACCTCTAGTCATCGAAAGAGACATCCTCCTTAGAGGACTGGTGGGCTGGTAAGTCATCCTCGTTGGATGACGGGCTGCTTGGAAACTTGATGGGGATGTCCAACATTTTCTTTGTAGATTGGAAGAGAAGGAGATGATGGATGAAGAAGAGGGGTGGTTTTAGAGGGCACCGAGCTTGAAGTATATGTAGAGCAGAGGGTATGACTCTTAGGCTTTAGGCGGCGAATGTAATGATGATTTGATGGCCTTAAAAGTTGAGGCAATCCAACACTCATGCTGAATTTACCGCCGCTTGACCAAACTCTAGCTTAGGGCCGGTGAACAAAATGCAAGTCCCAGTCGTCCCGACTTTTCATGCGATGGAGCAAATACAACCCCAATACCACTGCCGCATCTAACATTAACCCATCGGTGGTAGAAGTCTGAACTGTTGGTTTAATTCCCAGGAGGCCTCGTTATCATTCCAACTGATGGTGGAAGTATCACATGGTCTCTTCTATAGCTACGACACTGCTAGTGGCGATAATCATAAATCATTCTATAGTTGTGCGAGTATCTGAAGGCACTGATTAGTTAGCCACCTAGGTGGCCCACAATATGCCAGCCAGTATAAGCCCAAATGATCGGGGCCCAGCTAAGCTGAGCGGACCGGGCTAAACACTAAGGCCGGGGTCTACCATGACCCCTTCCCTTTTCCTTAGCCACCGTTATGCAGCAACTCACGACCTCTCACCTTCCTGACCCTTAGGAGGAACGGGGAGAGATCCATCCCACCAAGCACGCCTACTCTAGCAAGAGCTGGCGTGCCACACTGACCCCGCAAGGACCAAGGAGATAGCAGTCCCCTCAGCCCGGTTAGACGCCATCCCTGCGCCACACAATAGAGACAAGACAACACCGCCAAGCAGTGATGGCCGATACGGTAAGCCACCATCCAGATATGGTCTGACAAGACATATGTACAATTGCACCCACCACGGGATAGGATCCACGATGGTGGCCTTGACTTAGAGGCCATCCAAGCCAACAAGAGCCATGACCTCCGGTCTTGGGATCATGGCCACTAACTCCACCAATAGCAAGACGATCAATGACCTAGGGGCGGCTACCAACTCCTATACTATGCCCCCGGATGATCAGGAGGCGATGAAGAAGGCCACGGTGAGACCACGTCACACAGGACGGCTGGCGAAACATCACTGTGTCCACAATGCCACCATGATCGACACTATAGCACCACGTCACACCATGCTAAGACGTGGGCACAAGACCATGACGACATCCATGCCTGAACGTGCACCACAAGACGACATTACTTGCAAGCCAAGTTAGCTAGGCCCCCTCCCTCAAGCTCACGACCCCTCGATCGGGAGAACCTTCTTCTTTGTATGTGGCTTGGCCCCAGACTCTATATAAGGGCAGCCGGGGCACCCTTTCAAACATCATCTTCACATTCCCTGGACTCTCGAAGCTTTCCTTCGGGCAGTCCGTCTCCTAGCTCTAGCTCTCCTACCTCTTCCACCATTCTTACACCCCCCATTGTAAGAACTTCATAGCATTCAAGCGAGGAACACGCACTCAATCGTCTCTAAGACTAGACGTAGAGCTCTGGCCTAAACCAGTATAACTCCTCGTATCTTTTAGATGCTACCATTGTCTTTTTGGACCAGCGCGACATTTGTATAAATTCACTAGTCGGTCTACAAAACACCGACACTATGTTTTTTAGGAAGGAAAAACATAAATGATAGTAGAAGTAGACACATTATTACCCGATTGCTTTCAAAGCTTCAATGTCTTCAAGTCTACCCCTCTTGTAGTTATGCCAATGATGTCCATAGTCCTCACAAATAGGGCACTTTGTGTTGCCCTTTCCATTTTTTTGTCACCATTGCCTTTATACCTTTGAGTTTGATAATTCACAACATGTACTGCATTCTATGGTAGAGTCTCTAAGTACATTGGCTCTTCATCTACACCTACATGTTTATTCTATGGTGTAGGGTTTCTAAGGTAATCATCCTCATCAAGCTCTTTGTTGTTTTTGGGTTGGCCATCAACATTAAAATTCCACTTTGTGACTGGCTCATATGGATCAGAACGACCTCGATATACAATGAACGTGATGATAATCTTGCTCTTGCAGTGCTTACTAAACACACACATCAAATCTTGGTTGGATTTTATTTCAGGGAAGGTTTCTAGAGGTTCATCGTAGTACTGAATATGAGCTACTTCCATATACCCTAGATGATATTTCTCTACCACTAATTCTTCCAAATCCTTGTAATTTGTTCTATCTGAATCCACATCCATCTCAAAAGCTAAAACATTTAACATCCTTTCTACGAGTCTTGCTATTGCCCAACAATTTGATTTCCAACTTGAAATTAGAATCCAACCTGTTAACACACGGAATCCGCCATATTCACAGCCATGCAAATTTGTAGGTGATGCAAATGAAAAAAACGATGATGCTAGACTCACCCTCCGATCAAGTCACTATGCTCGTCGTCTCCACCATTCCCTTGTAAAGCCTGGCCAGCAGCTGCCTCGGACGTCCGACCAGCGTGAACGGCGGCCATGCCAGAACAGCCGGTGGCCAGGCCAGGGTGGCCGGCTAGGGCCTGCTCGACGCCATCGCTCGCCACGCCCTCACTCACGGCGCCCTGCCTCTTCGTGCCCTACACGTTGCCTTGCCCCATGGCGCCCTGCTCGGCCAGTCCCACCGCGCCCAGCCCAGCGCGGCCGTCGGCCAGGTCTGACACTAGCCGGGCCGCCATCCTGTGGCGCGCCCGAGGCGGATCCACCACCGGCTAAGGTGGATCCGTCGGCGGGACCTCACCAAGCCACCATCCTCCATGGCCAGTGGCGGCTAGGGTTTCCACCGACCTTGACGCCTTTTTTGTTAATACTTCCTCTGCTGAGACTGGTGCCCTCGGAAGAGGCAAGGCTATTTCGGCCTTTTCGAGCATGCTCCTAGTGCCGGTTCACGGAACATATTTGCGGAATGGACGGAAGGGGCTAGAAACTAATCAAATTTGGTTTTAGGGCCAAATAAGCAAGATCGAGGGGAAAAAAAGGACTAAAAACTAAGCAACACTTTTTTTAGACCAACAAAATAATTTCCTCATCCGTGATTTGGCACGCAGCTTCTCTCTTCCCGCCTCGAAATTATACAGAGCATTATTACAAGTCATTTCAAAAATCGTAGAGAGTCCAAGTATTTCATGTTTGATCAAATTTATATGATAAGACAATAATATTTATGATGTCAACTAAGCATCATTAGATTTTTTATCAATTATATTTTTATAGAATACTTATTTGATGTTATAAATCTTTATAATTTTTTCTATAATTTTGGTTAAACTTAAGATGCTCTGACTCTTTAAGATTGTTAGAACGACTAATAATTTGGAACGGAGATACTATGAAAACATGAACTACCGCAAACCCAAAATAGAAGTTACGATTTGCTGGTACATGTACGTTCCAATTGTGCAGGACAATTTCTAAAATTCGCGTATGACTTTGCTGCCCTCGGGGTGATGAGGCCATCAGTGCGTACAAGCTAGGGCTTTAATTAGCGGCATGATGATTTCATCAGATTTATCGGTGAACCATGCCGATGGAGCTGGTCGCTAGCCTGGGCGAGTAAAGACCCCCCGTGGCCCACACCAACAAGCATGCGTCGATAATTCCCTTGCTCGGCCGGCTTGATCACACCGGCTTTAAATCCTCCCCATTCCCTCCCGCTCCCAAGATCACAGTCGCTTAGGCTTAGCTGCTGAGTGTGAGTCGTGCCACTCTCACGCACACTCCACAGTAGTGCCAGTGGCCTCGCTCGAGCACGCGCACGCCAGCTGGTAGACAGCAAGCAGCATGGGCTCGTCGGCGGCTCATCAGCTGAAGCAGCTCAAGCCGCTGTACCAGCACGTGGTGAACAACATCGTCGCCGTGCTCGCTGCGCCGCTGGCCGTGGCGGCCGTCGTGAATGCGGCGCGCGTCGGTCCCGACGAGCTGCTCGGCAGGCTGCAGGCGCTCCGGGCGGTGCACGTATTCTTCGCCGTGTTCGTCCCGGCCGCCGCGGCGACGCTGTACGTGATGCTGCGGCCCCGGTCCGTGTACCTGGTGGACTACGCCTGCTTCCGCACGAGGCCCAACTGCCGCGTCCCCTTCGCCACCTTCCTGGAGCACGCCAAGCTGGTGACGTTCGTGGAGGGCGCCTCCATCGACGAGCGCAGCGTCCGGTTCATGACGCGGCTGCTGGAGCGCTCGGGCCTCGGGGAGGAGACCTGCCTGCCCCCGGCGCACCACTACATCCCGCCGTACCGGAACATGGAGGCCTCGCGCGCGGAGGTGGAGCTGGTCATCTTCTCGGCCATCGACGACCTGCTCGCCAAGACGGGCATCAGCCCCCGCGCCATCGACATCCTGGTGGTGAACTGCAGCCTGTTCGCGCCCATCCCGTCGTTCACGGACATGATCATCCACAGGTACGGGATGCGGCCGGACATCCGCAACGTGCACCTGTCCGGGATGGGTTGCAGCGCCGGGCTCATCTCCGTGGGGCTGGCCAAGAACTTCCTTCAGGTCGCTCCGAAAGGCGCGCACGCGCTGGTGGTGTCGACGGAGACCATCACGCCCAACTACTACGTGGGCAAGGAGCGCGCCATGCTGCTGCCCAACTGCCTGTTCCGCATGGGCGGCGCCGCCGTGCTGCTGTCCACGTCCCGCGCCCGGGCCCGGTTCCGGCTCGCCCGCGTGGTGCGCACGCTGACGGGCGCCCAGGACAGCGCGTACCGGTGCGTGTTCCAGGAGGAGGACGGCGAGGGCCACCGCGGGATCAACCTGTCCAAGGACCTGATGACCATCGCGGGCGACGCGCTCAAGGCCAACATCACCGCCATCGGGCCGCTGGTGCTGCCGGCGTCGGAGCAGCTCCTGTTCGCACTGTCCTTCATCGCGCGGCGCGTGCTGAACCGGCGCGTGAAGCCGTACCTCCCCGACTTCCGCTCGGCGTTCGAGCACTTCTGCATCCACGCAGGCGGGCGCGCCGTCATCGACGAGCTGCAGCGCAGCCTGGGCCTGTCGGACCAGGACGTGGAGGCGTCGCGCATGGCGCTGCACCGGTTCGGCAACACGTCCAGCAGCTCGGTGTGGTACGAGCTGGCGTACATCGAGGCCAAGGGCCGCATGCGCCGGGGCGACCGCGTGTGGATGATCGGCTTCGGCTCCGGGTTCAAGTGCAACAGCGCGGCGTGGGAGTGCATCGCGCCGGCGCGCACCGCCGAGGGCCCGTGGGCGGAGAGCATCAGCCGCTACCCCGTGGACATCCCAGAGGTGCTCAAGCACTAGCCGCTACCCCTGGGCCGACGCCGCCTGATCTGTCTGTCCGGTATCGATCGTTCGTAGTGTACGTACACGTAGGTAAGGTAATGAAACCGCGCCTGGTCTGTCACGTCCCGTTCGTTTCCTCTCTCGCGCATCTCGTCTCGTCACGGAGGAAGGAGGAGGCCGACGACGACGTGACAAAAATGTGTTTTGGACTAGCTTGTGGTGCTGGCCAGGCCGGCCACGTTGAATGCCGAGCCTACGCGTCCATGTGTGCGGTGCGCTCCAGCCCGGACAGGTGGTTGTGTGAGGGTACACCGGGTTAAATCCGGGCCATTTACACACGTATAGTACTGTGGTCCTCTAGATCGTCGTGTACCCTTCTCTCTCTTTTTTACCTTTTTTTCTTTACCAAATTTGTTTCGCCACTAATAATAATTTACTTGTGTCCATCCATTTAGAAACAAGGCAAAATGTACTGCGAGTTGGATCGATTACATTACTACAACAAGCATTGTACTCTACCTGAATAATTTATGATGAAGTGAAGTTAATACAGCAAGCCCTCACTGGATGGATGGGCACGCCCCGTGTTGTGACTTGACTCTCTGAATCTGCTGCTGCTCCTGCTGCATTGCACTTGCCTCGCTCGCTGGCTGCGCCAGCCACAGCCACCTGCCGCTGCTTCTGCCGTGCCGGCGTCCGTTTTCAATTCTTGCCGTGCCGGCCGTGCGCTGCTTCTGCTTCCGCTGTCCGGTCGAGTCCGGCGTCCATTTATCGCGACCCTGCCGCTGGCAGTGGCAGCGTACTTCCGCTACGCTCAAGCAAGGTGGCCGGCCAGTAACAGCTATAGCAGCCTAGCACACGCATATACCCGTTACTACTACGAGGCATGCATGGCGAGGCCCAGAGGGGTGGCGGGCCGCGACGGGCGCCATGAATGCCCGCGGAATCTTGCCCGGTCTTGCCACTGCTCAGGTCGCACTCGATCGCGCTGTGGGCTGCCGGCTGCTATCATTGAGCCCGGGTGTCGCACCTAGAATGCGCATGGGTCGATCGGGTCGGGGTATGTATGCTGGCCTGTATGCATGCATGTGCGGTGGTATTGGTACAGTGCTTCCGGAGTGGCTGGAGTGGTAGCGGCTTGCCATTTGCCAATGCCAGCCGGCCGGCCGGACCGCCGGAGGATCTGAATCTATGCAATGCAAGTTTCAAGCACCATTGGTTTCGCGGTGATGGCTCGGCAGCATGCGCCGTCCTATTGCGATCTTGGCTGGCTCTCCCTACTCCCTACCTACGACCTACGGCATGTTCGTTTGGCTATGGCTTATCGTAAACGATCGTAAATTTTTAGCCGAAACAATATTTTTCTCTCACATAAACTAAGCAACAATATTTTTTTCACGAACCAACAACGATACTGCTGCTGATAAAAACAGGCAGCTCTCCGGACGGTTCTTTTCAATGAATTCACTGTCCTAGCCGTACAATTCAACTGTGATAAAAACAGGCATGTTACTATCCGTCTGTCACACGTAAAAAGCTGACATGTAGGACGTACTGCTGTATCTACAGTTCTAGAAGCCACTGATCGTTTCTTTTATTAATCCTTTGCCAAAAAGATCACTTTGTTCTGTTAGCCCTACTAGGGCTCGGATTAGTTCATTAGTCCAGGGACTAGAGACTAAAACAGGACTAAACTATAGTTTCCAACCATGTTTGGTTTAAGGGACTAAGGCCCTATTCGCTTCTCTTACAATTCGTCTTTTTCAGCTTGCTTTTTTAGCGGGAACAGTATTTTTATCTCACAATAAATCAGCCGAAACAGTGTTTCGGCCTGTTTTTTAGCGAAGCGAACGGGGCCTAAATGAGACTAAAGACTATTAAGGCAGTTGAACAAAGACCAAAACACTCCGAGAAGCTCGCGCGCCGTCGAATCCCCCCTTCTCCTCTTTGTCGAACGCGTCAGCGTTCTTGGACACGACCATCGCGGGGAGCTCCCTAATCCGCGAGCCATGGCCACCGCGGAGAGCTCCCAGCGGGGGCCAGGGCGGCGTAGGGGAAAAGAGGGGCGTGGTGACGGTCATAGCCTCAGCTCCGGCGGCGGCATTGAAGATGGCCCGAGTCACGGGGCAAGATGACTCAGCATCCTCCTCCCTTCATCCCAACCGAGAATTAGAGCAAGGAGAGAGAGAGAGAGAGAGGGAAGGAGAGGGCGAGGTGGGGGGCAGGGGTGGCGCTCGTGGGGTGTCGGCGCGGTGGCGGGGAAGAAGCAGGCGGCCACACGAGGGAGCCGCACGCCTCGTGAGGGCGGAGTGAGAGGGAGAGGCATGGGTTGTCCTTTTGGGCTAGTAGTCCCAATAGCTAATCCTCGATGGGACTACGGGACTAACCCACTTTAGTCCCTCTTTTAGTCCTATGTTTGACGATTTAGCGACTAAATGAGACTAAAATGGGAGGACTACTAAGTAGTTCCACGGAACCAAATAGGCCCCAGCTAGTATGTAATCAGATCAAATACATACGATATTGTTCACATCATATTTGTTTTCATATTTTTCTTCACTGAGCCAGATACGAAAAATATGGAAAATGAATTGTGGAATTACTTCCGTTTGTGAATAAATATCTATCGAATAAGGGGCAATCCAGAGCTGGATAAGATCGGTCACAATAATTTCTTCAAATAAAGGTAACAACTATATATATATATATATATATATATATATATATATATATATATATATATATATATAACATATTTTCAATTCTTCAAAACACTTCAAGAAAGCACTAAAAATATAAATTCTTTTATATTAAGAGGACATATTTAATTTTTTTGTCAAATGGATCAAACTATTCTCAAATTTATTTAGCAAAAGAATAATTGTGTTAACTGACCATTTGCATTTTACCAATATAATTTAAGTTCATTAAAATATTTTAATAAAGTTGGATTTGAACTTAGTACATAATTTATACTTATATTCACTTTAGAAAAGATAACCAACTATACTATACTTTACTTATTCTTTCTAGCAGAAGTTTATCATTGAATGTCCAATCTAGCTATCTGGATTATCCGGCGACCAAATACCCAATATCTATTCATATTAGATATCTAGCTATCTGTGCATGTTAAGCCCTCGCTTTTAGCTGCCCGTCCGGATGTCCTTCGGCTAAAAATCATCATCATCTGTCTCAAATTATAGATCATTTCGGTTTTTCTATGTACCGTTGGTTTTTCTATGTACATAGAATGTGATACATCTAGATGTATAATAAAAGTTACGTATTAAAAAAGTCAAATCAATCTATAAATTAGAACAGAGGAACCAGGGGCTAAAGATCCGAACAGATCGATCCATAAACTAGTTTTAGAACATCCTAAACAAGCGGTACTAGATTCTAGCAGTGGCACAAGCAGCCAGTAACATGGATCAGGCTGTTAGGCCATGTTTAGCAGGGCTTCTCCATCCGCTTCAGAAGCTGTTTGGAGCTGTTTTGTATCAAATGGGGTAAAGTAAAATAATTTCATTTGTAAAGCCCCTAAAAACATGCTCTCATAGTGATTTGGGGTGGGATAGAGCAAAAAAAAAATGGTTTCTCCTGGCTCTTCCTCGAGGCCCCTAAAAACATGCTCTCACAGGGAAGTTATTTTGTCAAACGGTTTACCAAAACCGCTTCAGCTCCACCAGTGAAACTGTTCGTAGAGCTGAAGCAGAAAAAATAACTTCACTAGTGAAGTGAAGCCCTACCGAACGAGGTCTTAGTCTTGCCCACTCCTGCTCCATTTTCCTGGATGGCTGGACCAGCGATGTTGAGGACCCGCGTCACGCCAGGGCGCTTGGCCGGACGTGCAGCCACAGTTCGCACGCCTGTAACCCAGCAGGCGGGCACAGGGTATAAACCTGTTTTCTTGTCACCGAAACAGGAAACTACCGCGAAAACGCGTTGGTGGCTGTAACGCGGGTGCAATCTGACAGTCCCTCGATGTCTCCGCGTCCAGGCAAGCCAGCCGTGCCGTGTGTGCAGTCGCGAGAACGTGGAACGCGCAGCTCGAGGGACGGCCAGGCGCGTACAACTAGTACGCTGCGCAGTTACTACGCCCCACCAGCTCGCGCTAGACATGCACCAGCACTCCAGCAGCGCAGCACGGACGCGGACGAAGTACGCGGCGGCCAGCCCGCCCCTGCACCCGCGACGCGCGCGCGCTGCCCTCAGGCCTCCTCAGCCACACGAATCTTCGATACTATTAAACATAGGTTAATTATAAAACTAAATTACATAAATTGAGATTAATTTGCAAGAAGAATCTATTAAACCTAATTAGTCTATAATTTGACAATATGATGCTACAAGAAATATATACTATTGATGGATTAATTAGGCTTAATAGATTCATCTCGTTAATAAGTCTACTCATATACAATTAGTTTTATAATTAGCTCACGTTTAGTCCTCCTAATTAACATCCGAATGTCAGGCTAAATTTTAGCCTCTAGATCCGAACACCATGACTACACAACGCCTGGGCGCAGTGGCGGATCCAAAGGAAGGCATTCGGAGCTATAACCTCCTAGTGAGCCTGATTTCTTCTTTAGCCCACAGTTACTTAGCCTTAAATTACCATTAATCTCTAGCCCTAATTCTAAATCTTCAATATTTAGCCCTCTCTATGTTCTCGTCCTGCATCCGCCAATGCCTAGGCGCTCACACTCAGCATACGCGCGCGGCAGGCGGCATGCGGCTGCTAATGCGCCTCGTCGTACATAACCAGGCAGGCCGGGACGGGTTCCTACAGCATTGTTGTGCACGTGCGATGCTGTTTGGAATTCTACGTTGAAGCTGTACTTGGTCAATATATATTTTTATAAAACTATATTTCAAGATGAATCTACTTACATCACTTTTATATTTTCAAACTCAACCCAAAAAAATTTATTTATAGTCAAATTAAAGTTTTAAATGTTTGACCCATGCGCATGCAGGCAGCTCAGCAGCTACAGCAGGCGGCTGCTGCAGATGGGGTCTACTATAACATGTGCAACACCAAATCTACTTTTACAATATCTAGAGAAAATATTTGCATCATACTTCTGAAATAGTTAAAACACTTGCAACATACGTCTCAAACACGAGGGAAACACGTGTTGAAAACATATGCAACATCCGGATGAAATACTTGCAACATAAGTGTGAAACATATGCAACACCGAGATAAAAAACTTGCAACATACGTGTGAAATATATGAAACATCCCGACAAACACATGTGCAACATCCGTCTAAAACATCTGAAACATTTGGGACAGACGCCTGCAACATATGTGTATAGCCATTGCAACATATGCAACATCCCAATCTAGTTTTGCAATATTCACATGAAACACTTGCAACATGCATATAAAACATTTAAAGCATATGCTTGCAACACGCGCTTGCAACATCCGAGGAAGGAAGGGAGCGCGAGGTGCAGCCGGAGAAGCCCACTCTGGGTCTGGCCACTCCGGATCTCGTGATGTCTCGAGCTGAGGTCGAGCATCGCGGCGACGCCGGCGTAGACAACGGGCACGACCTCCTGGTGGGGAACGACGGCGTCGGTAGCACCTCGACATGGCGAGACGACGAACGGCACGTAGGGACGGGAACCGGGCATGGCGCGACGCGGTGGAGTGGGCGCGGCAGGGGATGGAGCACGGCACGGCGATAGATGTGGTACGGCTCGACACGGGATGGGGGCGACGCGGCGAGGCGGCGAGCAAGCGAAGCTAGTAGATAGGGATTTCTGTCAGCTGTGACAGTTTAGATGGAGTAGATAGAGGAGAGAGCGTAGATGGGCCTATTGGGCCGGTCTCCTGGAGCGAGCGTGAAGTAGAGCGTCCGATTTTTTTAAGATTCCGGACGTATGTTTTGTAGCATTACCGAAAATAATTTTGCAATTTAAACTTCTGTGCAGGTGCATCGAGCCCAACGAGGAAGCTCATAGGAACGTTTGTCGCACAAAGGCCATAGCATTATAGTTTTTTTACAAGATCCTTACACCAAATATGTTGGCGGCAATCCCCACCGTGCATGACAACTATATATGGTGCCAAGCACTCGTTACCCTGTGGCACAGTATCGCAAGCAATCATGGAACACAAATCAGAGGGAGCAACGAGAGAGGGAGAGAGGGAAAACCTACCATCAAATCCTTAAGACCGAGCTCGCCCCGGAGCCCACCGTGGAGGCCCACTGTGTGAATCTGACAAGGTAGGGGAGGGCGACATATGCAACCGATCCATCGTCGTCATGCCAATTACGTCTTTGGAGTCGACCACAGCTGCGCGCTACTATTCTCTATATAAGAGGGGCCGGGCCACTCATCATCCTCAACCATTAACAAAGAGGGTCACGCACAAGTAGGGTCCACCACCAATGCGGGGTGCGGTGGGGTGGGAGGGTGCTACCACTAGGTAGGGAGCCGGATGGCTACATCGCCACCAGGAAGGGATGCAGAGGAGTTTCGTTGAGAGAGAGAGAGAGAGAGAGAGAGAGAAATTAGGGAGGCAGGAGAAAGATAAAATTAGTTTCTTGGCGCTAAAGAAAGTTTTGCTTAGTTTCTTGGGTCTTTTTCTTTTGTTGCATATTAGGCCCTAAAACGAATTTCGTTTAATTTCTTGACCCTTCTGTTAGTTTGATGGTCTAATTGTGTTAACTTGTAAATGAAATGACTCTTTTACCCCTAGCCATACGAAACAGCTCTGGAAAGTGTGTACAATCTATACATAGATGAACTTTGCTTTCAATAGTGACATAGAAAGACTGCACCTCCCTCTGAGTTTCAAGTTGACTTGCCAGGAGGCGATTGTACTCGTCCACCATCTATTGAGAAGAGCACGGTGTATGTAGTTTATAAAACGAGATTAAGAGCAAGACATGAGGGAGTAATTCAAATCAAGTGAACTTAAAATTCTTAACGTATATGACCACCTAGAATTACATGGGCCAAATCCAACGAGCTGAGGAGGTGCGCCAGACTAGCCCAAAACTCGATTTCGTCCTTGAAAACAACCAAAGATCACAATGTTCGGAGAGAAACAGTAGGCAACAATAAGATACAACAGAATTCATCATAGAGTCTGGAGTCTGGACTGCCGTGCTGGGCCGGAACAGTTTGACACGGCCCCTTCAGCCCACAAACGAACCTGCAACTGTTGGGCCAATGGACTGTCCCAACTATCAACTCCTTCGATTGGAGATCACTCGTGTAACTTCACCTAGCTAGAATTTATATACCTGCAATTAAAAGGAAACGTATATGACCACCTAGAATTACGAGTCCATGGACATTGATGGACTGAGTTCATATGATAGCCGTCATGGTAGCTAAGAAGCAGCAAGCTGTTTATAGTTAACCTGAACGTTGACAGTCAGTGTTACACATTCAGATGTGAGGAGGCTGAGCGTGAAGAGTAGGAGCCTTTTCGATCTAGAAAAAAGACTGATTCAATGACCTAGTTCCTTTAACTTCCAGTGAAAGAAATAAATCTCCGGCTTTTCATAGAGTAGCTGTTGTGTCACTATTTTTAGGTTGCCAGAGAGGATTTGTTTAAGTGTCACTAGCATTTGAACCGTGGCCGAAAACCACAGCATCTGAAACAAAGCCCTGATCGAGTAGCTTACGGCTACACTACAAGTGTTGGCTCCAGCCATGCTTTCCAGATAAACCACAGCATCTGAAACAAAGTCCTTCAATGGACGCCAAAAAAGAAAAAGAAAAGAAAAAAAGTGTTGCCGCTGATGCTCATCCAGATAGTACTAGAATTTTTCTTCCTCCTCTTGAGATTGCTGCAGTAGTGCAGTAGAATCAGCACACACTGTGCTCCCTGCTCAATGCTCAATGCTCATAGCTCATAAGCAATGACTTCACATGCAACTCAGACACTTACCCAGGATTTACCTGATCTAGGTCCAGTTCAATTCCGGCGCTTTATCAAAGTGTCAAGCCCCTTTACCAGCGTGCCGTGCTGCCTTTTTTGAAGAATTGGAGACCTTTCACTGCTGCTTTTATTCTTCTCCAGTCACATTGCCACTACTTACCTAATGTTTTGACCCCACTACGACACTCATTTGGACCCGATTATTATAGTATATGATCAGGTCACAGACGCTCCATTAATCAGTTAGGATGCTAAGTACCTTTTCGTGCTAATTGATCTTTATTTGCCCATTAAGGATTCTTCAAATCTTCTGAAAATGAGTGTGCCGGCCGGCGCGTGCTAATACCTGAAGATCGATAACTACCAATAAGTGGAGGACTAGCTAGTATTTTATGGAAGGTGTGGTGTGACGAATAAAATATGGACGGGAGGGGAGGATTCGTGCGTGTTTGTTATTCCTTGAGGAAATCAGTTCCAACATTTTGACTGCTTAGATCATGTGTTCACACATCTTATCGCCCCTTGTTGTATTGTATATATATGACTCGTTAGCTGACGAAACCAATTACACCATGAGACGAGCGAGCTAACGGAGTGGGAGAAAGGAGCTAGCTTGTCAGGTTTGCTGATGGGTCAAACTGCACAGCGCGTTCCGCGCGCGAAGAAAAACAACGCTGCATCTGCATGACGTCCGCCATTTCTCCATTGGTGAGACCGACGTGCAGTGCAGTCTCACAAGATACCAGAACAGTTGCATCTGGATTGTCAATGCATGATGCGTACATACATATATGGCTCGGGCATGATCCGAGAACTGATGAAAACATCATTGTTCATGGTGATAAGGAGCCCATCGATTAGGTTTCGCATAGAAATAATTGCATTTGCACACCTCTCCAGCTCGTTTTGCTCCCCTCCTAGTCCTAGTCTTGTTAATTTGCATCATTTCAACTTTCACCCTTCAATTCTACACAGTGTAACTAGAATCTAAACTTGAGCCCTGACTTCTGAGTCACGACAACTCTGTTGGCCCCTGAATCTTTGGAACGAGTGAGCTGACTACTCACCTATGTTGCCGACCACACACTATGGTTAGAGATAGAAGAAGGGAGAAAGAACAGAGCACACACACAACACAAGCACCAGCGTTGGCCGGAGCTCTACAGAGGAGATGACAAAACTAAACTCGCTCTCTTTACTGAGTTGCAGTGGAAAACTATATATACAACTCTACCCATCTAATCCTAGTACACAGACATGTCAGGTTGTCATGCTGTTACAGTAACTAGATGTTACAGCAGGGCTGACTTTGGCGCCTGCCCCTGCGGTGGCTACAGTGTGGCAGGGAAGTCTTTCAGCGCCTGCCCTTGCAGCAGCTATAGTACGACAGCAGGGAGTCTTTCAGCGCATGTCCCTGCTGCGCATTCATACAGGGAAATAGCAGATTACTTAACAATTTTTTTCTAATCCTGCTGCTAACCCTAGAACATTCACTATGCCGATCATCTTCTTCAACTACGTGAACTGAAGACGGCCGAGTGGCTTGGTGAGGACGTCCGTGAGTTACCAATCAGTTTCGACGAACTCGATGACGATTTGCCCTCCATCGACAGTCCCTGAGGAAGTGAAACTTAATGTCGATGTGCTTGCTCTAGTCGTGGAGAACCGGATTCTTTGCGAGGATGATGGCGGGCTGGTTGTCCATCATCAGTGCTGGTGGGTGAGCTTCCACACCGATCAGCTCGTACAGCAGCCGGCGTAGCCACATAGCTTGGCACGCCGTTGTAGCCACCGCCACGTACTCTGCCTCGCACGTGGACAGCGCCACCACCTTCTGTTTCAGCGACAGCCATGAGATTGGAGCCGACCCGAGGAAGACGAGCACGCCAGAGGTGCTCCGCCGTTCGTCGATGTCCCCCGCCATGTCTACATCACTGAACACAGTGAGCTGCAGCCTACTTCCACCGGTCTTGGGGAAGACGATCCCCTGATCCACCGCCTTGACGTAGCGCAGCAGCCGTTTTACCACAACCTAGTGATCCTCTCAGGGATCCACCATGAAGCGATTGATGTAGCCTACGGCGAATGCAATGTACGGCCTCGTGTGGACTAGGTAGCGTAGACTGCCGATGATGCTCCGGTAGAGTGTTGCATCTACCTTCACCGCGGTATTGGCCTTCATCAGCTTCAGCCGAGGAGTCACAAACGGCTTGTACTCAGCCATAACGCTCTGCTCCAACAGCTTCGAGGCGTACGCGCTCTGACCGAGCGTGAGCGCCTCCTTCTCATGTCTCACCTTGATGCCGAGGTAGTAGGAGAGCGCGCCAAGATCGCTCATTCAAAAACGAGCCGCTATCTCGCGTTTGAAGCTGTCGATGTCCTCCGCACGCTCGCCGGTGATGATCAAGTCATCTACATACACGTCGACGACGAGCTCCTCCTTTCCCTGTCGCTGCATGTAGAGCGCGTGCTCGGTTGCGCACTACTTGAACCCAAGCTCGCCTAGCGTGGCGTCAAGCTTGGCGTTCCACGCTCGCAGGGCCTGCCGCAGTCCGTAGAGCGCCTTGCGCAGTCGGAGAACCCTGTGCTCCGCTCCCTTGACGGTGAAACCCAGAGGTTGCCTGACGAAGACCGTCTCCGCTAGCTCGCCATTGAGGAAGGTCGATTTTATGTCCAGGTGATGGACGCTCCTGTCCTTCGCTGTTGCTAAAGCCAGAAGCAATCGGACAGACTCCATGCACGCTACCAGCGCAGAGACTTCCTCGAAGTCGATGCCCTCAAGCTGGACAAAGCCTCGGGCGACGAGATGCACTTTGTGCTTGACAATGGCGCCACGCTCGTCCCGCTTGACCTTGTACACCCACTTTAGGCCGATCGGATGACATCCTGGAGGTGGATCGACGAGCTCTCAAGTCTCATTTTCCTCGATCGCCTTCATCTTCTCGCATCACTAGTTGCCAATTTGCATCGCGCTCGGCCAACGCGAACGTAGGTGGTTCCTCTACAGTGATGAGAAGCAGCTCTGGGTCATTGAGCAGCCGACCCGCCAAGCCTTAGGACCCTATGCCACCGATGATATCGTCTAGCCTGTGGAGCCACACCTCCGTATCATCGTGGAAGGCATCCACGAACTCTGTGATGTCGCTAGGAGGTGAGGTGAACTCGATCGTCATCGATGGAGTTCCCTGTTCTGCTGAAGTGGTTAGCACTGCACCTGGAGTGCTCGGCACTGCTCCTAGACTGCTCGTCACCACTCTTGGAGTGGTTGGCACCACTGCAAGAGTGCTCGGCACCAGTCTTGGAGTGGTCGGCACCACTGCAAGACCTCTCGGCTCCGCTATGGGAGCGTTCGACACCTGTCCTGGAATGGTCACCACTGCAGGACCGCTTGGCACCACTCCTAGAGTGTTCGGCACCACTCCTGGAGTGCTCGGCTCTATTGTTGGAGTGATCGGCACCTCCTCTCCAGCGTCTCCACCACTATGGATGACCTAGTGCTCGACGACGAAGGTGCTGGTGAAGCCGCCAGCTTCCCCCGTGCCCAGACTGTCATAGTCCTAGGCCACCTTCTCGTCGAACACGACATCGCGCGAGACAACCACCTTGCCTCCGCATGGGTCGTAGAGCCAGTATGCCTTGGTACCTTCCACGTAGCCCAGAAGCACCATCGGTGTGCTCCTGTCCTCTAGCTTGGTGAGGACCGGCTTCGTCTTCTTGACATGGCCGATGTAGCCAAATGTCTGGAGGAAGGACACGCTCAGCATGCACCCATACCAAGCTTCGAACGATGTCTTACCCATTAGGGCCATGGTGGGCGCGCGGTTGAGGATGAACACCATCGTGGTCACCGCCTCACCCCAGAATCTTGTCGGCATGCCCTTGGCCTTCATCATGGATCGAGCCATGCCAATCACCATCTGGTTCCGCCGCTCCACCACGCCATTCTGCTGTGGTGAGTACGATGTGGTATGGTGTTGCACCACACCCTGATCCGCGTAGTACGCAGCGAACTCCACCGAAGTGAATTCGTCGCTGCGATCAGTCCTCAACACATGCAGCTTTGAAAGGATCAAGATGCCCAAGAGGGGGGGTGAATTGGGCTAATTCTAAATTTCTTTGCAATAATTGGACCCAACGGTTAGCCCAACTTCACCCCTTGTGCTTGGAAAGTGTTTCTAATGTTCTACCGCACAAAAAGTCTTGCAAACTAAGTTCCAATCCTACTCTAGCATGGCAATTGTATGAATGTGAAGACAAGAATTGAATTGCTCAAACTAAATGCTCAAAGTAAAGAGAGAAGGAGGAACACGGTGATGTTTTGCCGAGGTATCGGAGTGTCGCCACTCCCCACAAGTCCTCGTTGGAGCACCCACACAAGGGTGTAGCTCCCCCTTGATCCGTGCAAGGATCAAGTGCTCTCTACGGGTTGATTCTTTAACACTCCGTCGCGGTGAATCATCCACAACTGCTCACAACTTGAGTTTGGTCATCCACAAGCTCCCCGGATGATCACTAAGCTCCCAATCACCACCAAGCCATCTAGGTGATGGCGATCACCAAGAGTAACAAGCATGAACTCTCACTTGACCATGACAAGCCTAATGAGAAGGGCGGATGCACACTTTGCTACTCTTGCTTTCACTAATGAGGTCTCACTCTTCGATTCTCAAATCTCAACCACCTCACTAGGACCTTGCTCTTCTTGGCACTCTCAAGGATGTTTCTCAGCTGTTGAAATGAGCAAAATTGATCCCTTGAGTGAATAGAGGCAGTATTTATAACCCCTTATTCAAAACAAACCGTTATGTGCCTCTGCAGGGTGACCGGATGCTCTGGTCAAGGTGACCGGATGCTCCGGTCAGTTCACCCACCTCTGTGCAGTTTAAGTTGTGACCGGACACTGGCCAGCGTCCGGTCAGCACTGACCGGACGCGTTCGGTCACAAAAACTGCCCTCTGGAACCTTACTGATGTTGACCGGACTCTGTCACCCAGCGTTCGGTCACTTTGCTGCTCAGCGTCCGGTCAGTAGCCGGAACCTGATCAGCGTCCGGTCAGCACTGACCAGATGCATCCAATCAAGATTTTCCCTCTCTGGACCCTTACTGGAGTCGACCGGACGCTGGCACCCAATGTCCGGTCACACACCTCTCAGCGTCCAGTCACGTCCAGATGACTTCACCTTGATCAAATGAACTGACCGGACTCTGCGCCAGCGTCTGGTCACACCGGAACCAACGTCCAGTCAGCATTTGACCCTCCATTCACTTCCAACTCGCAATCATATGTGAATGAAGTTGGCTCCAATTGATCTAAGGGCTTTTTAGGCGTTAGCTAGTGCTAGATTTGACAAGTGTGCACCACACCTAACCCACTAGACTCACCTAGATCAAGCTACTTGTCCATACCCCTTTAATAGTATGGCCAAAGGAAAAACAAAGTCCTAAACTACTCTATGTATTTTTTCAACACCAAACGACACTTAGAACTAGTTCATCCTTAACCTTGTCATCCATCCTTTGAAAACCAAAACAATTTCCATCGTAGGGGCATAACAACCATGATTGCCTAATCAATTGCCATTACCATAACCTAACTTAATTGCATCTACAAAACACACGTTAGTCACAGTAATCTCGTATTGTTATTAATCACCAAAACCCAACTAGGGGCCTAGATGCTTTCAATCTCCCCCTTTTTGGTAATTGATGACAATACCACCTCAAGTATGTGAAAGAGATGAGGTTTTCAACATGCTTGATTCATATAAGCTTATGACAATAAGAACAAAAGGGTTAGGCAAGCTTATATGACCCAAGCCAACATGATGTACTCAATAGATATGAAATAAGCATGAGTACAATTAATAAAGCTCATTTGCATCGGAGTAAAACGTAGAAGCAAAGCAAATGAGCATAACACAAGTGATATGACATATAAATAATTCACAATAGAGAGCACACATGTCACCTATCACATTAATATCACGATTACGTAGATATCACTGTCACATAAATATAGTTCGATGCATGAAAGTAAACACATGAATGCATAATAGTATATCACACATAAAAAGCCAAATATAATAGATAAGCTCCCCCTAAAAGTATCACTCCCCCTAAGTCTAACATACTCGATCCCTCTCCCCCTTTGGCGTCAAACACCAAAACATAAGGGTCAGTTGGTGGGGCTGCAGCGGACGAGCCGGGCACTGAGGTGTGAGGAGCGAGCTAGAACTGCGTGCCATCATCATCTGATCCTAAGCTCTGAGTAGTCTGACCCTCTATAGTGAGAAGTGATGCTGAAGCGGTCTGGGTTGGATCAGGGACTGGTGTGGCCTGTGACTCTACATGTATAACTATGGTAGGCGGCTCTGATGATGCAACTGAGGAAGGAAGCATCTCTGTAGTCCTGGTAATAGGTGCAATTGTGGAAGGTCCAGGGACATGTAGATATGGCAGAGTAGGCTGCCCTGTCAACTCACTGAAGGTAGCACTAAGGCTCTTGGAAACTGTGGTATCTGGCGCTAGCAGCGAGGAAGTCTATGCCGGTGTGAAGCCCGTCTGTAGAGGTGTGAACTGTGGGGCTAGCACTGGCGAGGCAAACCACTAGGACACCTGCTCTATAGGTGAAGGAAACTGTGCTGCTGGCTGTCCCTGACTCTAAAGCCCACTAGGCTATAAAGCTAGAGTCATAGCAGTGGTGGCAAGCTAGCTTATCTAGGGTGAAGGCTGTGGCGTTGGAGCCCCAATAGCAGTAACTACATGCTGCATGAATCCAAGTAACTATTGTTGCATAAGGAGCTGTTGCTGCTGCATGGCCTGTTGCTACTGGATATTCTGCTGCTGACGCTGAAACTCGTCCTGTCTAGCCTGATCCTGTGCTAGAGTAGCAACTGTCTCCTAGGCCTAGCGAGCCTAGTCCTACCTCATTCGCTCAAGGATAGCAAGTAGAGCGGGATCTGTCTATGGTGTAGGTGGAGCTAAACTGGAACTACCGGCCTCATGGTCATGTCGTCGTGCAGGCATCTAAGGAATGTCCTGGTAGTCATTATCAGTACTGTCACTAGGGTTGCTCTCAACCATACCCTCCCATTGAGCATCTAGCTCCTCCTCCTCTATAGCTGTAATGCCCCTGATAGCCTCATCCTACTGGGCTACAGTCTCTAGCACCTCTAGACGATGGCACAGCTGGCTAGGTGTCCTCACTACACTATGGCATAGCATCTGAGTCATGTTATATGTAAGGAACTCTATAGTAGCACCACTATACTTGGCTAGCATCTCAGGTGGCTTCACTATAACTGCTCTGTGAATTAAGAATGTAATCTAGTGAGCATAGGGCAACTATCTGTGTCCTCTAAATCCCTCTGCTAGGGTGTCCTCCATCTTAGAAAGAATGACATCCCATACATCAAAGATAGTCTGCTGCATTAGGGCGTCAGTAGCCACAACTGAATGCGAGTCAAGCCCTCATGATATCCCATCCTTGGAAGCAGGGTCCTCCTCATGATAACATATAGCAATCTAGCAGTAGGAGTAAGATCCCTAGGAGTTCTGCTCGACCCCTCACCGAATGGCTCTGTGAAGCACTGGTAGACCAAATCAGTAGGAGGCACAAGACCGCTGTGAGGGCGTCTGGGAGGCTCTGTATGCCCATAGCAAACCTCGTGAATCCGGATGGGTGAATCCTATAATCTGAGAATCTCTCAGACCCTGAAGCTCATCAGCCTGTAGTCACGGCCTCCGAAGGCAAAGTGTATGAACCTATGGCCCAAGTCAATATATAGTGAAGCATAGAACTGACGACCCAAGATGGAACATATATGCCTATCCGTCCAAGTAAATCTATCAGCCCTAGCAGGTAAGAAAGGTGTGGACATATCTGCTCTCCTACAGCTGCTACAATGGCCTCAATAGAACAGACCCTCTGAGACCTAAATGCAACCCCACTATTAAGACATGTATTATAAAAATCTTCCTGGAGTGGTGTATAGAACCCCACAGAAGCACGCTCATCCCTCCTAGGCGGGAACCACTCCTCAAACTGCATAAATCGGAGCTGCTGCACCTGCTTGGCCATGGCGGCCCTCAGATCTAGGTGAGTCACTGGCGGCGGGAGGCGATGGTCTGGGAGGTGGACAAGAACCCCTCTGCTGTGTCTCTACCCTTGATGTCACCTAGGTATAGGTACGACAAGAGCGGTGAAGCTGTGGTGCTGGCTTTGTCTCCTTGGCCTGCTCGGCCTGCTCTCCCTCCTGAGTCTACTTTGCTAGCTGTGGCTCCCCTGAGGCTGAGGCTCCTCTAAAGCAACACGGTGTCCCTCAAGCATGATAGTCCTAGCTGGACTACCATGTCAACACTCAACCTGCTCTATAGCTGTCCTCTATGCTGGTGAAAGCTGATCTACAATCTAAACTCCACTCCTAGCACCTCCTCACTCTACAGGATCTGTGGCGGCTGCAACTATAGCTGCTCTCGTTGTATCAGCATCTGCAAACTTCTGCTTCTTTGACATGATCTTCTTCACCTTACCTTTCACATCATTAGGCAAGCAAGGCAGGGGCCTTGGATCCTCATCACCTGGACCACCTCCGACGTTCTTGACATGAGCCATTGATGGATCTGAAAGGAGCAACTGCCACTGATAAGAATCAACTGCCAACTATCACTTGCAAGGCTTGGCCTCGATCCATACTCGTGAGCTTGGTTCTGAGTTGACTGACAACTGCCAAAGGAACCTCAGAAACACCGACTCGCTACACGTTAGAATAGAACGGATATATGAATAATTTCAATATATATCAAGAGATATGAAACCCTAAGAAGCAAGCAATTACTCCCTCCGTCCGTGTATACAAGGCACAACCACTTTTGTTTCAAGTCCGGGAATACAGGGCGGCGGCCTCGGCTGCTGTTCACGTGCGCATGCAAACATTTAGTGCTACGTCGCTCGTCTCCTTGGCTCCCACGTTGCATGCAGCTGACCGTTACTCACCGCTAGCAGCGCATGCGAGCGAGACTAGTACTCCTATACGAAAGCAGTATAAGTTCTCATAATGCATCCTCTTTTCTCAAGTGGTCATTTTTTCACTGCATGAGTAAGCAGCATCTTCTCTAGTGAGACTATTGCATAATCCAACTTGCGTGCTTGTGCCTTAGCTCACTTACAACATTTTTGTGCAGCGACGAAGATGGCAGAGGTGACTGGAGATGCTGAGGCTGCAGGGGCGCAAGCAAGGCAGCAGTTCGCCCGTGCTCGGCGCATGCGTCGTAGGGCACAGAAGGAGCTCGGCCATGCTCGAGTGCTCCATGTCTGCGCCACACGCATACGACGGCAAGCGCAAGTCGAGCTTGGCCGCGCCCGAGCCCTCTGTCGCCGTCAGCAAGTGGAGCTCCGCCGTGCGGGAGTTCTGTCGAACACTGGCAGATCTTGGCCGCGCCTGAGCGCTCCGTCTCCGTCAGCAAGTGAAGCGGTAGGTGACGACCATGGCACCGACTCGGACAACATTCGGTACGTTCCAGACTCACTGGCCGGCGACACCATTGTTCCAGATTCTTTCGAGGATGAGGAGGAAGAAGCTAGAATTGCTGCACATCTTGCTACTGAAGCAGAAAAAGATGAGAAAGCTCTTGCGATTGTCCGTCCAATGATGTTTAAAATCATCTTCCCTAATTTTCCTGAACTACACAAGTGATGCGAAACGAGCAATGTTGTACTCTTGCTTTTTTTATCTAACCGGTTACATGCAGTAGGAGTACATTTTTGTGAAACACTAAGGCACTAGCACTAAGCTATGCAACGATGAAATTCACTGCATCTTGGTAAATTTCCTTATCTACTTGTAGCCTTACTGGAAGTTGATGAATTCTCTCTAATGTTCCCTTCTTCATATGAGGGATAGCATAATGTTGCCCTCCTTTTGCACGCATAATCTCTATCATGCAACCCTGCAATGTTAGGAACACACGGTTTGACCTGTCTACTGGAAATTCTAAGTACGCTTTGGTCATATTCGACTCGATGTCTTGGATGGTTGATGGAGATGACTTTTCAAACAAAGCCTGCAGAGCTGCAAAAAACCCAGATCCAAAACATTTAGATCCGGGGAGTTGGGTGGCTGGCACATTAGCCGTATATTCCACCCATCTGCTTGTGCAGCTTGACAAAAAACTGGATCGTCAACTGCAATATGCGTCCTTGCGTTATCTTGTTGGACGAATATAGGACGTCCTCGTTCTTCAGCTGGCCATTTTTCTTTGATGGCTGGCAAGACCTTGTCAACGAGAAAGGTACGAATAGTATCTCTCGTGACCGATGTCATGGCCTTGAGCTGCATGGTTCCTGTACATACATACAACCAAGATTAGTAGAGTAATCCTAATTTAAGTAATCCAAATTTAAGTAAAATTAAACAGCTTTACCCTTAGGCCTATTCGGACTTTTCCTCTTGGCTGGCTCCAAGTAGGTGAAGGGAAAAATCCCTATTTTTCCATCAAATGTGCATATGCCGTTCTCAAATCTTGGGCGGGCTTTTACGCCTAAAAACATCACTTTTTCAATGAAATTTTTGCTCTTGACATGTCTTCGAGGGATCTCTTCCCCAGGCGCCAAGTAATAATTTTGGTTTTTCTTTGTCCTATAGAACCATTTCTCATCTATGTAAATGACATTGTACAAAGATTTGAAGGTTGGATCGTCTGGTATGCTTTGACTATCAAGCATATTTAAGCAAAAACGCACACGTTCTTTCATGTTTTGTTCTGTTAAGGTGAACTTTATGGCATTTGTATGACGCCTAAACTTTCCTTCTTTGAGCCGGTCATGCAATGTGCTTTTAGGCATTTTCAAGGCGTTGGCTAGGTCTTGGACAGTATGACGCTCTCTAAGCGGCACATCTTTTATGGCATCTGGGTTAAATGGTTTTTTTTTTCTACCACAAAATTTTTTCTTGTTGTTTTCGAAAGCTAAAATACCACCACCAGTTTGTCCATCTCGCCATACGCGCTGGACAACTCTCACCGGAATCCCCGTATCAGCAGCAACAGACTTCGTTACTCCCTCCTTCATCATGCCTGGAGCAGATCTTTCTAAGCACATGGCATAGATGACCTTTTTTATATCAGGAGGGTAGTGCCTCCTCCTCCTGATATTGGTAGGAGTACCTACACACAAAAATAAAATCATGCCCGTGTCAAACAGCCGTACGTACATGAGACATGCAGCAACAAAAATAAATGAAAAAAATCAGCTTCGTCGGGTACTAACCTAAGTCGAGTGCCACAAAATCAGCTTCATCGGCAGCGGCGTCGTTTTGGTCCATGGCATGCCCACCGTCGTCCGTTTCTTCAGCGTGGTCCACAGCGTGTACACCGGCGTCTCCTTCTCCAGGTTCAGGTTGAGCCACGGCGTCCCCTTCGGCTCCAGCTTCATGCATGCCATCAGCTGCGTCGTTGTCGGTCTCTTCGTCGTCGCCATCACCTGCAATGCCGCTAAACCATTAGATTCTGAAAGGCGCCGAAGAATAAAAATGGGAACAAGAGGAATGAGTACCTTCATTGCCAGGTTCCCAAACGAAATCGTAGTCCAAATCAAGTACGCCTCCTTCAAATTCTTCAATTTCATCCCAATCTATAGGCTGATTCAGATCTAGACCGGGCATTATGAGTAGAGGGAAGGTTAGAGGAGTAAGATGTGGTGTCCACTGTGAATAAGCGTTCCCCATATTTATAGGAGGAATACCGGAGGCACACAGGCCGTGGCGCCACATGAAAAAATTCTAGTCAGGCGCCAAGGTTCAAAACAGGCATGCGCCAACGAAAAATTTCAGAAGCGAGAGAAATGTGCAGCGCCAGGGGAACAAAATTCATCTACAAGTGTTCCCTATTTATAGGGCTCAACTACCTCTTGACAGAATTTATTACAACGCCCCTCAACTACTACGGTACATTCCTGGAATATTCTGCCACCGGTATCTCATTCACGGGGCAATCTTGCCACACCGTCTTCAAGTAATGGGCCTCCATAAGCGGCCGGCCCACCGTGCCTCAGTCTTTGGCCTAGAGGCCTAGGTTCCCGACGCTGACCTCCGTCTTCGGGGGTACGCAGCTGCTTACGCGAGTCTCCACCGGTAGGGTCGGAGACCTCATCCGGAAGTCTCCACCCAGCCACACGGGGGCCATGCTGGCGTGCTCACATGGACCACGGGCGCCTACGCCTAGGTACCTACACACACTTAGGCAAGGTTGTTTGTTTGATTAGCTTGGGAGTCGGGCGGCCTCCGCCTTTAGCGCCGGAGACGCCGTCCGCCTGAGTGGCCGGAGATGCCCATGCTCGGCCCGGGCGGAATCCGCGACATGCTCGCCGAGCCTCGTGCAGCGCCCTACAAGCATAGCCAGGAAAGTTCCTTTAGTCAGTGCCAGATCTCCGCCCTTAGACGGTCGAAGACGCCTTGGTGACATCTCACCGTCAGAGACCTTCGCCACCTGCCGAGGGCGTGTTACAACAGTTCCCCCCTTTTGAGACTAGGTTTGCCTAAGCGTGCCGTGAGCTCAAAATGCCTTGACCAAATGTGTCCGCGGGGGCAGAGGCCACATGCATTGGCATCTCTAAGCTAGGCCCCACTGCTTCCCCCTAGCCCGCTCTGGCACGGCCGCTGGTCTCGTTGAGAGTAGCCATTGGTCTGCAAATCTAGTCGTTGTCCTACGCTATGGCCGTTTACATCGTATCGCTTTCCGTTGTATACCTTGCGACTTCTTCGGAGATGACTGTTGTGCGGCAGGCGAATTCTCCGAAAATGACCGTTGTATTGCGGGAGCCGGACCGCCCGCCTGCGGCCTATATAAGGGCGGGGTTGGTGGCGGGGTCCCCCCCCCCGCATCGCTCATTCGCTTTCCTTGCCTCTGAGAAATCGCTCTCTGCTCTCTTTGCTTTCACCTTTGCTGCCTTTGCGTGTTCCATCTTTCTGCCAGCGTCTTGCGCCTAGGCTGCCGCCGCAGTGGCTTTCTTTTCTGCCGCCGCCCATACTCGCCGGCCCGCCTTCTTTGGACCCTATCACCACCTTCTTGGCGTTAGGGCCGCCGGCTGGGGTGCACGTTTTGAGGATTGCATGCTTGCCTCTGCCTCCGTGTTGGAGTTTGAAAAGCTAGTGGAGGAGGATTTGGGGAGTTTCTCTACGTCCGTCGGAGACCTGATCGCTGTGGATTCCAGAGACATGGCGATAAAGTCATGGGATTTTGGCCCCTCCTCCATTACTAAAGAGGCAGTCGCGGAGATGTTGAAGGAATCGTGTTTTCCTTCTTCAAGGGTAAAAATCCCTCCGCTTGGCCAGACTATTCCGGAACCAGAGGAGGGATATGCGGTGGTGTTTCGGGACTTCTTCACCTGCGGCCTCCACCTTCCTTACATCCCCTTCCTCCGCCGGGTGTTGGAGACCTTCAATGTCCAGCTCCATCATCTGACTCCTACTTTCCTCACGCTCAGCAAATTCTACTGGGCGTGTGTTTCTTATGGTGCCGAGCCGGATGTGGACACCTTTTGTGCGTACTACGAGCTACAGAAGCAACTGAAGAAGAAGGTGGTGCGAGAGGGCAAGGAGGTGGAGGTGACCTACCAGTATGGTAGTTGCACCTTTATGTCGAAAAGGAACCAAGGCGTAGACCGCCTGGAGATCTCTTTTTGCCAGAAGGGCAAGTGGGACCGCGGCTGGCTTGAGCAATGGTTCTATGTGAAGACCTACGGGGTCCGTAGCACTACCGAGGATGGTGTGGAGGTCGCAGAGTATCCATTAACTTCAAGGATGGAGGAGATGGCATCGCACACGCATGTGGATCCTCCAGAGGAGATGTCTCCGGCGAGGGAGGCTTGCGACCAAGCTTTTGCGGTAGCGTGCCGCTACTCTGGTGGCCGCGACCTGGTGGAGGAGATTATGGCCTCCAACTACTGGCCCCTAGGCAAAGACAACCTAGCCTTTCGGCTGGAACAGGTGAAGGTTCCTGTTTTTGGGCTGGAGGCCAGGATTCCATTCCCCTACTTTAGGCAGTCTTTGGGAGAGGGGGTGACGGAGGACAGTTTCGTCTCTAAGGTTGAGGAAGCTACCGTCGGGTTGGTTGGCAAGATTTTTGAGCATGAGTACACATCTCGAAGGGCCGTGGCAGGCACCATGCCATGGCTCAATCGAGTTTTTGAGGAGGTCGGGATCGTCTACCGGGAGTGTGAGGTTCCCACCAAGGTCTTGGCTTCGATTGAGAAGAAGAAGAAGAAGGCCTTCACGAAGAATGTTACGGCGGAGGATGAGTCCAAGAAGAGGAAGGGCGTCGTTGTTGCTCGAGCGCCTACAAAAAAGAAGAAGAAGAGCGGTGCTCTGGTGATCGCGCCGGCCGTGTCTTCTACAGTAGTACGGGCGCTGCCTCCGCCGGCACTGAAGACATTCAGAGCTCCTCTGTCCCGTCAGTGGACGTGTGGGTTGTGAGCGGAGAGGATCGTGGCTCTCCTGTAGCTTCGGTGTGCCCTGTGAGCGGCGCTATGAGCGATGCTGGGTGTCCGGGGGCCAGCGCTGCTCTGGCGCGCACCTCGCATGGTGCTATGAGTGTCAGGGAACAGTCGGAGGCTAGCGCCGCTGAGCCTATGCCTGACATTCTAGGCGGGCTGTATTCAAGTTCTGAAGAGGGCGCGGAGGCCGTCTTGCAGCATGCTCCTTCGTCTCCCACCGTTGTTGTGCCTTCGCCCGTGCTAGTGGCCGACGTCGTGTAGCTGGAGGCCATGCTTGCTGAGCAGGCCCCGGTGGCTCAGTCTTCTTCGAGTCCTCCGCCCGTCAGGCCGCTGGCTGAGGAGATCCGGCCCTTTGGGCCTTCGCCGCATGATATGGCGGAGACTTCTACCCAAGGGGCTCAGCAAGCAGCCCAGCCTGGGCTTTTTATGAGTAAGTTTGTTTGGTGCATATTTTTGTGTTTACTGTCTTCGCCTGGTTTATTTGTTTATGTATTGTACCAAGTGCTAATATTGTGTACTTGTTGCTTTGTAGGTGATGTCATGGCTGGACTCCTCACCCTAGAGGAGTGAGCGGCCACTGCCAGCGTCAGGTTTGGTCCGAGGGAGCCGGGGCTGATGGCGCCAGGTCCGAGTGAGTATAGAATGTTTTTATTTTACTCGTCATTTGGCCTGTTGTTATTGCCTATTTCTGATCGGCCCTCTGACCTGAGTTGTTTTTTTTATGTAGGCTCCTCCGACACTTCTATCTTTGGTTGGGAAGAGTGCTATCTTGGGGGTTCTTGGGGACGTCGGAGGTGGTCTCTAGCTGTTGGTGTATTTATTGTGAGATTTGCTTTTCTCACCTTATTGTTTTGTGTTTGTTTGTTCTTCTTTGAACAGATCGGTTCAAATAGCGTCTGAGGGACATGGATTTCTTCCAACTTCTCCGTGTTCATCTAGAACACCAGAGCCTGGTACGTCTTCGGTGGTTTGCCTTTTTTTGTGTATGTTCGCCTTTAGACTTGTTTTTGTTTCTATTGCTGATCGCCTTGGTCTTCTTCTTTCTGGTCGTAGGGGTATCACACGACCGTTGTTATGGAAGAGCGCAGCACTCGCAAGGTCTCCGACCGAGATACTATGATTGAAGCGCTTAAGGCGGAGAACGAGCGCCTGGAAGGTGAAAAAGGGGGTCTGTCCAACTCTCTTGCAGCTCTCCGCCTATCTCTGGCGGAGAAGGAACAAGAAAAGGATGCTTTGAGGGCCGATCTCACCAAGGCCTAGGATGCAGAAGTTTTGTCCGCCGAGTAGGCCCGTAGGGCGAACGAGTTGGCCGAGGGTCTCCGGTGAGAGCTTGCCTCTGAGAAGGAATCCACAGCTACGGTGGGGGAGCAGCTGTCTTTGATGACGAGGCATTTGGACTCAGTCAAGGGGGTCCTTGCCGCAACCGTTGGCCACTACCAGGCCACCATCGCTGAGTTCGGAGGCGAAACCTCCGCTCCTTTGGAGGAAGACAGCGTGTACGCCCTCGCCTCCTGGCTAAAGTGTCATGGCTGCACGGACTACGGGGCGCTGGCGGGAGTAGCGAATTACACCAAGCTTTTGGCGCGGCGGCGGGTGTACGCATACCGAAAGTATTCTGGAGGGAGCGCTGCCGGGTCCAGAGGAGCTTGGTGAGACTTCTCTTGGTTTGCGAAAAACCTTGAGAAATTTCATTGGGTACTTTTGGGCTCCATGACCTGCCACCCGGAAACTGGCGGAGGAAAAGAGGGTGAAGGTATTTCTAGTCTTTGGAGCCGCTATTTTTGTCTCCTTGCTTTTTGCGAAGCTACGAAGGCTTTCGTTGCTTGTGCCCCTGATACTTTAGCCTATGCTACAGGATGCGCAGAAGAGTCTTGCGGGCAGGCCTCTATCAATTCCGCGCTATGATCGGCGGTGGTGGTGGTCGGAGGCCGTAGGTGCCGTGCCCGCCCACAGTTGATGCGGGCTCCAGTCCAGGGACTTTTGCTGTGGCCGATGCGCCGGAGGTCTAGGCTCTTTGTAGCACTTAGTTGTTTTGGCGTGTATATTGTAGTCCAGTTGGACTCTTGTGAATAAAGTTTATTTTGTTCTAAATGGTTTTGTGGGAAATTTTAACCTTGCGCAGGTTCCGAATCGGGAGCCTGCGCAAGATGTTGCGCCTTTGACTCTCTACAACGACGGTATTTATGTGAGCGGAGAGCTTTGGGAGTATTGGCGTTCGGCCTTTCCCCGTAGCGTTGTGCACAACGTGTTTGAGTTAGTTAAGTTTGACATAGGCGACGAGCGTGCTGGGTTTACTCGTGCGCTTGCTTGGCACAGACCTCCGCCACAATAGTTAGGATTTTATTGTAAGTTTGTGTCCTGTAAGAATGCTACTTGATATTTTATGGAATACAAAACAGGTTCACTTTCTTGATTGTGTGTGTGGAGGCTTTAGTCTGTTGTGCTAGTTTACATATCTCATATAGTCCCGAGGTTGCACACCGTTGTCCTTTGCTTAGGCGAACGTGCGTGATATAGAGGTGGTGGCCAGGACCTTCGCCCCATGTTCTCTCCTTCTCTATGCTTGCTTGATGGCCGGGGTAGAAGTGTTGGTAGTTTTTTGGCCAGCGGATGCGTACTTGAAGTCTGCCTGGCGAGGCATGCTGAATTGGTGTGTGATCCGATAGGAGGTTCGGCATAGCTTGTGCATATGGCGGAGACTTTTGGTATTTCTTTAGCAGAGTGTTTTAGCTGTCTGGTGGTATGGGCCTCCGACGCTGCACACCCATGGGACATGTTTGATTTGTGGAGATGGCAGGTTAGGTCTCCGGTGTCAGGGGGATGTTACGAGATTTCGTGCGATATCCCCCTTCTTCCGTAGGCCTGCGCTGTTCATCACCGTGCCATGGTTCCTATCTCTTTTCCCACTGTCTCCGACTGTCTATTGTTGCCTCTGATTTTATGAGTTTTCGTACAATATCTACGACCGACTTGGATATCTAATGAGACCCCTGCCTCCATGGCTGTTGTTGTGGCTTGTGCTTGTGCTCTGCCTTCTTCCCCCTTGTGCCTTATGCTGACTGAGGTTTTAAGGGCATGGGGGGAGCCCGTTTTATAGTGGGGTGATGGCTTTTGGGTGTTAACTTTTTGGTACGTTGTTAGTTGGAACGTATCTTGGCTTTAATGGCCTATATCTTGCTTGAATTATTCGTTCCTTTTGAGATCTTTTGAAGTAAAGAGGCCTAGCGCCATAGTGGTGGCAGTGTTTTGTCAGACATTTTCCTCTTTTTGCTGTTTTCGATGGTGGAGACCTTCTTCCTGGTTCTAGCACCATAATTGTGTTGCCCCTGATGCTAGGGGTTGTTTTTGTTAAGGTCGGAGGCCTATTTTACCGAGGTTATTTTTGCCTTGATGCCTGAATTTGTTCAGGTCTTTGTCAAGGGTCGGAGGCCTGTTTGGCCAAGGTTCTTTCTGCCTTGGTGCCTGAATTTGGACAGGTCTTTGTCAAGGTCGAAGGCCTATTTGGCCAAGGTGGTTTCTGCCTTGATGCCTGACTTTGCACAGGTCTTTGTCAAGGTCGAAGGCCTATTTGGCCAAGGTGGTTTCTGCCTTGAAGCCTGACTTTGGACAGGTCTTTGTCAAGGTCGAAGGCCTGTTTGGCCATATAGGTTGTTTCAAATTGCCAATGCCTATGGCCGGCGCTTTGAAAGGACCTGTGCTTTTTTGTTCACCAAATATTGCGGCGCTAGAGCTGGCCGCTTTCGGTTTTGGATTTTTCAAGCGTTCTTTTGGGGAATTACCTCTTTATACTTGTAGAGGATTTTTACATTGAGCCTGCCTCGTTAAAAACCTCACCTCCGCTTGGAGTTCCCCTGTGAGGAAAAGAGTACAGGCTCTTTTACATTTTTTGGGTTGAAGAAAAAACTAAAAGGTAAATGAACGGAGGGGCTAGATGTAGTATCTACGGAGGCTGTCAATATTCTGGGTGTGGGTTGTCGTGACACCTTCGCTGTCGGTCAAGTGGAAAGAGCCAGGGCGGCCTGCTGCCATTGCTGTGTATGGGCCTTCCCATTTCGGTTGCAATTTGCCAACATGTTGTGCGTTGGGTTTTCTTCTGAGTATGAGGTCTCCGTGTTTTATGTCTTTTCTTACCACCTGAGAGTCTCTCCACTTCTTGGTTTGGGACTGATATTTTGCAATGTTTTCGACTGCTTCTAGTCTTATTGCTTCTATTGTTTCTTTTGCATATTCTTCATCTTGCAACATCAGCTGTCTCGTTGTGCGGAGGCTTTCATGCTTGATTTCTTCTGGCATCATGGCCTCTTCTCCATAAAGCAGTTTGAATGGTGTGAATCCTGTTGTTCTTGAGATAGATGTATTATGTGACCAAATCACTCTGGGTAATTCATCTACCCATTTTCCTTTGTGTAGGCCTAGCAATGTTTTTGATATTGCTGAAAACACTATTCTGTTTGCTCTTTCCACAACACCATTGGACTCTGGGTGGTATACTGAGGCGAAGGCTAGTTTTGTCCCAATGCTTTTTGTAGAATTCTTTGAAGTTCTCTGAATCGAATTGTTTTCCATTGTCTACTGTAAGAATCCTCGGTACACCGAATCTGCAAATGATGTTTTGCCAGAAGAATTTTTTGATGGTTTCTGAGGTTATCTTTGCCAGCGGCTTTGCTTCTATCCATCTTGTAAAATATTCTACTACCACTACTATGAATCTGTTTCCTCCTTGGGATGGTGGTAATGGGCCGACCAGGTCCATACCCCATCTTTGTAGCGGCCATGTCGGAGGTATAAGCTGGGTCTCCGACGATGGTTTTGACTACCCAGGAGAGAATGTTTGGCATGCCTGGCATGTTCTGACTGTCTGCTCTACGTCTTGTATGTGTGTTGGCTAATAAAAGCCTTGCCTTTTTGCCTTTGCTGATAATGCTCTAGAGCCAATGTGCGACCCGTAAATTCCTGAGTGTATTTCTTGAAGCAACTCTATGCCTTCGCTCTACGATATGCATTTGAGGAGAGGCTGGACTACTCCTTTCTTGTATAGTACACCATCTATGATTGTGTAATTTCTTGCCCTGGCCTGTATTCTTACTGCTTTTGCTTTATCTTCTTTGGTGGTTTTGCCTTCTAAGAATTATGTTATCGCTTTTCTCCAATCTTCATTTTGCAGTTGTAGTATGGGCTTAGGTGTCTTAGATGTCTCCACAGTTGCCGGAGACTTTAGGATCTAGTAAAAAGTGTTTGGTGGCAGTGGCAGGTTATTTGCCACCGCTTTAGCTAATTCATCTGCCTCTGCATTTTCTAATCTTGGGATGTGCTTCAAGGTAAAGCCCTTGAATCTCCGCTCCAAATTTCTGACAACGGATAGGTATTTGATGAGTTCTGGCTCTCTTGCTGTGTATTCTTTCTCTACTTGGCCAGTAACCACTTGAGAATCTGTTTTGACTATCAATGTTTTGGCCCCTAGGGCCTTTGCTTTACTGAGCGCTAGGATCAGGCCTTCTTATTCTGCTATGTTGTTTGTTGATTTGAACTCTAGCCTTGCTGCGTATTTTAGTCTGACGTCGGAGGGTGCCATTAGGATGGTGGAGGCTCCTGCTCTGGCTTTGCCCCAGGCTCCATCCGTGAATGCTATCCAGCCTTGAGTGGTTGGTTGTACCTTGGGCTCTGTCGGAGGTGTCCAATCTGCTACAAAATCGGCTAGTGCTTGTGACTTGATTGCTGTTCTGGGGACATACGAGATACCAAACTGTGATAGCTCTATAGCCCATTTGCCTATTCTGCCGGAGGCTTCTTTGTTTCTGAGCAAGTCTTGCAGTGGCAATGATGTTGGAACTGAGATTTTGTGGGCTTGGAAATAATGCTTTAGCTTTCTTGATGCCGTCAGTACTGCGTAGGCAACTTTTTCTACCTCAGTGTAGTTTAGCTTGGCCCTAGACAGTGCTTCTGAGATAAAATAAACCAGCTTTTGAGTTTTGCCTGATTCCTTTTCTAGCTCGTGGACTAAGACTGCGCTGACTGCATGGTTGGAGGCCGCCACATATAGCAATAGATGGCTGTCTGATTTTGTGATGGAGACCACCAGTGAGTTTGCTAGATACTCTTTCAAGTTATGAAATGCATCCGACTGCTTGGACCCCCACTCGAAGTTGTCTCCACCCCTCTAGGCTTGGAAGAAGGGTAGGCTACGTTCTACTGCCTTTGAGACGAATCTATTGAGTGCTGCTATTCATCCCATCAGCTTTTGCACTTCTTTCTTGTTTTTGGGTTCTACCATTGTCATTATTGCTCTGGTTTTGTCTGGGTTTGCTTTGATTCCTTCGCTACTTATGATGTATCCAAGCAACTTCCCTTTTGTAACTCCAAATATACATTTTTCTGGGTTGAGGCGGAGGCCGGCTGCCCTGAGGTTGGCGAAGGTCTCCTGTAAGTCGGTGACATGATCATCCTTGTTCTTGCTCATGACCACTATGTCATCGACATAGGCTATGATGTTTCTATCTAGTTGTGAGCCCAAGACCTCCTTTGTCATTCTGGCAAAGGTTGCTCTGGCATTTTTTAGGCCCTCCGGCATTCTGGTGTAGCAATATGTCCCAAATGGAGTGGTGAAACTTGTCTTGTCTTTGTTTTCTTTTTTCATCCAGATTTAGTGATACCCAGAGAAATAGTCGAGGAGAGAGAACCTCTGACATCTGGCTGCCTTGTCGACGGAGGCATCTATTCTTGGCAATGGGAAAGGGTCTTTTTTGCAAGCTTTATTTAGGTCTGTGAAATCTATGCACATTCTCATTTTGCCATTCTTCTTTGGCACCAGCACTACGTTTGCGAGCCATTCTGAGTACTTGACTTCTCTGATGACTTTTGCGTCTAGCAACCTTTGCACCTCCGCCTTTGCTGCCAGGATTCTATCCTCCGACATTTTTCTCTGTTTCTGCTTTCTTGGCCTCATGTTTTCATTGATATCCAGTCCATGCTGTATGATGTCCCTGCTGACTCCCTGTAGGTCGGTGGCTGACCAGGCGAAGATGTGTTTGTTTTTTACTAGAGTTTCCATGAGCTCTTCCTCTTCTGCTTTGCTCAACTCTGAGCTAATTGTTACTTTTGTCTGGTAACTCCTTTTCTAGAGGGGTCACCTTTGTCTCTTCTTGACCTGCCATATCTGTTTTTCCTCTGGGCATATCCGGAGGCTCTAGTTCTTTATGTGCCGAGTCGACTGCATTGATGTTTCTTTGGGGTCTGTAGATTGCTTTTTCTATGTTTCTTGCTTCTTTCTGGCTGCCTTGGACTGTGATAATACCATGGAGTGCTAGTATTTTCATGCACAGGTAGGCCATATGTAGGGCTACGTTGAATTTGGTTGTGAATTCTCTGCCCAAGATGGCATTGTATGGGTAATACAGATCGATGACGTCGAAGGTTATGTACTCGGTTCTAGCATTTGCTTGGGTTCCAAACGACACTAGGAGTGAGATTTTTCTTAATGCTTGTATCTGCTTGCCTCCGAATCCTATCAAAGGGGATTCAGAGGACTGTAGTTGATTTCTGCTGAGCTTCATTTGGTCGAAGGTATTTACGAAGATGATATCTGCGGAACTGCCAGTGTCAATCAGTACTCTGCTTACCTCCCATTCTGCTATGTTGGTCTTGATTACCATTGCATCTATGTGAGGGTAGCTCTCTAGCTGGAGGTCTTCTTCTGTGAAGGTGATTGGGACTCTGGACCAATTTGTGTATTTCGCTGGGCCTTGGACTGCTACATTGTTTACCAGGCGGAGGTGATCCTTTTTTTGTTTTTTTGTCTGAAACTCCATTGATGATCCTCCAGCGATTGGTAGTATCATGCCTATTGTTGGTAGCGGTCCATGGGGGTTGACTTGGTTTTCTGGGTTTGGCTCATTTTTTGGTGCTGGTGGTTGGTTGTGAGGTGGCGGTGGGGGCAGTTGCTGCATGTGGTGTTGTTGCGGTGGAGGCTCAAACCTGATTTGGTTTTGTGCCGATGGGTTTGTTTCGAGGTAGGTTATATGGGGAGATTTTGGGTTTATGTAGGTCAGGCTTGCCTTCGACCTATAATTACCCACCGGAGGCTACTGCGAAGGTGCTGACCGCCATGTTGGTAGGAAGTTTGGGTATTAGGCAGAGGCTAGTGTGGAGGGATGTATTTGGGTTGCGTTTAGCGCTGGGTACATTGGGCAGTACTGCTGGTGACCAGTTGTATAGGTGGTGTTGACCTCTCTTGCACTCTGCTATGTCAGAGGTGGGGCGGTCTGCTTGTTCTTCATCCTTTCCTGTGTCTCTTTTGTCTCCGGACAATCTTTGGTGCTATGCCCTGCGTTTTCGCTGTGAAAAATGCAATATGGCCTGTGTTGTTTCTGGCTGTTGTTTTTGTTCCAGTTTTTGCCTTGGTAACCTTGCCGACCTTGGTTCCTGGTCTGGGTCTCCGGCCGTGCTGGCGCTTCCAGTTGCCCTTGCTCAGGGTAAGGTTGACCCTCGATGCTGAGCACTTGCCCCTGGCCTAGTTTCTGATTTGATGCATTCTGGTTGTTATAGGTTTTCTAGGAGTTTTTGCTGCTGTTTTGCTGTCTGTTTTGACCCTACTCCTCCAGCCTTTTCCGAAGGTCATTGTCTGATTTGCAGTATTTCTTGAACTTGTCATACAACTGCTGTATGGAAGTTGGTTTCTTTCTTGCTAGGTGTGTTGTGAATGGCCCGATTCAGAGGCCTTTGATCGCTGCTTCGATGGCGATCTCATCTAGGACGTCTGGTGCCTTCGCCTTGAGTTGCACGAATTTCCAGAAGTAGTCGTGTAATGTCTCTCCCTGCATTTGCTTGCACTGGAATAGATCTGTAGAAGTCAGCGACTGTGCTGTTAGCCCCTTGAAATTTGCCAATATCTTGTCCTAGAGGTTTTCCCAAGAACAGACTATGCTTGGTTTGAGCATAGAATACCAAGCCAACGCGTCGCCTTCGGCTGCAATGACAAATGACTTTGCCAAGACAGCATCGTCTCCACCGGCGGAGGCTACTACTGCCTCGTAACTCATAATAAACTGATGGGGGTCTGTCTTGCCGTTGAACTTTGGTAGTGTGATTGGCTTGTACGCCGTTGGCCATGGCGACTGTTGTATGCCTTCAGAGAGTAGGGACTTGGGATCGATAGGCCTCCGCATCACCTGAGATGGCATCATGGTTGGGCTAATCACTAGCGGAGGTGTTACTGCGGAGGCTAGGATTGTGGAGGTTGACGCTGGTACTGCATGCTGCATACTTAGCATCTCAGCATGTAGGACTGCCAACTGCTACCTTATTTTTGCTGCTTGTGCTAATGCTTGAGTAGCTTGCTGATTAGCTGCGAATGTTGCTGCCATTCTGTCCCTCTCTTGTTACGCTCTTTGCAACTGTGCTTGCAGCTATTGCAGTTCTTGCTCGAGTGTTGTGCCTGAATTTGGTTGGGCCTCTGGATCTTGAATCTCTAGATCTTGGGGTTCCGGTGGTTGACCCTGGGCATCTGCTCTGGTGTCATCCTCCACTGGTGAGGTTGCGTAGGTGCTATGAGTGGTGCGCCTAGGCCTTCCTCTCTGACCCGTGGCCGTTGCTGCTCTGGTGGTGGTTTTTCTTTTCCCTGCCATCATTGGTTTGCCTTGGCCAAACCACGGTGGGTGCCAATGTTGAGACTAGCGGTCTCAAACAGTGTGGAGGAGGTGGAGACCTTCGCCCGCCGGGCACTGCCCTCAGGCGGAGGCTCGGGAAACAGGTACGACAAATGGGCGTGTAAGGGAACGGCACACAAAACTAGGGTTTCATTCATTCATCATCCAACCTCCCATACTGTTACAAGTGTTCCCTATTTATAGGACTCAACTACCTCTTGACAGAATTTTTTACAATGCCCCTCAACTGCTACAGTACATTCTTGGAATATTCCGCCACCGGTATCTCGTTCGCGGGGCAATCTTGCCACACCGTCGTCAAGTAATGGGCCTCCATAAGCGGCCGGCCTACCGTGCCTTGGTCTTTGGCCCAGAGGCATGGGTTCCCAACGCTGACCTCCGTCTTCGGGGGTACGTAGCTGCTTACGCGAGTCTCCGCCGGTCCGATCAGAGACCTCGTCTGAAAGTCTCCGCCCAGCCGTGCGGGGGCCATGCTAGCGTGCTCACGCGGACCACGGGCGCCTACGCCTAGGTACCTGCACACACTTAGGCAAGGTTGTTTGTTTGATTAGCTCAGGAGTAGGGCGGCCTCTGCCTTTAGCGCCGGAGACGCCGTTCGCCTGAGCGGTCGGAGATGCCCGTGCTCGGCCTGGGCGGAATCCGCGACACACTCACCGAGCCTCGTGCAGTGCCCTACAAGCATAGCCAGGAAAGTTCCTTTAGTTAGTGCCAGATCTCCGCCCTTAGACGATCGAAGACGCCTTGGTGACATCTCACCGTCGGAGGCCTTCGCCACCTGCTGAGGCCGTGTTACAACACTAAAGATACCTAAGGATTCTTTTAACGGCAATCAAATGAGTTTCCTTAGGATTAGCTTGAAATCTAGCACACATACACACACTAAACATGATGTCGGGCCTAGATGCAGTTAAATATAATAAGCTACCAATCATAGAGCGGTAAAGAGTTTGATCAACCGTGTTACCTCCCTCATCTAGGTCGAGATGTCCATTAGCTGGCATTGGTGTCTTGATTGCCTTACATTCATCCATTTTGAATCTCTTGAGAAGATCATTAGTATATTTCTCTTGAGAGATGAAAATCCCTTCTCTCATTTGCTTGACTTGAAAACCAAGAAAGAATGTAAGCTCTCCAATCATTGACATCTCGAACTCCTTCGACATCAATTCACCAAACTCTTTACAAGAATCTTCATTTGATGATTCAAATATGATATCATCAACATACACTTGACAAATGAAGATATGTCCATCAAGCTTCTTGGTGAATAGTGTGGTGTCGACCTTCCCAATAGTGAAGCCCTTCTCAATGAGGAAGTCTCGAAGGTGCTCATACCAAGCTCTTAGCGCTCGCTTAAGCCCATATAACGCCTTGGACAACCTATAAAAATGATTAGGATATCTAGGGTCTTCAAACCTGGGAGGTTGATCAACATAGACTAGTTCATTAATAAAGCCATTTAAAATGCACTTTTCACATCTATTTGATATAGTTTCATTTCAAGATGTGATGCATATGCAAGGAGGATACGAATGGCTTCTAGTCTTGCAATCGGTGCAAAGGTCTCTCCAAAATCCAAACCTTCAACTTGAGAGAACCTATTTGCAACTAGTCTTGCCTTTTTCCTCACAATAACGCCTTGATCATCTTGCTTGTTGTGGAACATCCACTTTATTCCAATGACTCTTGCTCCTTTTGGTCACTCTTCAAGAGTCCAAACTTCATTGCGGGTGAAGTTGTTCAACTCTTCATGCATGGTATTTATCCAATCCGGATCTTAAAGAGCTTCTTCTACCTTAGTAGGCTCAAAGCAAGAGACAAAAAAGTGATGTTCAATAAATGAAGCAAACTTTTGAGAGCGAGTCATTACTTCTTTTGATGGACTCCCTATGATAAGATTTTGTGGATGAGCTTGTAGTAGAGGTGAATTTCTTCTATCAATCACTTGAGGGGGAGGTTGTGGAGCATCAACATCTTGTTCTTGTACCACCATTTGCTCATGGGAGACATGAGTGTCTTTATTTTCTACTCTCTCATCTTTATCACCATCTTATGGCACATTTGATGAAGAAGGTGGATTGATCAGTTGTACATCATCTTCATCATCATTAGACTTGATGTCTCCAACCAAAATATTCTTTATGGCTTCCCTCAATGGTTCATCACCTACATCATCAAGATTCTCATGTGCTCCTTGGGAGCCGTTAGATTCATCAAATTCCACATCGTATGTTTCTTCAACCAAGCCAGTGGCATGATTAAATACTCTATATGCTTTGGACTTTGATGAGTAACCAACAAGAAAACCAATATCACAACATCTTTGAAATTTCCCTAGGTGTTGCCGCTTCTTGTAGATGTAGCATTTGCAACCAAACACCCTAAAGAAGGAGATGTTCGGCTTCTTCCCATTTAGCAACTCATAAGGTGTCTTGCCAAGAAACTTTTGAAGAAATAGGCGGTTGGATGCATAGCATGCGGTGTTGATAGCTTCCACCCATAGAGCTTTGGGAGTGTTATACTCATCAAGCATTGTTCTTGCTAGTATGATCAATGTCCAGTTCTTTCTCTCAACTACACCATTTTGTTGAGGAGTATATGTTACGAAGACCTCATGCTTGATCCCAACTTCATCACAATAGGCTTTAATGTTTGTGTTGTCAAATTCTTTCCCATTGTCGCTTCTAATCTTCTTGAGCTTTACTTCAAACTCATTTTATGCTCTCTTGGCAAACTTCTTGAAGCATGATGCAACTTTGGATTTGTCATGAAGGAAGAATACCCATGTATATCTAGAGTAGTCATCAACAATTACAAGACAATAAAGATTTCCTCCCAAACTCTTGTATGTTGTTGGTCCAAATAAATCCATGTGAATGAGCTCTAGCACTCTTGTGGTTGACATGAAAGCTTTTGTAAGATGAGTATTTGCAACTTATTTGCCGGCTTGACATGCACTACAAAGCTTGTCCTTCTCAAACTTCACATCCTTCAACCCTCTCACCAAATCTTTCTTCATTAGCTTCTTGAGTGAGCTCATCCCAACATGAGCAAATCTTCTATGCCATAGCCACCCAAGTGTTGATTTGGTGAATAGACAAGTCTTCAAATTAGCATCTTCGAGGTGAAGTCCACTAGATATAGGTTGTTGTATCTAAATCCCTTGAATATCACTTGATCATCATCTTTCTTGGATACAATCACTTCCTTCTCGGTAAATAGGTATTGAAAGCTAAGATCACACAATTGTCTAATGAATAGCAAGTTGAAACTCAATGAAGCAACATATAGCATATTTGAGATTGAATGATCATTTGATATTGCCACTTTGCCCAATCCTTTAACTTTGCCCTTTGAATTATCTCCAAATGTGATTCTCTCTTGTCCATCTACTTCTTCATCTAGTGAGGTGTACATATGAGGATCACCGGTCATATGTTGTGTGCAACCACTATCAATTACCCAATGACTTCTACCGGTCTTGTAGTTCACCTACACATAAGAAATTAAGCTTTAGGAACCAAAACTTGGTGAGGGCTCTTGACTTTCTCAACAAGTGACTTTGCAACCCAAATTTTCTTAGGCCTATTCTTGTTAGGAGGTCCTAAGAACATAACTTTCATTGAAGGCAAAAGGTCTAGCATGCTTGGGCAAGAGTTGTGGTGGTGGAGTTTGGCACTCATGGGCAAAGTGGCCTTCTTGTCCACACTCAAAACATCTCTTTGGCTTTGGCTTTGACTTGTGTTGTTGTTGAGCTTGAGCCTTCTTCTCTTGGTTTGCCAAGTACCCAATGCCACTTCTATCCATCTTCATGATGGTGTTCATTAGTAGCTCACTTTGAAGACGCTTGCCTCTTGTGAACTTGCTCAATCCAATCTTGAGATGTTCTTTCTCCAACTTGAGCTTCTTGTTCTCTTCCATGAGTGCATCATTATTTTTTCTCTTCCTTGAGTTTCTTGTTCTCTTCTTTGAGCTTCTCATTCTCAAGAATCAAATCACCATCATGATCAAGAGTTTTTAGCACAGTGGTGTTGTGGGTTTTGATCTCTTCAAGATCTTTCTTGAGCTTGACATACTCATCATAATTATCGGTCTCAACCACTTGCTTGTCCTTGCTACTAGAACTTTGCTCAATGCTCTCAATGATTAAATCATCACATGATGTAGCTATATCAATCTTAACAACATCGTTAGTAGCATCATGTGGCTCATTGGATAAAAATTCTTGAGCAATAACAAGATTATCATGATTAATCTTAAGATTGCTATATTCTTCTTTTAGCATATTATGGCTAGTGATGAGCTCATTGTGTATCCTCTCAAGTTTATCATGTTCATCTTTAAGCTCTTTCTTAGAAGATTTGAGCTCCTTGAGTTTGGATGATATAGCATCATTTGCTTCTCTAAGCTCAACACTAGCCTTTTCGGCTACATCACATTTGGCTAAAAGAGAATCATTCTTAGCTTCTAGCTTGTCATTCTTAGCTCTAGTCTTTCTAATGATCTTAGTATGTTGATTTAACAATTTAACAAGACCATCATAAGAAGGTGATTCATATTCATCATCATCACTATCACTATCATCATTGTTAGCATGATCATCACCACTACTATCATCATTATTTGATACCTTACGTTCACCTTTGGCCATAAGGCATAGGTGTGTAGAGGATGATGGTGGTGGTGTCGGTGAAGATGATGAAGAGTCAATCACAATGGCGGCCATCTTCTCATTATCACTATCATCATCGGATGAGCAACTTGATGAATCAATGACTATGAGCTAATCACCAATGATGTATGCCTTGCCATTCTTCTTTTTCTTGTGGAAGTCCTTCTTCTTGCCATCTTTCTTCTTGTATGGCTTGTTTTTCTTCTTCTTATCTTCTTCTTCATTACTTGAATCATCTTTCTTGCCCTTATACTTGTTCTTGTACTTGTCTTTCTTGGGCTTTGTGCATTGGTGTGCTAGATGACCAAGCTCTCCACAATTGTAGCAATCCATCTCTGAGATTGGCTTCCTTCTAGAGCTAGTGAAGAACTTCTTTTTCTTGCCATCAAACTTGATGCCACTCTTGTTAAGCTTCTTTAGCATCTTGGCGGTTCTTCTCACCATGAGAGCAAAACTTGCATCATTAATTTCATCATCACTTGAGTTGTCATACTCAAGCCTTACTTTGCCCTTCTCTTGGCTAGCTTTGAATACTAAGTCTTTGTCTTTCTTCTTAGTAGAGGATGAGCCATCTTGTGGTGTGATGTGCATGTACATCTTATGAGCATTGATCTTTCCTAAGATTTGTGTTGGTGTAGCGGTGGAAAGATCACCTTGATGAAGCACGGTCACAATATGCCCATATTTGTCAATTGGGAGGACATTCAAGATTTTTATTACAACATTGGATGGTTGTATTTGAGTAAGTCCAAGCCCATTGACTTCCTCTATAAGAACATTTCATTAGCACTCTCTTTAGGAAGCATCTCAAAAGAATTTAGCTTTTTCATGACAAGATGATAGCGTTCCTCACGCTCGCTCTTTGTTCCCTCATGGAGCGCACAAATGTCCGACCATAGTGCATGGGCGTCTTTGTGGTTCCTCACTCGGTTAAACACATCTTTGCAAAGGTCTCTAAAGATGGTGTTTCGAGCCTTTGCATTCCATTTCTCATAGTTCACTTCATCGCCTTGAAGGTGCGTGGGATCCTAAGGTTTTGGGAATCCTTGTGAGGCGGCTCTAAGTATTCCAACATCTAGAGCTTCTAAATACGCCTCCATGTGGTTTTTTCAATAAGGAAAATCATCCCTCTCAAAGATAGGAGGAGGTCCATCCCCGTGAGACATCTTTCTCTAGGCGGTTAAGCCTAAATACGTGAGCATGAGGCTCCGATACCAATTGAAAGGATCAAGATGCCTAAGAGAGGGTGAATTGGACTAATTCTAAATTTCTTTGCAATAATTGAAACCTACGGTTAGCCCAACTTCACCCCTTATGCCTAGAAAGTATTTCTAATATTCTACCACATAAAAAGTCTTGCAACCTAAGTTCCAATCCTACTCTAGCATGGCAATTCTGTGAATGTAAAGACAAGAATTGAATTGCTCAAAGTAAATGCTCAAAGTAAAGAGAGAAGGAGGAACCCGGTGATATTTTGCCCAAGTGTCGGAGAGTCACCACTCCCCATTAGTCCTCGTTGGAGCACCTGCGCAAGGGTGTAGCTCCCCCTTGATCCACGCAAGGATCAAGTGCTCTCTATAGGTTGATTCTTTGACACTTCGTCGTGGTGAATCACCCACAACCGCTCACAACTTGAGTTTGGTCATCCACAAGCTCCGCTGGATGATCACCAAGCTCCCAATCACCACCAAACCGTCTAGATGATGGCGATCACCAAGAGTAACAAGCACGAACTCTCACTTGACCACAACAAGCCTAATGAGAAGGGTGGATGCACACTTTGCTACTCTTGCTTTCACTAATGAGGTCTCACTCTTGGATTCTCAAATCTCAATCACCTCACTAGGACCTTGCTCTTCTTGGCACTCTCAAAGATGTTTCTTAGCTGTTGAAATGAGCAAAATTGATCCCTTAAGTGAATAGAGGAAGTATTTATAACCCCTCATTCAAAATGAACCGTTATGTGCCTTTGTGGGGTGACCGGACACTCCGGTCAAGGTGACTGGACACTCCGGTCAAGGTAACCGGACGCTCCAGTTAGTTCACCCACCTCTGTGCAGTTTAAGTTGGGACCAGACACTGGCCAGCGTCTGGTCAGTAGCCAGAACCTGACCAGCGTTCGGTCAGCACTGACCAGACGCGTCCGATCAGGATTTTCCCTCTCTGGACCCTTACTGGAGTCGACCAGACGCTGGCACCCAGCATTCGGTCACTCACCTCTCAGCGTCCGGTCGTGTCCAGATGACTTCACCTTGATCAAATGAACTGACCAGACTCTACGCTAGCGTCCGGTCACACCGGAACCAGCGTCCGGTCAGCATTTGACCCTCCATTCACTTCCAACTCGCAATCATATGTGAATGAAGTTGGCTCCAATTGATCTAAGGGCTTTTTAGGAGATACCTAGTGGATTTGACAAGTGTGCACCACACCTAACCCACTAGACTCACCTAGGTCAAGCTTCCCATCTATACCCCCCTTAATAGTATGGCCAAAGGAAAAACAAAGGCCTAAACTACTCTAAGTGTCTTTTCAACACCAAATGACACTCAGAACTAGTCCATCCTTAACCTTTTCATCCATCCTTTGAAAACCAAAACGATTTCCATCATAGGGGCATGACAACCATGATTGCCCAATCAATTGCCATTATCATGACCTAACTTAATTACATCTACAAAACACGCGTTAGTCACAGTAATCTCGTATTGTCATTAATCACCGAAACCCAACTAGGGGCTTAGATGCTTTCAAGCTTCTTACCGCTCTCCGCCTCCACGCGCCCCTTGAACTTCTTGATCGCCTTCGCCGCCTCGTCCTTTGTCGTCAAGAGCTGCAGCCACATATAGCGACTATAATCATCCACGAGTAGGAGGAAGTACCACCGACCACCATTTGTGGCTAGCATGATTGGCCCGCAGAGATCGCCGTGGATGAGCTTGAGAGCGTCCACCGCGCGATACTTGGCCGCCTTTGGGAACAACAGCCTCCTCTGCATCCCGGCTAGGTAGCTGTCACACAGCTCGCCTGCGTGCTCGATGTGAGGAAGCCCTCAGACCATCTTCTCCAGCCGACCAAGCGTCTCGAAGCTAAGATGGCCAAACCGGGCATGCCACAGCCACGGCTCCTCGGTGTGCCATGCTGCCAGGCACACCGGCTGCTCCACCTTCAAGTCGAGCAGGTACAGCCTGTTCTAGGACCTCTTCACCTTGGCAAGAAGACGCTGCTCCCAGTCCCTGATCCTAAGGATGCCGTCCTTGATCAGTACCTCGCTGTCGCGCTCATCCAACTGGCCAATGCTGATGATACTTTAACGCAGTTGCGGGATGTAATATACATCCGTTAGCGCACGGTGCTCGCCGTTTTGGCTCCAGAAGATGATGGTGTTGCACCCTCGGATCGCCACCCTTGAGCCGTCACTGAACTTCACCGTGCTGGTCATGTCGTCGTCGAGCTCAGAGAAGGTTTCCTTGGAGCCCGTCATGTGGTTGCTGACGCTAGAGTCTAGGTACCACCGCTACTCCTGTCAGCCGCCCACACGTTCGAGGTGGACTTAGGCGCGTGGTTCGTCGAGGTGGATAGCCTTCATAGCCTTCCCAGGCCCTTCCACCGTCATCCTCTCTCCCTTCTCCTTGGCCTCAACGTCATGCAGTGCACAAAACATCACCATCGGGAGAGTGGCCTCATCATCATCATGAGCCTGCGCTAGATGAGCCTCAGTCTTCTTCTCCTGCTTGCGATTTGGGCATTCCTTTGTCCAATGGCCCGTCTTCCCACAGCGTCGGCAGGCGTTGGGTCGACCTTCTTCTTCTTCTCCAAAGAAGCCTTGCCACGACGCTTGCCATCACCACCGCGGCTAGAGGAGGCTTCCCCGGACTTCTTCCTCCAGGCAGCCCACTCCTCCTCTATCAACAGCAGCTTACCGTTGTCCATCGTTGATGTGGCCTGCTCCATGCGTTCGTCCACCACCCGTAGATGACTTGTCACATCCTCAATGGTGAGGGTCGACAAGTCCAGCAACGTCTCTATGGAAAAGAGCGATCTGGATGTACTTCATCGGCATGGAGTGGAGGTACTTGGAGACCGCCTCTTCTTCGTCGATGGTGACGCCATGGCTCCTTAGCTTGCCGATGAGCGTCCGCAGGCGGAGGGAAAAATACTCCACCGATTCACCATCCTTGAACTTGAGATTGGCGTACCCTACTTCAGCATCTGGACGATCGTCTTCTTTGCGTGGTTGGAACCAACGCGCATCATCACGATGGCCTCCCATGCCTCCTTAGCAGAGCTCTTTGCCCCCCAACGGCTCTCTATACTTCGCTGGCACATTAGCGAGGATAGCCTCCAATGCTGACATGTCGTCTTATTTGTTGTCGGTGCTCTTCTCAACAGCATTCCAGAGCCATCGGGCTCTGAGCTTGACCTTCATGGTCACCGTCCACTCGCCATAGTTGGTGTGAGTCAGCGTCGGCCAACTGGTGCCACTGACCTCTCATACCGTACGCACAACGACCTCCTGTCATAGCTGGGCAGCCACAGCATTGCCACTACTGTCGTCCATCTCCAAACCGTTCGTCGTCGCCGGCGATTAGTCCGGCGACGGCGCTTGTACAGCTCTGATACCACTTGTTGGCCCCTGGATCTTCGGAACAAGTGAGCCGACCACTCACCTGCGTTATCGACCACACACTATGGCTAGAAGTAGAAGAAGGAAGAGAGAACAGAGCACACATAAAGCATAAGTACCAGCGTTGGCCGGAGCTGTGCAGAGGAGATGGTAAAATTGAACTCGCTCTCTTTACGGAGTTGCAGTGGAAAACTATATATACAACTCTATCTATCTAATCCGAGTACACAGACATATCAGTCTAGTCATGCTGCTACAGTGACTAGATGTCACAGCAGGGCTGACTTTGATATCTGTCCCTACGATGGCTACAGTACGGCAGGAAAGTCTTTCGGCGTCTATCCCTGCTGCGCGTTCGTACACGGGAGTAACAGATTACTTAACAAACTCGACACTTGCATTGGCGTTCTGACTTCTGACAGTCAGCTCCAGAAATTTCGCATCATGCACGAGAGTTCGTTTGTGTGGTCAGTCAAAGAGTTGCCGGACAGAGTAGAATTGCAAGTGCAAGGAAGGAAGTAGTTGTAGTGTTACCTTTCCCAGTCCAGTAGAATAGAAAGAAGAAGAAAAAAAAAACACGCGCGTAGTGCGTTCAGCACGAAGCGTGCGAAGATTGGAAGCCTGCGACTACACGAAGACTAACTACATATACTACTCTGCAACCAAGAAAGAAACACTCCAAGAGTCCGACTTGGAGCACTTTTGACCTACGAAGAATATATACGATCCTGTGTGGCCCAGACGCTCTCGATCGATCGCCAATCAACTATCCTTCCATCTCTCCTGCAGCTTCCCAATCGCTTCCGCCTCTTTGCAATCACAAACTCTCGGCGTGCGAATTGGTGGATCCATCGGCGCCTTTCCAATGCCCAACCATAGGAAGTCGCCGTCGTGGCCCAGCTTTGTACCCAACTTCTGATCCAGTAATGACGTGACCGTGATGCCAGCACACAACATGCATGCGTATATACTACTAGGGCTAGGAAGCAGCGTCGTCTAGCTCTGCGCTCTTGCAATCCGGCCACTAATGTACCGTCCGTCGCGTTCGTCGAGTTGAATTGATCTCCGGCGACCGTCCGTCCGCCCGCCCGCACGGCGCACGGTTGCTGGCAGACTTCGGTAACTGGAGACCAGAACGAGACTAAGCACGAGGTGGCCTATTTAGGGCCTCTTTGGCACGGCTTATGCCGGCTTCGACTTCGTCTATTTTGCGCAAATCAAGACACTGTAGCGTGAAACCGTTTTGTAAGCCGGGGTTAAAGTGAACTAGAAGTCAAGAAAAGCTAGTTTTTCTGGCTTCATCGACTTTAGCTTCACCGGTAAAGCCGTTTTGGATCCGCCGTGCCAACGAGGACTTTATTTAGTTGCATGTCCGTTCCTGTCTGTCCTCTCCTTTCTCCGTTGAACCATGGTGCAAACTGACGAGGAAACTACACCGTACCAACTAAATGTGTCACAAATTTTTATTTGGCGCGTCTCGTCACCAGTCGTGTCATTATAATATAATATATTGTGCGAGAGGAGTGTCCAGGAAAAGGTCAGACGATGGCACCACATAGTACTTGCTACTACAAAACAAGCAGAGGGAAATTTCTGGAAAGCCGGCCATTTTGATACTGTTGAAGCTCGAAAGGGTACGACAAAGGCAGCAGATCTTCCATGTCCCGTTGTGCAGAGACTGACTGCATGCAGCAATTGGGAAGGAGGGTTGGAGTACACAGCACTAGTAGCGGTCCCTCCCTCCCTTGTCCCTTGGCATGCAGCTCGCAATTGGGGATGAAGGGTGTCAATGGCAGCTAGAGAGGATCAGACTCAGGGACAGGCTCGTTAAGCCATTTAAACTCCCGGTTGGTGAAGCATCTACCGCTGAGCCTGTCAATGGCCAGCCTATTGATATCCAAATACAGCACCATCCAATAGGACTCAACAGTTGATCGTCAGTTAATTGTGGGGTCTTGAAGATTTGCCTAGCTTCTAGAATCCCAATTGCATATGACTAAGAACAGCTGTACAATGTTCAAGCTCAGTCCAAACTCCAAACTCCACAGCAGTTCTGAATAATATGGTTGAGAAGGTTCCCGGTGCGCCGGCCTTTGTGTTGCATCGGAGATCAATCAGTTAGTATCTAATTATCAGAAAAATAAACAGCTGATCTCTGTATATGTCAGAAGCTCTTACACAACGCTGTAATGAACTTTTTTTTTACTGTTATATGCTCACCTGCAATCCTTATCTGAATCCTGCTTATGCACAAGCACAACCAAGTTTAAGGTCCATGTTTCTCCAAAAGAAAAGACACCTCTGAGACTGATCCAGGCTCCAGCTCGTCTCCGTTCCTGACAGCGACTTGGAGTAAAATTAGCATCACAAACACACGGTTGTCCGTGCTGCGTAGAACAGAGCGGCAAGCGTACAAACCCCGAAAAGATGGATGCCTAATGCTACGCTATAGGTGGTCTAACGAAAGCAACAGTTTGCAGCTTTTTTTTTTCTTGACGCCTCTCATGTGAATATAGCCGTAGCATCTATTCAGTACAGACACACACCAATTCTATACACGCACACCACACTCACATCATGTACAAACCCCGAAAAGATACACGCTCGCAAACCCCGGCCGGCGAGGTTCCCAGCCACCGGGCCTTGTCACCCGAGCTATGCTCGGTTCTCAATAGTTTGCAGCTTATTCTTCTTATATGTGCTAACTGACAAACCGCGAGTCACTGAAATTCCTCGACATGTTGAGCGCGTGTTTAGTTTTAGGAAGTTGGAATTTGGGGCTACTGTAGCACTTTCGTTTTTATTTGGCAATTAGTGTTCAATCATGGACTAATTAGGCTCAAAACGTTCGTCTCGCAATTTCCTACCAAAATGTGCAATTAGTTTTGTTTTTCGTCTACATTTAATGTTCCATGCACGGCCGCAAACATTCGATGTGATAGGTACTATAGCATTTTTTAGGAATTTGAGGTGGAACTAGACAAGGATGAGTATTCCGTAACTGTTTAGCTTTGCACGCACAGATCCCCACCAGCGCAGCAGCACTGAGGTCAGAGGCTGCAGCAGGGGACATTGAAATTAAGGCTCATTTTCATTACACTACGGGTCTGTTTGTTTCTTCGTTGCACATCTTCTGAAAAGATAAGGGCTCGGTATCGGGTCAATCGAACGTCGCTCCTAAAATTTATATCTCATCAAATATTTAAAGGCTAATAAAGAGTATTAAATATAAATTAATTACAAAACCAATTACATAGATGGAGGCTAATTTCTGAAACGATTTTTTAAGCCTAATTAATCTATCATTAGCATATGTTTACTGTAGCGCCACGTTGTCAAATCATGGACTAATTAGGCTTAAAAGATTCATCTCGCAAATTAGTCGCAAGTTGTACAATTAGTTTCGTAATTAGTCTATATTTAATACTCCATGCATGTGTCCAAACATTCGATGTGACATGAATTTTAGAAGGAGTGGAAGGAACCAAACAGGCCCTACACCTACCATGCTCCTAACCCTGTCCTTCAAGCTCATACTACTAACACATCACCAAACTAATTCTTCTAAGAAAATTCTCAACAGATTGACCGGTGACCCATTCTGAATCAGCTGAGAGCCAGCGTTAGTTTGACTTGTCCATGCATGCTCACCTCGATCGCTAGCTCCTTTCAAGGAAAACTGCTGCCTCACCTTGAGCACAACCAACGACCTATATAAAACCGTAGGGCGGAGCTCAACATGTGCTTGTTGATGCTGCGCCGCAAGGATCCCAGGCCAGTACACACTTGCCATGGGACATGGCCACAATAAGAAACCCTCCCGTTTAGGCCAGGCCCTGGTTTATTTTAAGCTAAGCTGTGTAAGCCTTAATGCCACACAAATGCCAGTTATATTATATATTGGTAAATGGTAACCATGATTGTGCTTGTGTGGAAGAGTGTTGTACTATCTCCAACCCAAGTAGGCCAAAATCGCTCCATGGATTCTCCGTTACGTCTTTTGCGTGCGCCTACTTTAACAGAAATTGGTAGGCAAGGCATCGGGACAAAATGTGCGCTATATGAACACACCGAGGTCTCAATCTCGTCAGAAGCGGGGGAAAAAAAGAACAGGTGGTTTTACAAGTTAGAACGGTGAAAAATAACTTTTTACAGCTAGGATACTCTCTGCACTATAATTCGCTTGATTATTCGTTTTAGGTGAAATATGGATTCCTCTATTTCACACATGAAACATTATATCGAAAATGCACACATTTATCTCGTGCAACTTAACACGCCTAACTGCCTAAGATTCCTGCAGATGTACCTGGTTATGCTTCGTATGTTGAAATCTTTGTATAATGTATAACATAATAATGAAGGTCTTAGAAAGTTGGCACGACGAAGCTTGTTGATCATGCGAGATACTACTATGCCCTGAAAAAAATTTAGAAAACTATTGACTTCATTGTGGAAGAACAGAACGACTACAAGTTGGCCCACGCAAATAGCGCGGGGAGCTAGTTTGCTTATTGTCTTATGTGGATATTTAAATATTATTTTGCAAATAGCTTCCTATATTTATTTGATTGGAATTGTTTTATCACAATGCGCCTTTACTCTATGTATTGGCATGAACTTTCAACACTAAATAAGAGCCATTGACCCATTGTGATCTTTCTCGTCTTTTCTTTTTTTCTATTATTATCTCATGACTGCGCAATTTCATCTGACAGGTGAGCTCTATTGCAGATAAAAACCACTTTTAAAGTCTTTATCTAGTTCCTCAGCTCTTTTATATAATTCAAATTTGAGATGATCTTCCTTCTTCTACTATGCATCTATAGTTTTTTTCCCATAGTATCATCAGGGCTGGATATCGAGCCAGCTCGGCTTGTTATGGCTCATGTCGTTATAGCTCGGCTTGTTATGCCTCGTTATACAAACGAGCCAGAAGACAAGCTCGGCTCGGCTCGTTAGCGAGCTCGAGCTAGTTCGTTTGGCCCGCGATCGCGAGCCCAAGCACAAAAACACAATACATAAAGATTATAACGGCTAGTTAGCAGAAAACACATCGCATGCATATTTAAAATGGAATAAACAAAATACATATGAATTTTGGACTCATCTCACGTGAACATGCTGTTGTGGGGTAGACCGGTCGGGTAACTGGTTGGAGCCATGGGGTCTATTGGTTTAGCGTTTTAGTGTTTAATCGTGTTGAGCCATAGGCAGAGCGATATATGGACTCCTTAAAGTTGTATTAGGCTAGGCCGAAGGATATATAGACCGATTGCAGTTGTTGTCATGTGAATTACCTTGGCTTGTTTTGGCTCGCGAGTTGGCTCAAGCTGGCTCGTTAATTAACCGAGTTGGCTTGTTAATTAAAAAGTCAAATGAGCCGAGCCACTAAAGAGCGAGTCGAGCAAGCTAGCGTGTTACGAGTTTTTCATCCTGGCCTAAGTATCACCTTATGCATCACAATGCTTTTCATGGCCCCTAGTGTGGGAGAACCGCCCGAAATAACACATCTTCGGAGGCGCTCGTCTTTCATCAGACACTAAACACCTCGAAAGCAAGCTACATCGGGCGGGTTCCATCGAGCACACCTCAAGTTAGAACTCGAATAATCCATGTTTTTCCTCCAGGATCTAATAATGAGAACGAGTTTATAATACTTAGTCCATTTCATACAACTAGAGTTCTTAGAAATACATTATTACAGTACCATGTTCAGAGTGCGGAATTTAAACAGCAGAATTACAATAAACATCTAACGGTAGAATACAAGGATCTGTCTGTGCCCACCAAAAGAATCCTCCACACAACAGCAACTCTTCAAGCTGCACCTGCAACAGGGGTGAATAAACCATGAGTACACAATGTACTCCCAAGACATACTCGACTAGTGGAAATAATTTCCCGACTCCAAAGGATATGATAAGCTCTATTGTTTGCTGGGCTCCCGTTTTACGGAAAGCAATACTAGTAGTAAATCCTTATGTATGTTTCTTATTAGCCGTCATGATTAGTTCATTACCTAACCATTCTATGTAAGCACATGTTCTACTTTCAAGCAAGAGTTGAACAAACAGATCTATTTCACCATCTTTCATCTTCTAGTTCTTACTATGGTACTAGACTGTAGACAAGTTGTACCGGATTACCCGGCGATTCGTGAATCAATGTGCCTAGCTGGGTACCCCGAAACACACGCTCCACTTCTACCCTAGGCACAAGCAAGACCAACCCACCACTCTCCTATCAAGGGGTCCAGGTCCCCATCCAAACTTGGACTCCAAGCCCCCACACCTGACTCCCGGACTCAGCGTGGTGCTTAGACCTCCACCATCCCCGCCTCCAATCAGTCGGTCTAGAAAGAGCCGGAACCCATGACAAGAGAGCAACGAGCCTTCCCTGCTCCCATAAATAAGTAGGTGCTCATGATAATAAGTCTGTGACTTGACTAGAACCCAATGCAATGGTCGGTCCTTAACCGACACGGACAGGGAAAATAGTGTAACCAAGCTATGCCCCGTTGGCCACGGGACACAACCTCTTACACCCACCAATACCCATACCATATCCCTACCCAGTCTCTATTTTTCCTTTCACCATTTTATCATGAGTGATAATAATAATCACCTATTGTGTGTAACGGCGGGTTACTCACGCTACCAAAAATCCAAAGCATAGCAGCTACTCGCACCTGTACTAGTAGGACTCATCGGATAGATATATTTATACAGGTGGTTTCCATAAAATGCCTGTAACATAAATGCAGATCATAGATATATATATTCAGTGCTTTTTCAAAATAAGGGTTATGCACCGAGGCTTGCCTTGGGCAGGCGGGGTGTCATCTCAGTCAGTGGTGGCTTCGGGGGCCTTCTCCTGCACGAGGATCTCCTCCTCGTACTCTTCAATCACCTCCTCGTACTCCTGCTCGCCCGTGTAACACCTCATGTGTTTAAATACTAAAACCTGCCATGTCATCATATGCAGTGCACATCATTCATGTGTTAGTGAAAACTTTGATATGCATACACTAAAACAAGTTTACCTTTATGTATATGTGTTGACTTGTATGGTTTGAATCAAGTTCAAAATCTTTGTATTGCTTTGGAATTTCCGAAAACCCTGGTTTTCAGTATTTAAATTCTACCCTAAAAACCTAATTCAAAATCTAAGTACATTTTGGGGTTGAGCCTAAAAGCAAAAGTGTAGAGCTTGTCAAGTTGTACAAAGTTTGTTTTTGGAGTTTTCAAAGTTGTTATATAAATTTTGAAGTAATTTGGAAAGGCGAAATGTACTTAAAGTGTCCCTTTTTTATTTTAAACTTGCATTTCAAAATGTAGACCGAATTAGAGTATGGTTATTTAAGCAAAGTTGTAGAACTTTGAATTTGGAATAACTTTTATTTTTAGAGATTTTTGAGTTACTTTATAAATTTGGGAATAATTTGGGAATTTAGGAGAGTGGCAATTCTGTAATTTCGGCGAACAGTACCCGCGGGCGACACCTCACCGTCGGTGACCTACTTCTGGTTTCCAGGCGCGCTCGTGGCCATGTTCGGCTTCGCGCTGGCGTGGAGAAGGCTGCGGCATGGCTTCTTCTTGCTTCCTGGCCACGCTATAAGCTCGCGACGTCGCCGTTCTTCTTCTTTTCTCCTCCCCTGTTTTTCTCGACGCCGCCGCCATAGCTCCGTCGAGCTCGCGCCGTCGCCGTAGCGCCAACCAGTCACAGCAAAGCCCGTCATAGCTCTGCATGCTTCTCGCGCACCCAGCCGACCAGCTCTTGTAGCTTGACTCTGCCGGGAAACCGCAGTGCGCGCCTTTCTTCCTCGCGGCCGGTAGCACCACCGTCGTGTGCGCGTCGCCGTGGCCAGCAATCCACGGTGAGTCTTGGCTCTTCTCAACGTAGTTCCTGCTTTGTCATGTTGCCGTGGTGCTTTGTGCCCTGTTGATTGAGCCTTTTGTCCACCGCAGCCACCGGAACACCATCGCCGACGAAGCTTGCGCCGCCGTGATTGCTGTGACCGACGACGAGCTTCACCGTTGCTTCTCCGGTCCTGTTTCCTGCTCGAACATGTTTGGGGTGAGCTCCTGATCCTTTCCAAGCGCTTAGTTTAATTGCTACCGGTCTTGTTTCGCCGGCGTAGCGCAGCCACGCTGTCGTGGCCGCCATGGCCGGCGTCAAGCTCAAACCTCGCCGTAATTAGTCTAGTTAGTGCCACCAATCGACGCGCTGTGATGTGGGGAACGTGGTAGTACCTTCGCCATGGCTGGAGGCCTCACCAGCGGCGAGTTACCTGCGGTCAAACGCGCGGTCATCGCTGCTGTGCGAGGGAGACGACGCTGACATGTGGGACCCCGTTGTCAGTGACTCTATGTTTGAAAATGGATTTTTCTATTTTGCAGATTTGAATGAATAGTGATGTGATTTGTTATTTTTGTATAGAATTCATTAGAGCTCCAAAATTATGAAAATTTTTGTGTGACCTCTCTGTGATGTAAACTATTTAGGAAAAATATTAACTGTTGATTTTCAGTACATTTTGAATGTGATAAAAATTGCTCTAATTAATTAATAAATGAATTTCCATGATTTTTCTAGGCTTTATTATATATCCAAAAATTATGAAAATTGTTTTGCCACTTAGTTATCATGTGATGAGCCTTCACAAAAAATTTTGAGCTCATTTGGAGAAAGTTGATTTATTTCATAATTTGGAATTAAATAATTAATTCATAAAAGTAAATAGTAAACCTTAATGACTTAGGTTTTGTTTGAATTTTGGATTGAGTGATGACCTTGGGTCATTTGTATAAAATAATTCTTGGTACTTAAAGTACGTGTTTGAATTCACGAAATGGTTTAAGTAGTTGTTGGCTTGTAACTGTACTGCGAAGGAAAGTTGTATTCAAGTTGTTAATTTTTGCATCCATTGTCAAGCATTATGTTTCATATCGCACATCATATTAAACATGGCATTGTTACTACGTGTAGTGAACGAAAACGAGAACGTGGTAGTCAATCAAGTTGAGGAGGAAGTTAATCCGTGTGTTGAGGTCGGGTTTGATAATTGTGGAACGTCTCCGGAACCTGACTTTACCGTTAACCAAGGCAAGCCCCGGATGCATTTAAACCTACCTTGTGTTTTACAACTTTATATCGCTTTTGCTTTTATATACTGCATTAAGTGATAGGAGTTGAGTGGAAACCTAATTGGTGCATTACTAACCTTGTTTTCCAATACCAACCTTGTTAACCGTTTTAATCTGAGAATGTTTATTTATGCTTAGCCATGCTTAGAACGATAAAAGTCGGGTGATCACCGGTCACCCGCGAGATATAAATGGTTTCTTGGTTACGACTGGTTATTTATGTGATCATGAGATATGAGCATGTGGAGTAATAAATCTAGACCGGGCGGACTTGGTGTATGAGAGCCACAAGACATGGAGGTCTTGTGAGCGGGTTCTTTCCGCCTGTGTCGATTAAGACATGTCCGTTGTTGAATTGCATGAGGTGAGACTTTGTAGTACCGATCACATACTCCGGTAAGCCTTAACTTGGCTATTCTAGTACGAGAATGGCTACTCACGCACTGGGAGTGGAGAGATGGCGAGAATAGCGTGTACCCACGTGGCAATGGGCTGGAATGGTGGAATAATGTATTCTCGGGTGGCGCGGACCCGTTCTTGTTTTAGAGGATGTGAGGGTAGGTTGGTATATGTAGGTCGGGGACTTGCATATGTCGTGTGGTTGGGAATCCCTAGCTGGGTTTTAATCGGTTTGAATCGTCGTTGCTCCTCGGTTATGGAGACTCAACTCACTGTTCGTCATCGTAGTTAATAAATGAAACTTGAGCTGGCTTTGAGAAAGAGTTTGATATGAAGTTCATGAATCTCATTACGAATCATGGTAGATTCATATATTGTTTTTATGAAGAATTAAATGTTGAAAGAATCTTTTTAGAAAGCTTTTACGCAAGAGAACCTTGTTTATTGCTAAAGCCTTACCTTAAATCCCTGAGCCTGCATTCCTGAGTTTTATCAGTTTTTATTTCAGTTAAGTCTTGTTGAGTACTTTTGTACTTAGGGTTCGTTGACCCTTGTTGCTGGTGAGCCTCATGAGCAGGTCTGTCTGGGACCGTGCTGCATGACGATTATTCAAATCGATGATGATAAGTAAATGTGTGATCCTTGGACATGATACTTATATTGTGTGTTTGTATTATATTACTAATGCCACTCCACTACTATGGTTTGTAATCATAATCGAACTTAGTTTGTAAGGTTTGAAACAACTGGTTTGTAAACTAAGTTATTGTAAGACTTTCGCTATTTTACTCTGATGTAGATATTTGAATAAATGTTGTAATACTGCAATGACTCTGTAATGAGATCCTGCTCGGAAATCGTGGATGATTCGGGGTTCCCCACGGACACCCGATAGTCTTCTTAAGTTACCGGGAGCATATGCATAGTCGTCAGAGGTCAGTGGATAGTGACAGGTGCATGTGGGCCCTATAATTTAGGAGGTTCTACCACAGAGTGGTATCAGAGCGATCGTTACAAAGTCTTTGTTGTATTGTTTTACAAAAAACTTTAAAATGATTTGGGACAAATACATTTAACTTGTTAATTTGGTCCAAATTGCTTCCGACTTATCTTATTTCATTCTCACCATTCCTTATTTGATTAAAAAAGCTTTGTGTGGTGGAGTAGTAATCTTATTATGCCCTATATAATAACAACTATTGTTTATGAGCTTTGATGTTTTTGTTTGTAAGAACGATTCATGCATCATAATTAATCCACTTGTTACTTCCTTTCCCTCTGAGTCTGGGTTGGGTAGTGAGTCTGGGTTGAGTTGTGTAATCCATCCTTGCTGCTCTTGAGACTGTGATCAGATCGTCTTACTGTTTTGAAATCTTGCTTTCTACAGTATGGCTCGTACCAAGATAACGCCCCGTAAGTCAGTTGGACCCAAAGGAGTTCCTCGTCACCAGCTTGCCCCTAGGAGTGATGGTGCTAGCAGTAGCAGCTTTAGGCCTGATCCCTAGGCAGAGATACAGAGGCTTTTAGTAGAGTTAGCATAGGCTACTAGAGATAGGGCCTTGGATGTTATCTAGGTGGGCAAATTATAGGATCAATTGAGGTGTCTCACCACCGCTCATAAGAACTGTGAGCATATGTTAGTTCGTATGGTGGAAGGAAGAAACGAGGCTTGACATAGAGAAGATGTAGCTAGAGCCCGAGCTCATGAGTTAGAGTTCTATGTAGAAGACTTAGAAGAATATTTGACCAATCTGTATGAAGAAGTCCATAGGCTGAACAATCTTTTGGATCCAAATCATGAACCTCAAGCAGATGCAATGGACCCAGGTGTCATCATTGTAGATGATGATGAACTTGAAGAGGAGGAGGAAGAAGATCCAGAAGAATTAGTGATGGTCGATGAAAGTGATAATGAAGGTGGAGATGTTTCTGGAATGGATACCGATCATGAGGTTTGAGGTGATCGAGGAGAAGAGTAGAGTTGTAATATATTGAGTTCTAGTTTAGTTGGGTAGTCTCGCTTAAGTTCGAACTTGTGTTTAAATAAGTGAAACCAGTGTAATGTGTTTGTAGTCAGTTATGTTTATAGTTCAATAAAGGCTTGTGAATAAAGTTTGGTTTGTCATGAACAGATGCGTCATACTCGAGGTTCGACTATTCCTGGTACTTCATAAGATGAGGATGGTATTCCTGATCCGCCACTAGTTCCACCAAATTTGGCTGATGCTATCGCAGCACTAGTCAATGTGACCGTCGATAATGCTCGATTGCTTTGGGAGTTAGCTCAAAGTAATCAGAACATGATGCAAGGGAACCATGGTCGCAATCATCACAGGCAAGAAGTTACGTATGTTGATTTCACCGATACAAGACCACCAGTGTTCACCAAGGCCGACGAACCACTAGAAGCTGATGATTGGCTTCGTACCATGGAGCAGAAGTTTGACCTCATTCCATGCACGGAGTTCCAGAAGCCTATTTTTGCTGCTCAATAGCTTAGAGGTGCAGCAGGTGCTTGGTGGGCAAACCTTGTGGCTATGCAACCCGCAGGTGTTCAGTTAACTTGGGCAGAGTTCCGCACTGCTTTCCGTGCCCATTATATTCCAGAGGGAGTTATGACCATGAAGCTTGATGAGTTTCTTGCTTTGAAGCAAGGTGATCAAACAGTCATGCAGTATGTGGGCAAGTTCAATCACCTTTCACAGTACGCACCTGAGCATGTTAACACAGATGTCAAGAAGAAGAAGTGGTTCATGCGAGGTCTAAATACTAAACTTCAGACCATGATGACTACCTGCACCAATGTCACATATCATGAGGCAGTCAACATTGCTATTGCTTCGGAGGAGAAATATCGGCAACATAAGGAGATTAAGAAGAAAAAGAGTGTGCCATCTAGATCTTTCGGTGGTAATCAAAAGAGACAGAAAATAATCCATCATCCAGTGAATCACTATCGTCCTCCTTATCGCCCGCCGTAGTCCCAAGCCGGTCAACAACAAAATGTCAGTCCTGCTATGACTAACCAGAACTCTCAACAGTCAAATGTTCCTAGTGTTCGTGCTCCAACACCCCAAGGCCACCATTACCCATGTTTCAATTGTGGGAAGTCAGGTCATTTCTCCAAGGAATGTCCGTATCCTAAGCAATATAATCCAAATTTTCAGAAGGCTCCTGGAAATCAACAATAGGGTCAAGCCCAGAACAAGAACAACAACCAAAATGCTCAGAAGGGTAAAGATGAAAAGAAGACGGGGCGGGTTTTCTATATTCAGGCCGGGGAGATTCCAGAAGGGGAGCCCGTGATGCTGGGTATGTTTCCTGTCACCGATCATCCTACAGTTATGCTTTTTGATTCTAGTGCATCTCATACATTCATCAATAGAACCTTTGTTATAAAGCATAAAATTCCAATTGGGGCAACATCGGAAAATTTCTTTATACAGTCACCCAGGGGATGTCTGTGTACTAAGGAAATGGTGTACCAGGTACCCATAAACCTGGGTGGGCATATTTTTCCCACTACCATGATTATTCTCAAGGATCAGGATATAGATGTGATCTTGGGAATGAATTGGATGTATCAGCATAAGGCTGTTATAGATGCTTTGAATACGACAATAAGGTTGAGTTTGCCAGATAGTAATTCTCAGCTTCTTATCCAACTTCCAACCTTAAGGAGATCAGTGGAAAAAGTTTGTGCAACTTCTGTCAAGGAGATTAGGGATATCCCGGTAGTTTGTGAATTCCCTGATGTTTTTCCTAAAGATTTACCCAGTTTACCACCTAATAGGGATGTTCAGTTTAACATAGATCTAAAACCTAGAACAGCTCTGATCTCTCAGAGAGCTTATAGGATGCCTCCCAAGGAATTAGCTGAATTGAAGACTCAGTTGCAAGAGTTGATTGATAAAGGGTTTATCCAACCTAGTTCATCACCTTGGGGATGTCCTGCAATTTTTGTGAAAAAGAAAGATGAGACCCTTAGATTGTGTGTCGACTATCGTCCATTGAATGAAGTGACCATTAAGAATAAGTATCCCTTACCTCGGATAGATTTACTTTTTGATCAACTGGCTAGAGCCAAAGTTTTCTCCAAGATTGATTTGAGGTCAGGTTACCACCAAATCAAAATTAAGTCTGAAGATATTCCCAAAATGGCATTTACCACAAGATATGGATTATATGAATACCTGGTAATGTCCTTTGGTTTGATGAATGCCCCCGCTTATTTCATGTATCTGATGAATTCTGTATTCATGCCTGAGCTAGATAAGTTTGTAGTAGTGTTTATTGATGACATCTTAGTATATTCCAAGAATAAGAAAGAACATGCGGAACATCTCAGAATAGTTCTAACACGCCTAAGAGAACATCAGTTATATGCCAAGTTCAGTAAGTGTGACTTTTGGTTAAAGGAAGTACTGTTTTTAGGACATGTGTTGTTAGCTGAAGGAGTTGCTGTGGATCCAAGCAAAGTTAAGGATGTACTAGATTGGAAACCACCAACCACTGTTCATCAAGTTCGGAGTTTTCTGGGAATGGCGGGTTATTACCGTCGCTTTATTCTAGATTTCTCTAGAATATCCAAGTCCATCACTGGATTGTTAAAGAACCAAGCCAAGTTTGTCTGGTCATCTGATTGTGAAGAAGCTTTTTAGACTTTGAAGAGATTGTTAGCCGCTGCACCAGTGTTAGCACAGCCAGATATCGAGAAGTCGTTCGACGTTTATTGTGATGCTTCGGGTATTGGTATTGGGTGTGTATTGATGCAAGAAGGCCGAGTCATTGCCTATGCTTCCAGACAACTTAAGTAACATGAAGAACATTATCCAACTCATGATCTGGAGTTAGCAGCAGTTGTCCATACTTTGAAGATTTGGCAGCATTACCTGCTTGGTGATACTTGCCATATTTATACAGATCACAAAAGTTTAAAGTATATCTTTGCTCAATTAGAATTGAATATGCGGCAAAGAAGATGGTTGGAATTGATTAAAGATTATGACTTAGAGGTGCATTACCATCCTGGTAAGGCAAATGTGGTTGCAGATGCACTCAGTCGTAAGAGTCATTGCAATTGTCTGGCAGTAAAAACAATGGATCTGACTTTATGTCAAGAGATGGAGAAGTTGAAAATAGAGGTAATTCAACAAGGTAGTTTGACCAATATAATTGTTGAATCAACTATTCAAGACCAAATTATTGCCGCTCAGAAAGAAAACAAGGGTATGGTTCATATCAAAGAAAAAGTCAGAATTGGAAAAGCGACATGCTTTAGAATAGATGATGCAGATGTGTTATGGTTCAAGGATCGCCTTGTGGTACCAAAGGTTCCTGAGTTGTGGCAGTCAATTCTGGAAGAGGCACATACAACCAAGTTATCTATTCATCCAGGAAGTAATAAAATGTACCATGACTTGAAACAGAGATTTTGGTGGACCAAAATGAAGATAGAGATTGCTCGATATATAGCCAAGTGTGATACTTGTCAAAAAGTAAAAGCTATACATTTGAGATCTGCTGGAGAGTTACAGCCATTGCCTATTCTAGCTTGGAAGTGGAAGGATATCAGTATGGATTTTATCGTAGGTCTACCTAAGACATCAAAAGGTTTTGACTCAATATGGGTTATTGTAGACCGACTAACTAAGTCAGCACATTTTCTTCCAGTCAAGAGTATATATCCTACTATCCAATATGCCAAGATGTATTTAGCGAGAATCGTGAGCTTGCATGGCATACCAAAGACCATTGTGTCGGATAGAGGTACACAGTTTGTCTCCAACTTTTAGAAACAATTGCATGCTTCGTTGGGTACCAAACTTCTGTATAGTACCGCTTATCATCCACAGACTGATGGTCAGACTGAAAGGGTAAATCAAGTACTTGAAGATTTGTTAAGGTGTTGTGTCCTTAACTATTTCAATAAGTGGGATGAATGTTTGCCTTTGGCTGAGTTCTCATACAACAATAGTTATCAAGAGAGCATTAAGATGGCTCCGTTTGAAGCACTCTATGGTCGTAGATGCAGAACATCGCTAAATTGGTCTGAACCCGGGGAAAGATGGTTCTTTGGAGTTGACCTTGTGAAAGAAACAGAAGAGAAGGTTAGGCAGATACAAAGTAATTTGAAGATAGCTTAGTCCCGACAAAAGAGTTATGCGGATAAATGACGTAGACCATTAGTGTTTAACAAGGGAGATTTTGTATATCTGAAGGTATCACCAATGAAGGGAGTTACTCGTTTTGGTGTTAAAGGCAAGTTGGCACCTCGTTATTTTGGACCATTTCAAATTTTGGAGAGGTATGGAAAGGTGGCATATCGCTTGAAGTTACCAGAACATATCTTGGTAGTACATGATGTGTTCCATGTTTCTCAATTAAAGAAGTGTCTTCGAGTGCCTGAACAGAATGTTGAGGTTGAAGGAGTGAAACTTGAACCTGATTTGACCTATTCTGAATATCCTATCCGAATTTTAGATCAGAAAGATTGTGTTACTCGAAGGAGGACAATCAAATACTACAAGATACAATGGAATCAACATTCCGAAGAAGAAGCTACTTGGGAATCCGAAGATTACTTGCTAGAACAATTTCCAGAGTTTCTTGCGTCAATATAGGAAAATGTTAGTTGTGCTGTGTTGTTATGAACCAGGTTTTATATAAGGACCTAAGCTGTTTTATGGTTAAGTTTGGAATGTTTTTGGATGGACACATTTTTTTTCCATTACTTACCCTTGGACTTTAAATCTCGGGGCGAGATTTCTTTTAGGGGGAAGGATTGTAACACCTCGGGTGTTTAAAGACTAAAACCTACCATGTCATCATATGCAGTGCACATCATTCATGTGTTAGTGAAAACTTTGATATGCATACACTAAAACAAGTTTACCGTTATGTATTTGTGTTGACTTGTATGGTTTGAATCAAGTTCAAAATCTTTGTATTGCTTTGGAATTTCCGAAAAAACTGGTTTTCAGTATTTAAATTCTACCCTGAAAACCTAATTCAAAATCTATGTACATTTTGGGGTTGATCCTAAAAGCAAAAGTGTAGAGCTTGTCAAGTTGTACAAAGTTTATTTTTGGAGTTTTCAAAGTTGTTATATAAAATTTGAAGTAATTTGGAAAGGCAAAATGTACTTAAAGTGTCCCTTTTTTATTTTAAACTTGCATTTCAAAATGTAGACCGAATTAGAGTATGGTTATTTAAGAAAAGTTGTAGAACATTGAATTTGGAACAAATTTTATTTTTGGAGATTTTTGAGTTACTTTATAAATTTGGGAATAATTTGGGAATTGAGGCGAGTGGCAATTCTGTAATTTCGGTGAACAGTACCCGCGGGCGGCACCTCATCGCCGGCGACCTTCTTGTGGTTTCCAGGCGCGCTCGTGGCCACGTTCGGCTTCGTGCTGGCATGGAGAAGGCCGCGGCATGGCTTCTTCTTGCTTCCTGGCCACGCTATAAGCTCGCGACGTCGTCGTTCTTCTTTTCTCCTCCCCTGTTTTTCCCGACGCCGCCGCCATAGCTCCGTCGAGCTCGCGCCGTCGCCATAGCGCCAACCAGTCATAGCAAAGCCCGTCATAGCTCCGCTTGCTTCTTGCGGACACAGCTGACCAGCTCTTGCAGCTTGACTCCGCCGGGAAACCGCAGTGCGCGCCTTTCTTCCTCGCGGCGGGCAGCACCACCGTCGTGTGCGCGTCGCCGTGGCCAACAATCCACGGTGCATCTTGGCTCTTGCTCAGCGTAGTTTCTGCTTTGCCATGTTGCCGTGGTGCTTTGTGCCCTGTTGATTGAGCCTTTTGTCCACCGCAGCCACCAGAACACCACCGCCGACGAAGCTTGCGCCGTCGTGATTGCTGTGACCGACAACGAGCTTCACCGTTGCTTCTCCGGTCCTGTTTCCTGCTCGAACGTGTTTGGGGTGAGCTCCTGATCCTTTCCAAGCGCTTAGTTTAACTGCTACCGGTCTTGTTTCGCCGGCGTAGCGCAGCCGCACCGTCGTGGCCGTCATGGCCGGCGTCAAGCTCGAACCTCGCCGTAATTAGTCTAGTTAGTGTCACCAATCGACGCGTTGTGATGTGGGGAACGTGGTAGTACCTTCGCCGTGGCCGGAGGCCTCACCGGCGGCGAGTTACCAGCGGTCAAACGCGCGGTCATCGCTGCTGTGCGAGGGAGACGACGCTGACATGTGGGACCCCGTTGTCAGTGACTCTATGTTTGAAAATGGATTTTTCTATTTTGCAGATTTGAATGAATAGTGATGTGATTTGTTATTTTTGTATAGAATTAATTATAGCTCCAAAAATTATGAAAATTTTTGTGTGAACTCTGTGTTATGTAAACTATTTAGGAAAAATATTAAATGTTGATTTTCAGTACATTTTGAATGTGATAAAAATTGCTCTAATTAATTAATAAATGAATTTCCATGATTTTTCTAGGCTTTATTATATATCCAAAAATTATGAAAATTGTTTTGCCACTTAGTTATCGTGTGATGAGCCTTCACAAAAAAATTTGAGCTCATTTGGAGAAAGTTGATTTATTTCATAATTTGGAATTAAATAATTAATTCATAAAAGCAAATAGTAAACCTTAATGACTTAGGTTTTGTTTGAATTTTGGATTGAGTGATGACCTTGGGTCATTCGTATAAAATAATTCTTAGTACTTAAAGTACGTGTTTGAATTCACGAAATGGTTTAAGTAGTTGTTGGCTTGTAACTGTACCGCGAAGGAAAGTTGTATTCAAGTTGTTAATTTTTGCATCCATTGTCAAGAATTATGTTTCATATCACACATCATATTAAACATGGCATTGTTACTACGTGTAGTGAACGAAAACGAGAACGTGGTAGTCAATCAAATTGAGGAGGAAGTTAATCCGTCTATTGAGGTCGGGTTTGATAATTGTGGAACGTCTCCGGAACCTGACTTTACCGTTAACCAAGGCAAGCCCCGGATGCATTTAAATCTACCTTGTGTTTTACAACTTTATATCGCTTTTGCTTTTATATACTGCATTAAGTGATAGGAGTTGAGTGGAAACCTAATTGGTGCATTACTAACCTTGTTTTCCAATACCAACCTTGTTAACCGTTTTAATCCAAGAATGTTTATTTATGCTTAGCCATGCTTAGAACGTTAAAAGTCGGGTGATCACCGGTCACCCGCGAGATATAAATGGTTTCTTGGTTACGATTGGTTATTTATGTGATCATGAGATATGAGCATGTGGAGTAATAAATCTAGACCGGGCGGACTCGGTGTATGGGAGCCACAAGACATGGAGGTCTTGTGAGCGGGTTCTTTCCGCCTGTGTCGATTAAGACACGTCCATTGTTGAATTGCATGAGGTGAGACTTTGTAGTACCGATCACATACTCTGGTAAGCCTTAACTTGGCTATTCTAGTATGAGAATGGCTACTCGTGCACTGGGAGTGGAGAGATGGCGAGAATAGCGTGTACCCACGTGGCAATGGGCTGGAATGGTGGAGTACTGTATTCTCGGGTGGCGCAGACCCATTCTTGTTTTAGAGAATCTGAGGGTAGGTTGGTATATGTAGGTCAGGGACCTGCATATGTCGTGTGGCTGGGAATCCCCAGCTAGGTTTTAATCGGTTTGAATCGTCGTTGCTCCTCGGTTATGGAGACTCAACTCACTGTTCATCATCGTAGTTAATAAATGAAACTTGAGCTGGATTTGAGAAAGAGTTTGATATGAAGTTCATGAATCTCATTACAGATCATGGCAGATTCATATATTGTTTTTATGAAGAATTAAATGTTGAAAGAATCTTTTAGAAAGCTTTTACGTAAAAGAACCTTGTTTATTGCTAAAGCCTTACCTTAAATCCCTGAGCCTGCATTCTTGAGTTTTATCAGTTTTTATTTCGGTTAAGTCTTATTGAGTACTTTTGTACTCAGGGTTCATTGACCCTTGTTGCAGGTGAGCCTCATGAGCAGGTCTGTCTGGGACCGTGCTGCATGACGGTTATTCAAATCGATGATGATAAGTAAATGTGTGATCCTTGGGCATGATACTTATATTGTGTGTTTGTATTATGTTACTAATGCCACTCCACTACTATGGTTTGTAATAATAATCGAACTTAGTTTGTAAGGTTTGAAACAACTGGTTTATAAACTAAGTTATTGTAAGACATCCGCTATTTTACTCTGATGTAGATATTTGAATAAATGTTGTAATACTGCAATGACTCTGTAATGAGATCCTGCTCAGAAATCGTGGATGATTCAGGGTTCCCCACGGACACCCGATAGTCTTCTTAAGTTACCGGGAGCATATGCATAGTCGTCAGAGGTCAGTGGACAGTGATAGGTGCATGTGGGCCCTATAATTTAGGAGGTTCTGCCATAGCCCGCGGTCACGAACTCCACCAACTCGTTCTCGACATGCATGCAATGACAATGCAACACTAAATATTAAAGCAACAACAGTTCTTAAAATAAGAATATGTCTACTAAGCCACTAAGCTAGCTCTAATGACTAAGATACCGAGCTAATCATCATTCTCATCAAACCAACGGGGTTTTACCTACAAGTGCTACTTCACAACTAAAATATATTCTTACTCTTATTAACGATTTCCTATATACTACAACAAGGAGTACTTAGCTACCATATATCTCAACCTATTCTAAGGCTACAAAAATTACAGTAAGCACATAATAATACAATGAATATACTATAAAAATTTTATGGTCAAAGCTATTACCAATTTGCTAAAAAAATTCCTACAAATACTAATCTAAATAATACTAAACACTCACAAATGATTTAATAGCCACTGGTATCAACAAATATATATGAAATAAATACACTAACAGATAGAGCACAATTTTAGAAACATAACAAAATTGGTTTCATAATTTTTGGACACCTATGCGAATTGATATTAATTTTCAAAGTTTAGCTCAGAAATTAAAATATAAAGCTATTTCTAGTTCCTTAAGAAAAAGGAAAAATGAATTCCACCCACGGCCCACCGCAGCGCGGCTCGCGTGGACACGGCCCAACATGAGGTGGCCCACAACAGGGAGGCCCGCGTGCGCGCGACACATATGCAAAAATGCCCCTAAACTCTGGGCAAACTAACCCGTAGTCCATGTTACTATTCCTAGAGATAGCACTTATGCAAAAGAACCCTCAAACCTTTCTCCTTTTTACAACAGTGAGGCCCTCGGTCACCCGTGCGCGCGTCAGCACACCAGCGATGGCATTGGACGGCCACGCCGGCCAGCTAGGACCCGCGCTGGCTCCACCAACGGGCCGACCCCCGTCTACAACCCTAGCGCCTACACTAGCCTAGGTTACAGGAGTGGTGGAGCTTGTGGAAGTGGAGACCACGGCATGTGGCCATGAGCGACAGCGCGCGCGGCCATGCTGGCCAACCTAAGCCACCGCGGGGAGAACTAGCTAGCGCTATAGCATCACTATCTTACCCTAGTTGCGGCTGTGGTGGTGGTTTGACCAGAGGTTCCCTGAATAGGGCTGGTCATGTGCGGGCAGTGGGATGTGGCGGCGCTCTGAGATGGCGCAGCCACGTTAGTGGCTACGGCGAGGTGGTAGAGGTGCAAGTGAGGTGCGCATGGTGAAGTGGAGGTGGAGGCAGAGTTCATGGTACAGATGGACTGACGAGGGGTGGAGCGGTGGGTGGCTGCCCTCGGCCACGGCCGGTCCTGTCCTTAATGGCGTGGCAAAGGGGAAACTCCAAATTGGAGCACGTTGTGATGCAATTCAAGGCGGGGTGGGGACGGTTGGCACGTGAACATCAATGTGCATACACGGGCACACGAAATTGAAGGCAAGTGTCTACACCCTGGCTCACCGTGGCTGCGACGCGATGGTGGAAACAGAGGCAGTCGGGCGCATAGAGGCGGGTAGGAGAGAAACGAGAGGACTGGAGGCCATGAGGACGCGGTCGGTAGCGGGTGAGTGCACCCTGGCGTGATGCGGCTGGCGCAACCCGTATGGCCCATGGCTGGTGCTAGCCGATGGCATGCGCTCGAGGTCACACGTGGCCTGCGCGCCGTAGTGCCATAAATGGCATGGAGACAGCCCTCCGGCCTTGCACGCACAGTGCCCAGGCGGACCAGAGGCGCAGCGCGGTGCAGCGGTAGGCGAGAGCGAGACGGTGATGCGATGGTAGTGGCAGCGTCGCGACGTGTGGTGGGGGCAACACATGGGGTAGGTGGCCACGACGCTCGGTTGTGTGAGCAGCAGCAACACGCGGCAACGACAACAGGTGGTGCGGCAGTGCGACAGGACGAGTCGGCATCCATGGCTCCACGTGGCGGTAGGCCAAGGAGGCCAGTGATGCGGTTAGAGCAGTAGCATCATAGCAGGATGGGATGTCCACATGGCAGGGCAGTAATGGCGGCCAGGACATAGGGCCCACGTGGCAGCAGCAACACGCAGCCAGGCCGACCGGCCCGCGGTGGATAGCCGAGTATGCCAAAGCGCGCGCGCAGAATGCCCGATGCGGCGCGATGACCACTGACGTGCGGTGACCGCGCCCACGCGAGGGAAACAAACCGGAAGCATGTTGTGCATGGATTTTAAAGCTTCTACCGCGACCAACCCGTTACTCCTAAGCATAAACGGTCTTCACTACACTCAAGATGGTATATGAGGCTACTTAATCAAGCTATAGCACTACATTGCTCTTTAACCCAATTCCTCAGAATAGTTTGCAAAACATAGGAATGTCTAACTGCCAACAAACTTCGAAATTTTTCTAAGTTTTGAGTTGAACTCTATTTCAAATTGCATTTCTAAGCTATTAGAAATCTTAGCTAGTAATATCATTTTTCGACCGCGAGTATTTCATTGTCATCTACAAAGTTTGTACTTCAAACTTTATTCAAGTATCACATACATGTTCTATATCATTTTTGCTTAATAAAAATTAGTTTTAAACCCTAAGTGATATAACATGACTATAGAATTTACTTTCATTTCGCATTTTCATGGATCATTTTGAGTTACGGAAATTGACTTACACTCTTTATTACATGCATTAACATATAAACATGATGCTCATGACATGTTTTAGTAAATGATTTACAGTGTAACACCGAGGGTGTTACAAATCTACCATCCTTAAATAAAATCTTGTCCCGAGATTTCGTGTGCCTAGTGTGGGAAAAGAGATAAGAAATAAATTCTGATTTAAACCATGTCGATACGAGACCCACGGGATACTCCACAAGGAAGAGAGGAGATCTAGTTTGATTATGATTCCTCCCATGTAATCCTAGTAGTAATATTACCCTGTAATTCTATTAGGACTCTATATTGTAAACCGACTAGGACTCTGGCCTCCTGACTATATAAAGGAGGGCAGGGCTCCTTAGATCAGGAGAGCAGAGAAGAGTTAAACACAACACTTGACAATCAATCCAACGCAAAGGCTAACGCCGACTGGACGTAGGGCTATTACTCGATCACGATCGAGGGCCCGAACCAGGATAAATCGACTATCTCTTGCGTTAACCGTCGAGTTCTGCATACGCTGAAGCCCGAACGAACTACCCTGGGTACCCCCGTGGCAGACTATCGGTGGTGAAACATCGACAAACCATTACCTCAGTTAACTAGAAAGAAGGTGGGGATAATGCTTCAAAATATAACTCTCTTGCTCCCACATTGTTTCATCCTTCGAGTGATTTTGCCACTAAACTTTGTAAAACTTCACCACACTGTTTTTAGTCACTCTTTCTTTTTCGTACAAGATCTTGATAGGATGCTCAATATACGACAAGTCAGGCTGGAGGGAAAGTCCTTCAATTTCCATTACTTCCTCGGGAACTCTCAAACATTTCTTCAACTGAGAAACATGGAAAACATTGTGTACTGCTGACAAAATGTCTGGAAGTTGGAGATGGTAAGCAGCAGGACCACATCGCTCCAAAATCTTATAAGGACCCACATAGCATGGGGGCTAGCTTCCCACGAACACAAAATCAATGTACACCTCTCATGGGAGATACCTTGAGATACACATGATCACCAACTTCAAATTGCAAGGGCCTTCTTCGCTGGTCTGCATAAGTTTTCTGATGACTTTGAGCTGCCTTCAAATAGCTGTAAATAATACTGACTTGCTCTCGAGCTTCTTTGATAAAATCAGGACCAAAATATCCACGGTCTCCTACTTCAACCTAGTTAACTGGGGATCTACATTTCTTACCATACAGAGATTCAAAAGGTGCCATATGAACGCTTTCTTGATAGCTATTGTTATAAGAAAACTCAGCTAGAGTCAAGCATTCATCCCACTTTTTAGGAAAAGAAATGGCACAAGCTCTCAACATATCCTCAAGTACCTGATTGACTCTTTCTATCTGACCGTCTATTTGCAGATGATAAGCTGAACTTCTAAGGAGACTAGTACCAAGACATTTCTAGAGTTGCTCCCAAAAACGAGAGACAAAGACTAACCCCCTATCAAAGACGATAGTAAGAGGAACTCCATGTAGGGTCACAATCCGGTCAAAATACAACTTGGCATACTTCTTGGCTAAATATCTGGTATCCACCAGGAGAAAATGAGCGGACTTGGTATGGCGATCCATAATGACCCAAATAGAGTTATAACCCTTGGACGTGCGGGGTAAACCTACAATGAAATCCATGGAAATATTCTCCCATTTCCAAACAGGGATAGGCAAGGGCTGCAAAAATCCTGGTGTACGCATATGGTCCGCCTTAACTCTTCCACAAGTGTCGCACTCCGCGACGTACTTGGTGATATCCTACTTCATATTTGACCACCAATACAAGTGGCGCAAATCATGGTACATCTTGTTACTTCCTGGATGGATGGATAACTTAGAATTATGAGCTTCATCCAAAATCTTTCTTCTAAGCTCCTCACTTGATGGAACCACCAATCTATTTTTGAATCTCACTACACCTTGATCATCAATACTAAAATGAGGACCATGCCCTTCGGCAATTAACTTCTTGATATGCGGGATTTCCAAAACATCTTGCCTTTGCTCTATAATAATTTGCTCAAGTAAATCTGAGACTAGAGCAACATGGGCTAGCACCTCAGCATGGTTGAGAGACAAGTGTGCTTCTTCAACTTGATATGACTTCTGACTCAAAGCATCAGCTACCACATTAGCTTTTCTAGGATGATAATGAAATTCTAAATTGTAATCCTTTATTAGCTCCAACCATCTCTGTTGCCTCATATTCAGCTCGAACTAAGTGAAAATATATTTGAGGCTCTTATGATCCGTAAAAATATGTACTTTATTTCCCAACAAATATTGCCTCCAAATTTTTAGAGCGTGCACCACATCAGCCAGCTCTAAATCATGGGTGGGATAATTCACCTTGTGCTTTTTCAGCTAGCATGAAGCATAAGCTATCACACGTCCATCCTGCATAAGCATGCATCCCAATCCAATCCTTGAGGCATCACAATAGACATCAAATGACCTGTCAATATCTGGTTGGGCAAGAACAGGAGCAGTAGTAAGAAATTTCTTCAGGACTTGGAAAGCTTCTTCACAAGCCGAACTCCATACAAACTTGACATCCTTCTAGAGCAACTTAGTCATGAGTTAGGTTATTTTGGAGAAATCAGGAATGAAACGCCGATAATACCCAGCAAGACCAAGGAACTGACGGATCTGGTGCACTGACTTGGGAGATTTCTAATTTAACACATCATGTACCTTGCTTGGGTCTACAGAGATACCTTTAGGTGTTAGAACATGTCCCAAAAACTGTACTCAATCTATCCAAAACTCATATTTGCTGAATTTGGCATATAGGCTATGTTCCCTTAATCGAGTCAGTACTATCCAAAGATGTTGTCCCTGCTCTTCTTTGTTCTTGGAGTATATCAAAATGTCATCAATGAACACCACTACAAACTTATCCAACTCTGGCATGAAGACTGAATTCATGAGATACATGAAAAATGCAGGAGCATTGGTGAGATCAAAGGACATGACTAGATACTCATACAGCCCATACCTAGTAGAGAAAGTTGTCTTTGGTATATCTTGTGGCCGGATCTTAATTTGATGATACCCAGAACGAAGATCAATCTTTGAAAACATCTTGACACCAGCCAACTGACCGAACAAAGTATCAATACGAGTTAGATGATACTTATTCTTAATGGTTACCGCATTGAGAGGGCGGTAATCCACACACATCCAAAGAGTGCCATCCTTCTTCACAAAAATGGCTGGACAACCCCACGGTGAAGAACTAGGACGGATAAATCCCTTCTCCAATAATTCCTCTAACTGCTTCTTTATTTCTGCTAATTCTTTAGGAGCCATGCGGTAGGGACGCCATGAAATAGGAGCAGTGCTAGGTTCTAACTTAATGGAAAACTCCACATTTCTATCCGGTGGCAACCCAGGTAGATCTTCAGGGAAGACATCCGGAAACACACAGACCACATGCATAGAGGCAAGATTAGGAGAAGCTTCAACATGAGCAGCAACTGGTAAGGCTAGATCTGAGGGAATAAGAAGAGACATCCTATCCTCAGAAGAAGGAAGTCGTAACTCAACAACTCTCTGCTTAAGGTCCAAGACTACCCCATAAACTCACAACCAGTTCATGCCTAGAATTGCATCAATGCCTTGCCCAGGCAGCACCATAAACTAGAGGCGGTAAGTGTGAGTGGCTAGCGCTAATCCAACTTTGTCCGTCTGAGTATTAACACACAACTGCGCCCTAGGAGTACTGATTCTATAGGCAATAGGTATAGCCACAAAAGATATATTGTGCCTCTGTGCAAACCCCGTGCACATGAATGAATGTGATGCACCAGAATCAAACAACATATATGTTGGGTGGGAATCAATGGTTCATATACCAGCCATCACCGGTTCATTCTGCAATATTTCCTTAGTCTCAGTGAAGTTGACTTGCCTAGAGCGGCTTACGGGCACCTTCTTCTTGATGACCATCCGCTTGATCAGACGGGAGTTGGCTGTGGGCTGAGCAGACTATGCAGGTTGGTTCCGCGGACACTCCCGAGCATATTGGCCTTCCTTGCCACACTTGAAACATGCACCAAGCTTATTCCCCTGCCCTTGATGAGGCAGAACCTACTGTCCCTAGGGTTGTTGTTGTTGCACCTGCTGAGTGGGTGCATGGTACTGGGTGGGAGGTGCCTGGTGGGTCTACTAATGCTGACGGAATGGCTGCCCACCCAAAGACTGGTAGGGCACCCGCCTGACAACCTGCACATTCTGTGCCTGGGGGTGACTGGAAGACCCAGTAATCACCCACTTGCGCTTCCACTCAGCCTGAGAGTCACACTGAAGTCCCTCCATGACAATAGCAGCATTCATCATAGCACCAAAAGTCTGGTAGTTCCCTGTGTACAGCTCCTTCTACAGACTGCAAGAGAGACCGTGATAGAAACGGTCCCGCTTCTTCTCATCAGTATTGACGTGAGTCCCAGCATACTGTGACAGATGGTTGAACTTATTTACATAGTCCATCATAGACATGCTCCCCTGTCTTAGGTCCAGAAACTCCATCAACTTCCTATTCAGGACACCAGCAGGAATGTAGTACTCTCTGAAAGCGGTAGTAAACTCCTACCAAGTCACACGGTGATCCATCGGCTGTATGACATTGAACGTGTCCCACCATGTACTGGCATAACCCAACAGCTACTGCGCTACAAAGTGCACCTTCTATTCTTCAGTTATAGTGAGCAGCTAAAACTTCTACTCTAGAATACGAAGCCAATGCCCCACATCTAGAGGCTCGGCGGTCGGCGTGAACATGGATGGGTGCGTCTTTAGGAAATCCTGGTAAGAACAGGGCCCCTCGAGACCGTGGGCACCACCCCCGTTCCCACCATTACCTCTGTGGTCCCCGTGGGCGAAGCCACCAATCGCTTGGGCCAGCATCTCCAAGTCTTGGGCTGACTCACGCCGAGCAGCCAGCATCTCCGCCATCATCTCCGCATGGGTCATCGGAGGTGGCGGTGGCGGAGGAGGAGGAGCCAGAAGTGGGGCCTCATGACTCTCCCCATTGGTGTTGCCAATGCCCTTTCCGCTACCGTTATCGCTCGTGTCTGCCCCTGCGCTAGTACTCCCATGACCAGACCTTAGGTTCATCTATAAATAGATAAGAACCAACCATTAGGGACAACCCTCCAGATTAGGAACATGAGACTTAGAGAAATGATAAGACTTTTATTAAAGCATTCTTTTGGATTATCCTATCAATTTACTAATCCATATTATACGTGTGGGGGAAGTTTAGTTTAAGCAAGATTCTCCTTTCATGATGCATGCATCGGCCTACCCGTTCACTCAAGCCGGAATATAGCGGCATTCGTAAAATTTTCGGCACATCGCACACTCACTTTCGGTACGCTAAACGATTCTTACGCAGTGTAAGTTAGTGTACCTGCAGAAGATTGACTAGATAAAATCAGTGCCGCTATCCTAGATAGACCATATTACTAGGGCTTATACTTATTTATATAACTTTATCGCATCCTGCTTTTCGCAAAACTTTTGTTGGTCAAATTTTAGGTTTTGAAAATGGTTATGAAACTCATAGACTCATTATTGGCTCTGATACCACCTGTGGCAGAACTGCCCCAAATAACACACCTTCGGAGGCGCTCATCTTTCACCAGACACTAAGCACCCCGAAAGCAAGCTACATTGGGCGGGTTCTGTCGAGCACTTCCCAAGGGAAAACTTAAATAATCCATGTTTTTCCTCTAGGATCCAATAATGAGAACGAGTTTACAATACTTAGTCCATTTCATACAACTAGAGTTTTTAGAAATACATTATTATAGTACCAAGTTCAGAGTGCGAAATTTAAACAGCGAAATTACAACAAACATCTAATAGTATAATACAAGGATCCGTCTGTACCCACCAGAAGAATCCTCCACACAATTGCTACTCTTCAAGCTACACCTGCAACAGGGATGAATAAACCCTAAGTACACAATGTACTCGCAAGACATACCAGCCTAGTGGGAATAATTTCCCGACTCCAAAGGATATGATAAGCTCTATGGTTTACTAGGTTCCCTTTTTGCGGAAAGCAATACTAGAAGTGAATCCTTATGTATGTTTTCTTATTAGACATCATGATTAGTTCATTACCTAACCATTCTATATAAGCACCTATTCTACTTTCAAGCAAGAGTTGAGCAAACAAATCCATTTAACCATCTTTTAGCTTCTAGTTCTTACTATGGTGCTAGACTGTAGACAAGTCGTACCGGATTACTTGACGATTCATGAATCAATGTGCCTAGATGGGTACCCCGAAACACACGCCCCGCTTGTACCCTAGGCACAACCAAGACCAACTCACCACTCTCCTGTCATGGGGTATAGGTCCTCGTCCAAATTTGGACTTCAAGCGCCCACACCTGAGTCCTGGACTCAGCGTGATGCTTAGACCTCCACCATCCCCGCCTGCAATCAGTCAGTTCGAAAAGTGCCAGAACCCACGACAAGAGAGAAACAAGCCTTTCCTGCTCCCATAAACAAGTAGGTGCTCAGGATAATAAGTCTGTGACTTGACTAAAACCCAATGCAATGGTTGGTCCTTAACCGACACGGATAGAGAAAATAGTATAACCAAGCTATGCCCCGTTGGCCACGGGACACAACCTCTTACACCCACCAATATCCTTGCCCAGTCTTCATTTTTCCTTTCACCATTTTATCATGAGTGATACTAATAATCACCTATTGTGAGTAACGGCAGGTTACTCACGCTACCAAAAATCCTAAGCATAGCAGCTACTCGCACCTATACTAGTAGGACTCAGGACAAATATATTTATGTAGGTGGTTTCCATAAAATGCCTATAACGTAAATACACATCATAGATATATATATTCAGTGCTTTTTCAAAATAAGGGTTATGCATTGGGGCATGCCTTGGGCAGGCGGGGTGTCAGCTCAGTCAGTCAGTGGCAGCTCCGGAACCTCCTCCTACACAAGGATCTCCTCCTCATACTCTTCAATCACCTCCTCGTACTCCTACTCGCCCACGGTCATGAACTCCACCAACTCGTTCTCTATATGCATGCAATGACAATGCAACACTCAATATTAAGGCAACAACAGTTCTTAAAATAAGAATACATATACTAAGCCACTAAGCTAGCTCTAATGACTAAGATACCGAGCTAATCATCATTCCCATCAAACCAATGGGGTTTCACCTACAAGTGCTACTTCCCAACTAAAATATATTCTTACTCTTATTAACGATTTCCTATATACTACAACAAGGAGTACTTAGCTACCATATTTCTCAACCTATTCTAAGGCTATAAAATTACAGTGAGTAGATAATAATACAATGAATCTACTATAAAATTTTCATGGTCAAAACTATTACCAATTTGCCACAAACATTCCTACAAATACTAATCTAAATAATACTAAACACTCACAAATGATTTAATAGCCGCTGGTATCAACAAATATATATATATGAAATAAATACACTAACAGATAGAGCACAATTTTAGGAACCTAACAAAATTGGTTTCATAATTTTTGGACACCTATGTGAATTGATATTAATTTTCAAAGTACAACTCAGAAATTAAAATATAAAGCTATTTCTAATTCCTTAAGAAAAAGAAAAAATGAATTCCAACTGCGGCCCACCACGGTGTGGCCGACACGGACGCAGCCCAACGCGAGGCGGCCCACAACGGGGAGGCCCGCGCCCGCGACACATATGCAAAAACGCCCCTAAACTCTAGGCAAACTAACCTGTAGTCCACATTACTATTCCTAGAGACATCACTTATACAAAAGAACCCTCAGACATTTCTCCTTTTTACAATGGTGAGGCCCTCAGCCACCCACACGCGCGGCAGCGCGACAGCAATAGCATTGGACGGCCACGCCGGCCAGCTGGGACCCGTGCTGGCTCCACCAACGGGCTAACCCCCGTCTACAACCCTAATGCCTACACTAGCCTAGGTTATAGGAGAGGCGAAGCTTGCGGAAGTGGTGACCACGACGTGCGGCCATGTGTGACAGCGGCGCGGCCATGCCGGCCACCCTAAGCCACCGTGGGGTGAATTAGCTAGTGCTGTAGCATCACTATCTTACCCTGGTTGCGCCTGCGGTGGTGGTTTAGTTCAAGGTTCCCCGAACAGGGCTGGCCACATGCGGGCAGTATGATGCGGCGGCGCTCCGAGAGGGTACGGCCACATCAATGGCTACGGCGAGGCAGTAGAGGTGCAAGTGAGGTGCGTAGCATGAAGTGGAGGTGGAGGCAGAGTTCATGGTGTAGATGGATTGATGAGGGGTGGAGCGGTGGGTGGCTTCCCTCGACCACGGCCGATGCCGGCCTTAATGGCGCGACGGAGGGGAAACTCCAAATTGGAGCACGTCGTGACGCATTTCAAGGCGGGGTGGGGACGGTTGGCACGCGGACATCAACGTGTATACACGGGCATGCAAAATTGAAGGCAAGTGCCTACGACCTGGCTCACCGTGGCCATGATGCGACAGCAGAAATAGAAGCGGTCGGGCGCACAGAGGCGGGTAGGGGAGAAACGAGAGGACGGGAGGTGGTGAGGACGCGGTCGGTAGCTAGCGAGTGCACCCTAGCATGATGCGGCTAGTGCAACCCGTACGGCCCACGGTCGGCGCTAGCCGACGACACGCGCTCGAGGTCGGCTTGGCCCGCGCGCTGCAGTGCCATAAATGGCATGGCGACGGTGGTCTAGCCCGACGCGCATAGCGTCCAGGCGGACCAGAGGCACAGCGTGGTGCAGCGGCAGGCGAGAGCGAGATGGTGATGCGACGGCAGCGGTAGCATCGCGTTGTGCGGTGGGGGCAGCGCGTGGGTTAGGTGGCCACGGCGCTTGGTTGTGCGAGTAGCAGCAACGCGCGGCAACGGCAGCAGGCGGTGGGGCAGTGTGATGGGACAAGTCGGCATCCATGGCTCCACGCAGTGGCAGGCCGAGGAGGACAGTGATGCGTCTAGAGCTGCAGCGCGGTAGCGGGACGGGACGTCCGCGCGGCAGGGCGGCAACGGCGGCCAAGACGTCGGGCCCACGTGGCAGCAGCAACGCGCAGCCAGGCCGACCGGCCCGCGGTGGACAGCCGAGTGTGCCAACGCGCGTGCACAGAACACCCGACGGGGCGGCGATGACCACTGATGCACGGTGACCGCGCCCACGCGAGGGAAATAAACCGAAAGTGAGCTGTGCACGGATTTTAAAACTTCTACCGCGACCAACCTGTTACTCCTAAGCATAAACGGTCTTCACTACACTCAAGATGGTATATGAGGCTACTTAATCAAGCTATAGCACTACATCACTCTTTAACCCAATTCCTCAGAATAGTTTGCAAAACATAGCAATGTCTAACTGCCAACAAACTTCGAAATTTTTCTAAGTTTTGAGTTGAATTCTATTTCAAATTGCATTTCTAAGCTATTGAAAATCTTAGCTAGTAATATCATTTTTCGACCGCGAGTATTTCATTGTCATCTATAAAGTTTGTACTTCAAACTTTATTCAAGTATCACATATATGTTCTATAGCATTTTTGCTTAATAAAAATTGGTTTTAAACCCTAAGTGATATAACATGACTTTGGAATTAACTTTTATTTCGCATTTCTGTGGATCGTTTTGAGTTACGGAAATTGACCTACACTATTTATTATATGCGTTAACACATAAACATAATGCTCATGACATGTTTTAGTAAATGATTTATAGTGTAACACCAAGGGTGTTACACCTAGAGCCATCCACTAGAAGCCCGACACCACCATTTAGTTCTACGTAATCATGAGTTAGCATAATAGACAACTTTACAGTCAGTTGTCCTTTTAGCTATCTCATAATAACATGCATTTGTTAATTTGTGCGTAGAATAGAAGGAATATTGTGAGTTGTGTGACAATCATAACTCATACAATGATATAACGGCATCAGACTTATCACATAGTTCTAAATTTTAGCATATTAGGTGGTTGTTTCGCGAAACAACGATCCCTTTCTCTCACCTCACTATCTCTCCACATAATCAAATCTTCTATTTAGCTTTCCGTTAGACTACCTATAAGACCGTTAACGTATAGCAATATAGCTAAATCAGAGTGGGAGCATCTGAAGATGTTCAAAACTGATTTTCGTCATTGGACCGATGCTAGTCAGAATCTTGTTCTCATCATTGTTGTTTGGGCACCGCAAGTGTTTGATATACTTGATGGCATCCTCCAATAGTAACAATAACCTACACAAGTTTAGAATGGATTAATCCTCATTGTCCGGTGCATATATTTATTTGGCTAGTTTTTTATGTTAACCCTGTTGAACAATAAGGCATTTTCATATTTATTTTAATCCATAAAAATAACGCAATAAAAAGAAGAGTGAAGTCATGAAAAACAAGACAGAAACACTTCATGACAAATGTTAACATGATGATAAAACAAATTATAGAGCCGAAACATATGTGAAACATTGTTTTACATAGCTGAAACATCACAGACATGATCACAAATATAAAAGATGTGTTCTCAAATATCAAGATCATGATAATCACAAAATTAAAAGGAACCAGAAAACCAGTACTAGCATAATCATCCAAATCAATCAAACAGAACATGTTGAACATGAAAGCAGTATTGCCTAGGAACATCATGATATTGATAATAAAACTCAGAAGAGGGTGAAGGAGATTATACCCTGCGGCGGAGCCGCTCGCACCAGGAAAAGCCATGGTGGTGCTTTGCTGTTGTAGTCGTCCCGCTCGATGCAGTGCAGAAAAGGACGCCGTGAAGAAGCACCGCTACAGGTTGACCAGCGAGTAGTCGTGCCACCACCGACACTCCCCAAAAACGTAATCGCCCGTCTTCACCTGAGCAGGTGAAGCCCACGACGGAGACGCGTTCCGGAGGCCTACTCTTCCATCTCTGGTGCTCGCCGGAGGTGGAACGGGAAGAACTTGCGCTGCTGGAAAGTGGTGTATTTCGCCAAGAGAGATTAACCGAGAGAGGAGGATTTGTTTTATAGCCAGAGACCAGAAGACGAGAAGCCGACGGCACCGAGGGGTCACATCTCCCTTCTGCGGTGGGAGAGACGGAGACGGAGAACCAGGAGTTACCAGAAACTCCTCCAATCAATTCCAATCAATTCGGGAGTTACCAGAAACTCCTCCAATCAATTCCAATCAATTCGGGAGTTACAAAAATAAAGGCCTCGCCCGCCCGTCCGCTCGCTCGCCGCCGCCCGCCTGCCTGCCTGCCTGCCTGCCTGCCTCGCCTCGCCTCGCCACGCCACGCCCACGCCCACGCCCACGCGCACGGGCACGGGCTCGGGCCGGGCCGGGCGGCGGCGGCGGCGGCGCGCGCGCGCGCGTGTGGCATCCAGGTGATCCTCTTTTACTTCTCAAATAGATCAGCCAATGACCAAGTATTTAAGTAGAGTCGCCTCTCGATTAAATTCCCATATGGTACAAAACCATTAATGCACATGTACGGACCATAGAGTTTAATAGAGTTATTAAATAAATGGGCCAAGCCCATAATATCTAACAATCCCCACCAAACTCTAGGGTACGCAGTTTGGAGTTCTCAGAACCACATTCCTTTTATATATCAGTGTTTCGATGGAGACTGTTAAGTTGAACATCCATCTAGAAAGCTAGCTACACTCATCCACAACTGAACAATGGACAGAACCTTGAATTGACAGTTTTGTGCGAGATGAGTTTCACATAGCCTCTTAACTGATACTAGGCTGCCAAGTGCCTTCCCTCTGTTTGAAGCATATAAGTCACACTTCGAGGCCTTTTCATGAGCATCTAGAGATTACCCACATCTCATAGATTGTGACTAGCAATCGAGCTCATATAGGTGTGTTCCTTATAGGATGTTCTGTAGGACAACATCCCCGCTATACCAAGCCGCTCGGATCACATTAAGAACTTAATCATCCTGCCTAACAGTATTAGAGAGACGGTGCATCTCCAACGAACTGAGCTATAATCTAAAGGGTCTCTCCCTCAGTCAATCAACAGCTTGTTTCGCCATCCTAATTCACGGGATCTCCGATCACATAGGATAGGTTACCACTGTTGATGGCTCTATGTGGGTCTCAAACCCAGTTCCCTCGACGCACCTTCTATCACATTGCGTGACAGACCCTTAGTGAATTGATCTGCCAGATTGTTTGATGTATGGACATAGTCCAATGCAATTACTCCGGAGTTTCTCAGTTTTCTGACAGTCTTCAAACGTCTCTTCACATGCTTTGTGGACTTCATGTTATCCTTAGAACTGTTTACCTTAGTGATCACAGTTTGATTATCACAGTTCATGGAAATTGCCGGGATTGGTTTCTCAACAATTGGCAAATCCATCAGGAGATCACGGAGCCACTCTGCCTCAGCACTAGCGGTATCCAATGCGGTCAGTTCTGCTTCCATTGTAGACTTCGTTAAGATAGTCTGCTTGCAAGACTTCCAAGAAACAGCGCCACCTCCAAGTAGAAACACGTATCCACTCGTGGCATACAGCTGATCCGCATCAGAAATCCAATTAGCATCACAATAACCCTCTAGTACCCTCGGATACCCAGAAAAGTGAATGCTGTAACTCATTGTCCCTTTCAAATAGCGCAGCACTCTCTCAAGAGCATTCCAGTGAGTATCTCCCGGATTTGACACAAACCGGCTCAGTTTGCTTACAGCGAACGAGATATCAGGCCTGGTTGCGCTAGCTAGGTACATAAGAGAACCAATTATCTGTGAATATCTCAATTGGTCTCTTGCAATTCTGTGATTCTTCCTCAAATGAATACTTGGATCGTACGGAGTAGGAGCAGGCGTACACTCATTGTACCCAAATCGGTTCAAGACCTTTTCCACATAGTGAGACTGCATAAGAGTTACCCCACCATTTCCTTCCTCCCTTGAAAGCTTAATGTTGAGAATAACATCAGCCTCTCCCAAGTCTTTCATCTCAAAGTTACTCGACAAAAAATCTTTTACTTCTTTAATCACATTTAGATTGTTGCCAAATATTAATATATCATCCACATATAAGCATAGTATCACACCATCACCACCACCAAACCGATAATATACACATTTATCAGCTTCATTCACAACAAAGCCGGCTGATGTTAAAGTTTTATCAAACTTCTCATGCCACTGCTTGGGGGCTTGCTTTAGGCCATACAGGGACTTCAGTAACTTACAAACTTTACCCTCTTGACCATTTGCAATAAACCCATCAGGCTGATCCATGTAGATCTCTTCCTCAAGCTCTCCATTTAGGAAGGCTGTCTTAACATCCATCTGATGAATGAAAAGACCATGTGAGGCAGCCAGGGATAGCAACACACGAATGGTTGTCAATCGAGCAACAGGTGAGTAAGTATCAAAGTAATCTTCACCTTCCTTCTGTGTATAACCCTTAGCAACAAGCCTAGCTTTGTACTTCTCAATTGTACCATCAGGCCTCAGCTTCTTTTTAAACACCCATTTACAGCCCACAGGTTTGCAACCAAATGGACGATCAACCACTTCCCATGTCCCATTGGACATAATGGAGTCCATCTCACTTTGCACTGCCTCCTTCCACATGTCAGAATCAGGAGAAGAGTATGCCTCAGAAATGGTTGTGGGAGTGTCATCCACGAGATATATAATAAAGTCTTCTCCAAAGGATTTTGCAACTCTTTGCCTCTTACTCCTTCGAGTGACAGTATTATCATCCTCCTCAGGATTTTGCTCAAGCTCATGGGTGTTATCATCAGCGTGTATATTTGATTCATGAAGTTCAGGAATAGAATCATGACTAGACATTCTAGATGCACCTATTTTCATTGGAAATTCATTCTCAAAAAAATGTGGCATCTCTAGACTCCATGACCGTTCCAACAGCCATATCAGGAGCACTAGAATTTATTATTAAAAAACGATAGCCCACACTATGAATGGCATAGCCTAAGAAAACACAATCTACAGTTTTTGGTCCAAGCTTTCGCTTTTTGTTTATTGGCACGTTCACTTTGGCCAAACAACCCCAAACGCGAAGATAAGAAATATTTAATCTCTTTTTCTCCCAATCCTCAAATGGAGTGATTTCTTTGTTCTTTGTGGGCACTCTATTTAGGACATGATTCGCAGTTAAAATTGCCTCACCCCACCATTCCTTAGATAAACCAGCTGTCTCCAACATGGCATTCACCAAGTCAGTTAGAGTGCGGTTCTTTCTTTCAGCAATCCCATTGGATTGTGGTGAGTATGGAGGTGTCCTCTCATGAATTATACCGTGCACCGCGCAAAACTCAGAAAATTCATTAGAGAAATATTCTCCCCCGCGATCGGACCGCAACCGTTTGATATGCTTTTCAAGTTGATTCTCAGCCTCGGCTTTAAAGGTTTTAAAATAATGTAATGCCTCATCTTTTGTTTTAATTAGGTACACATAGCAATATCGAGTGCAATCATCTATGAACGTTATGAAGTATCTCTTACCACCTTTTGTCAAAATTCCGTTCATTTCACAAATATCGGAATGGATGAGATCAAGTGGTGCCAACTCTCTCGCCACAGCTGCCTTGTGAGGCTTGCGAGGTTGTTTTGCCTCAACGCATGTATGACATTTGGAGCTTTTGGCAACGTCAAATTTAGGAATTAAATTCAAACCAGCTAAGCGGGACATGCAACCAAGATTAACATGACATAATCGAGAATGCCAAACATTCATCTCAACATTAACATTATTAACGACATTATTCACTGCAAGAGGTAAAGTATCAACCAAAGACAAGCGGAACAAGCCTCCGCTCTCATAGCCTTTTCCAACAAAGGTTCCATACTTTGACATAACACATTTATTCGACTCAAACACAAGTTTAAAACCGTCTCGACATAGCAGAGAGCCACTAATAAGATTTTTCCTTATTGAGGGGACATGATGCACGTTCTTGAGTTGCACGGTCTTCCCCGAAGTAAGCTTCAGATCCACCGTACCAACACCATGAACACCAGCACGCGCGCCATTCCCCATCAGCAAGGCTCCACTCCTCTCGGCCTGGTAAAAAGAAAACAAGGACTTATCACCACACACATGTATATTTGCACCTGTATCAACCCACCAATCAGGTGAGGAACAAACTGTAAATGCAGATAAATTACCGTACCCAGAAGCATCTGCATCAGTCTCAATGGTGTTGACTGTCTTCGCCTTTGGTGGGGGCTTCCACTTAGCCTCAGGACACTCTCTAGAGAAGTGCCCAGTGTTCCCACAAGTGAAGCAGTTCATCTTTGCCTTGTCTAATCCCATCTTCTTATTATTACCTTTCTTGAAGAAGGTAGTGGATTTCTGCTTAAGCTCCTGCTGGGGCTTCTTCTTTTGTGGCTTAGGACGAAACTTTTGCACCACATGTGCACTAGTAGTCGCCTCACCATTCCCGCCCTTGCTCTTTCCCTTAACATCCTTTGCTCTTGCCTTGTCCTCAACATCAAGAGTGCCAACAAGTTCAGCAATGCTAAACTGCTGCCTCTTGTGTTTCAAGGTAGTAGCAAAATCAGTCCAGGAAGGTGGCAGCTTAGCAATAATGCAACCTGCCACAAACCTGTCAGGGAGAGGACAGCCGTACAGCTCCAATTCCTTCACCAGTCCCTGTATCTCATGAGCCTATTCGACTACAGGACGGTTATCAACCATCTTGTAGTCATGGAACTGCTCCATGATGTACAGCTCAGAACCGGCGTCGGAAAGACCGTACCGGGCCTCAAGGGCTTCCCACACAGCTCTGCCAGTCAGGAGTGGTATGTAGGCATCAACCAGAGAATCATTGATGATGCTCAACAGTGCAGCCTTGCACATGGTCTCAGCATGTCCCCAAGCCTGCTCATCCTCATCGGATCTCACAGTAGCAGGCTGCTCATTGAGCACATGACCACAACGCATGGCCGACAACCACAGAAGGGCTTTCTCACGCCACCTCTTGTAGTGAGTGCCCTCAAACGGCGTAGGCTTTAGCATGCCCGCAAAGCCAACAGATGAAAATGGCCTGAAATTACGTTTTTGGATTGTTGAACAATAAGGCATTTTCATATTTATTTTAATCCATAAAAATAACGCAATAAAAAGAAGAGTGAAGTCATGAAAAACAAGACAGAAACACTTCATGACAAATGTTAACATGATGATAAAACAAATTATAGAGCCGAAACATATGTGAAACATTGTTTTACATAGCTGAAACATCACAGACATGATCACAAATATAAAAGATGTGTTCTCAAATATCAAGATCATGATAATCACAAAATTAAAAGGAACCAGAAAACCAGTACTAGCATAATCATCCAAATCAATCAAACAGAACATGTTGAACATGAAAGCAGTATTGCCTAGGAACATCATGATATTGATAATAAAACTCAGAAGAGGGTGAAGGAGATTATACCCTGCGGCGGAGCCGCTCGCACCAGGAAAAGCCATGGTGGTGCTTTGCTGTTGTAGTCGTCCCGCTCGATGCAGTGCAGAAAAGGACGCCGTGAAGAAGCACCGCTACAGGTTGACCAGCGAGTAGTCGTGCCACCACCGACACTCCCCAAAAACGTAATCGCCCGTCTTCACCCGAGCAGGTGAAGCCCACGACGGAGACGCGTTCCGGAGGCCTACTCTTCCATCTCTGGTGCTCGCCGGAGGTGGAACGGGAAGAACTTGCGCTGCTGGAAAGTGGTGTATTTCGCCAAGAGAGATTAACCGAGAGAGGAGGATTTGTTTTATAGCCAGAGACCAGAAGACGAGAAGCCGACGGCACCGAGGGGTCACATCTCCCTTCTGCGGTGGGAGAGACGGAGACGGAGAACCAGGAGTTACCAGAAACTCCTCCAATCAATTCCAATCAATTCGGGAGTTACCAGAAACTCCTCCAATCAATTCCAATCAATTCGGGAGTTACCAGAAACTCCTCCAATCAATTCCAATCAATTCGGGAGTTACAAAAATAAAGGCCTCGCCCGCCCGTCCGCTCGCTCGCCGCCGCCCGCCTGCCACGCCCACGGGCTCGGGCCGGGCCGGGCGGCGGCGGCGGCGCGCGCGCGCGCGTGTGGCATCCAGGTGATCCTCTTTTACTTCTCAAATAGATCAGCCAATGACCAAGTATTTAAGTAGAGTCGCCTCTCGATTAAATTCCCATATGGTACAAAACCATTAATGCACATGTACGGACCATAGAGTTTAATAGAGTTATTAAATAAATGGGCCAAGCCCATAATATCTAACAAACCCGATACTACCAAAAGCTGAAACTGAAATCATGTTCCTTGTAGCCGATGCTCGTCGTCGCTCGTCGGTCTTCAATGTTTGGTACCTTCGAGGATACGATCAAGGAGCACATAAAAGCCAAAAAATCTTAGTACCTTTTTTTGTCGGAATTTGTTCCTTGGCATCATCTAATTGCATGCAGTTGAATTGCCGTCTATAGAAGCTTTGATTTTCATCTACGTGTATTTTCTTCATTTGTATATATATATATACTAGATTATAATATTTTACTTCGCATATTGGATATGTATTGAATTGAGTTATTTATTAATTGTATTTGACATGAATACTCTATTTATTCTAGATCATTAGATCATCATAGAATCCAACAGTGGTATTCTTTTCTTTTTTCCTCATTGGTCTTTTAATTTTGAGTCCTTATATTTCACATGTTTAGTCTATTTATTCTTAATCGTTAGATCATCATAAGTCTAATGGTACATGTCCTTTTTCTCTAATTAATCTCATAATTTGGGCTTGTACTTAACACAAATACCCTATTTGTTCCCGACTGTTAAATCATTGTAAAATCCAATAGTGTCTATTTTTTATTTTTTTTTATTAATCTCATAAATATTAGGCCTTGTATTTGATGTGGATAATCTATTTATTGTTAGCTGTTAGATCATCATAAAATCCTATGGTGCATATTCTTTTTTTTATTAATCTTGTAATTTCTAGGCCTTGTATTTGATAAGGATACTATGTTTGGCCATTAGATCCCCGTAAAATCCAATGGTGCGCATTCTTTTATTTTTTCGTGATTAATCTTGTAATATCTTGATCTTCTATTTGATATGGATATCCTATTTATTCTCGGTCATTAGATCATTATAAAATCCAATGGTCCATATTCTTTTTTCCGATACTCTATTTATTTTTGGCCGTTAGATCATCATAAAATCTGAGTGTGCATATTTTTTTTCTTTTTTTCATACTCTATTTATTCTAGACCATTAGATCATCACAAAATGCAATGGTAGAATTCTTTTTTTTTCTGATTTATCGCATAATTTCAAAGCTCTCTCGGTGAATGTAGGGCTCTTTTTAGTTTTGTTGTATTAATATAATAACAGAAGATAGATATGCCCCACAAAAGTTTGTATACGAGTTCTTCGAGACCAAACATTATTCCATTCGACCTTCTTTGTCTTTGAGTTGGATTAGGCATGGAAAAGCATGTATAACATGCTTATCAGCTGAAATTTTGCTCTCTGAATGCTTCCCCCGTTTGGTTTATTTGGTGTGTACACGCATATCAAGATTTAAACTTTACTGTCTTAAACAATAATTTACCAATATTTTTTTAAATTATTATAACAAAAACTTGATACAGTTAGATTTCTAATCAAATATACTCTCAAATAATAAAAAATAGATAGCAAGACCGCAACCTCTTAGGCACAAATAACAATGTTTTTCAATAAAAAGGTAGGATGTCTTTCCCACGCTAGTGTGAATAAATTTGTTGATTGTGCATTGTGCTATACTGCTAGTATGTCCGATTCAAATAATTCATTCAACAACACTTTTCTATGAAAAGACGGCACTTATGCTAGAAAACGATTACACTACATGAACAAGTAAGTTGGTCCTACAAGTTAACTATATCATGATAAAACAACAGAAGTTGTTCTCTTAACTTGATAGATACGGCGCTGGAAGAATTCGTTCGGCCTTCTAGTGACTAAACAACCTGTTCAACTTTCTTTGCGTAAATTTGACCTAATTGTGCTCGATAAGATTAGATTGCACACGAAGAGTATGCAGAAATTGACATGTTTATCTGCTGAAAGTTGCTGTTGTAATACAGAAAACGTGGCTAGAAGTTTCTTGTAACCCAATTGATTATATTAATTAGCGGTGCCACATCAGCGAAGTGAATTCTTTGTATCAAAGTTGAACATTGTATTCTTCTAGATAAATATTTTTGTACTATAATGTCTTTATCTGAAAAAATTGACAAGGTGTATCATTCTAAAACAGAAATGATTTTTTATGAGATTTTAACGTATGTACGCGACTGAAGATTTCTTCCTGCAGCCAGATACCCCAGAGTAGACGATGACTATACTCCAGCCGAGTCAGTGCACATGGTGGAGAAAATTTTGTATAAATATCATCGAGTTTTCTCGCGAGTGGACAGTCTGTATTATATTGCTAAGGAGATTTGGGGTGTGCTAAAAAGAATCTAATGAGGGTCCTAGCAAATTTGCAAGATGGAACTTCTTGGTTTGTTTACGCTATGTCCGCAAATAATTCGCTCAACTGCTTCCGCTCCTATTTTTATTTGTAAATTTGATTTCACTCTTCAAGAATGAATAAAATAACAATGAAATATACAACTAGAACATGTTTATCTGACGAAATGTAGCATTTAATATAAAATGTGTGTACTTTCGATTCTACACACAAACAAAAAATGTATGTGAAGATTCCTGCAACCGGAGCTGATTTTTTGTCTGCCAATTGTGCGCACATGTAGCATTTTATTTTTATCATATAAAAACATGTGAGCTGGCTAGTGTGTTCAAATGCGCATGAACTTCTCCGGTGAAAGGAAAGATGATCAGAATATAGTGTAGCTAAGGGGAATCTAGTGAGGGTCTCCCTAGCAAACTAGCACGGTGGTGGAACTTCTCAATTTGTTTATTACGGTACACATAATTCCTGAAATAATTCGTCCAATTTGTTATTATTATTTCTGTTTATATGTTTCACTACTACAGAAACCAATTTTAGGGGCGGCTCGTAACTCTTTGTAGGAGCGGTTTGGCCAGCCGCCCCTACCGAACCGTCTATACAAATCATGCATTTGTAGGAGCGGTTCTCAGGCCGCCCTTACAAATCGATTTGTAGGGGCTGCTGTAGTACTAGCCGTCTCTATAATACCTGTTTGTAGGGGCGGTTCAATCTAGAACTGCCCCTACAGTACGTTTTTTCACAAAAAAAATTCAAATTTACAATTCAAATTCGATCAGAACACTGTTTGTTTCCGCGTATTCCATCCAGCGTTCGCGTTGCCGAACGCCCCGCGACCAGCGTTCCGAACCGCGTTCGCGTTGCCGAACGCTCCGCGACCAGCGTTCCAAACCGCGTTCACGTTGCTGAACGTCCCGCGACCAACGTTCCGAACCGCTTAGACTACAAGCACAAGAGTATTATATAAACTACAATTACAAGTCCAATTCACAAGAATATGTACAATCTATCATTAAATATATAAATTCCATACACATTGTTATCAACGTCCTAGAGCTAGCCTTTCAGTCTCACGAAGGTATTGGTACTAGGATTTCTACCTAAGTCAGACTCTCGGTCATGGTAAGCGCCTTTGACGTGTATAATCTGGTCCAATATGAAGTTGCAAAGATCGCCAACGAGCTCTAAGAGTTGGTCATCCTTGTATGGGTCTCTTCTTATTCCTTTCTCTTCTTTCCACTAAAAGAGAACAAGTTTCAGTTTAGTATTTCATACCATGTATGAAGTTTTTATACTATGGGTGAAGAGGTTCAAACTTACCCTTAAGGGGTGTCTCATGTATGCACCGATGTTACTCATCATAGAACATATATAGTATCCACAATGTACACTCCCAGGCTTCTGCTTGGGGAACTGTGTGTTTTGCATATGAAAATGTTAAGTAATACTTTTGACAGCCATGTAATGGAGTACTGAAGAAGTAAGTTACACTTACCGCACATAGTGTTTTTATAGCCAGCTTTTCCTTCCTTGCTGGATCATGCCTTCCATGATGATTAGTGACATAGAACCTAAATGTCATGTTCGAATTATTTTAGAAAATACAACTTGTTAGTATCCAAAAGTGAACGTTACAAGTATGTATACAAACATATAAGCTAATGAGGATTGTCGATATGTATACGTCTTGAGAATCGATATGAAGTCTTTGTATGTCACCGGGTCCCTATCTATTGAATCAAAGACCCATGCCATGCTCCTCCCGACATCGATGGCTATACAAATCCAGTGGTTGCTGCATGGATTTAATAATAGAACTAGATAAGCTCTTTTGCATCGAATAAAATATATCGAACAAAGCTTTAAGTATAGAGTTGAACTTACTCGAAGTTGTATGGTAGCCATATAGTAGAGTGTTGTTGGAGAGTTTGAAAGGTAGGGCAATGTATGCCGCAACCTTAAGGGACTCTTCCCTTAGTTTCGCCGTACGGATGTGCTCTTTCTCCCGAAGAGTCTTTGCAGCAGCTAGCTCTTTGGCATCCAGTTTCCACTATTTAGGGTAATTAAAATTTGTTTGGGCTATAGCTTGAGGGTCTAGATACCCGGCTTTCACACTTGGCATTTGTTTGACAATGTGCACTTGCATTCTACAAATCATGGCGTGGGTTAGTTACAACAAAATTCAAAGATTACATTCATATCATATCGGGAGGACAAGGACTTACAGGCACCACGTGCGAATTAGATTTATCTCCATTTCTCCTAGGTGAAAGCATGTCTACATGTCATTGAAGTCAAAGATAATTTTCTCGGCTAGGCTTCCAAATGTGCCGGTGGGGAAGCATGCTTGTATGAGGTCTATGCTCGTTGGGAGAACACGCAAGTACTAATCATGGAACCTTCTCATTCCATGTGGTAGGCGCTGGATGTCCCGGTTTGGTAGGAAGGGCTTGCCTCTTTCATGTGTTTTTGGGCAATCCTTTGACCATTTGATGGCATCAACATTTGGATATTGCTTTGCAATTTGGTGAAGTTTGCTAGTGACGGCCTCCTCAGAACCCCGTGATGGGACTTTTTTAACTTGGTCTCAGGCTTGAACTGGTCATGGGAATACCACTTGGACACCGACGAGACGTCTTTCATCGGAACATAAACTGGCCTTATGGTGATTGGATGCTTCTTTCGAAGTTCCCATTCAGGCACGTCCTCATCTTCTTGTGCATCATATTCTTCAGGAGGCACTCGTTGTTCATGTATCGGCCGTGCTTGTTGAGAAGACTGTGGCATCTCATCATGCACTTGCTCGGTACGAGCTGGAGAAGGTTGTGGCATCTCATTAGGCACATGCTCGCTAGGAGGCAGGGAAGAATGTGGCATCTTAGGAATGTGGTGGTCACGAGACGGTGAAAATATCTCCCCGACCTCAACAACTTGCTCCAAATTTTAGAGAGGGGGAGGCGGCGAAGAAGCAGTCAATATAATGTCCCATTTGTGCTAGAGGATGAACTACCCCATAACGTCTCCAAGTAACACCAGCCCCTTGGGAGTTGTGTAGTCTATCCTCCACTGTATGAACTCAGGCTTCACAGTATGCGCCTCGACTCTAGTGTAGTCCAGCAGTATCTTATTATTGTGGTGTAAGCCACCGGGAGGATGTGCCACACCCATTGCCACCTCCATCATAGTGTTTTGTCGGCCGCTGAGAAACACCAAGGTGCAACTAGTTGGTTCCCGTATGCGATCGACGGGGGTTGTGGCTGTAGTGGAACATTGGATGCTAGGAACTTTTGGAGGGCTACCAACTAATGCCAGTTCTCCTGGCGGCGTCACTAATATCTGTGGCTCCATAGACAGTCCTTGCTCCTCTAGCGCCTTCGCAACTAGAACCTTTACTTGGAGCTCAAGATTAGTCTCCCGGTCTCTGCCGTGTTTCTTGTACATGTGCCTGTCCTCTTCGAATCCTTGCTTCCAGGTCATCCTTTTCCCTAGCCCCCTGGTGCAGCCTGTGTGCTCCTTGTTTCCCAAGCTAAGGCTAAGCTTGTCCCTCTCTCTGGAAGGATTGAATGAGCCCTTCTCCTTGTCTTCTGCATATTTCAGTATCCTTAATACTGCCCCTTGGGTCTTCGGCTTATCAAACTTAAGATTACCACCGGATGATTCTGTACACCTCGCATATATCCAATTCCTTGAGCGTACCTTCAAAATTGTCACATCGATATTCCTAGCAGCTATGGCCTCTTCGTCCATCTTCCTAAACTGCTCTTCCTTGGCATAGTAGCCATCAGGGCCTAGATGATGGTGGTGTTTGTTCCTCTTCGCTAGCTCGGTGTTACGGGCACTGAGCTCCAATGCCTCCGGTGATGTCTTTTGAGCCACGAGCTCCTCCCATTGACTAGGAGTTATTTTGCCGAACTCGTTGAAGGGAGTTAACCCCTTTTGGATATACTTTGTGTTGAGCTCCAACCTCCAACGTCGGAATGACTCTCCCTTCATCCTAAAAGCATTTTTACCAGTTCATGCTTACCCTCCGGAAATCTAAAATTGAGCTTCAGCTGCCTATCCCATAGTTCATTCTTTTTGTTCTCTGGTACCTCTTTCCAGTTAGAGATTGTTGGGTTCAATTTATCTCTTACTAGGGTCCCGATCGCATTACGGAATCATCCTCTTAATTCCTTTGGCTCAAGGATCTCCCCTGCTGGCCCGACCTCTGTTATCACATAGCATGCCTTATCTGGATATAGATTTCCTTTTCTATCCCCTCATTTCCTCTTAGGCTTGGTAGTCGTGGTTGTGTCTTGAGGTTGTGGAGCAGAGGCATCGTGATCCATCTCTGTGGTTGTTGCCTCTGCTCTCCTTTCCTCTACTCTGTCTTGTCCAGTGAGATGTCACGGACATCAACGTTGTCTTTTCCGAGTTTTAGGAGGGACCTGTATATACGATAGGTCAAAGTGTTAGCAGAGGTAACATAGCCAAAGCTTTAGCAAAATTTACAAGCTAAGGCTTTTTCCCTACCTCCTCGTTCGGGTCAAAATCCTTGTCCAAATCTTCCTCTATTGGCCTCCTTTTGGCTTCATGTGGGAAAGGATCCTCAGGACTTACATATCCCTCTTCTGAGTCCTCATCATCATCATCAACTTCTTCGCCTTCAGTAGCCTCTCCTACTCTTCCTTCTGCTCCCCCTTCCTCCTCATCACACTGCTCCTAAGTAAGCATCACTTCTAGATCATTTTCTAACTCGTTATCGAACTGCTCCTAAGTAAGCTGGTCCTCTAGTGCTTGCTCCTCATAGGTTGGGTGCTCATCATGCTTCGGGCATCGGGCTGCACTGTCTGGTATCCACGACATTATTTCGCGCTTTGTTCTAATAGATGCAAGAAAGTGTGCTTTAGGTACGCGAGAAGGTATAAGAAATAAAAAAGGTCTATAAACCAAAATAGTCCTATAAAACAACAATATATCAAAAAAACGAGTAGTAGCAGTGGTAGAGGCCTCAGAAATATGTCAATCATCATCTGATCTTGAACTTAGAGCATCAAGGCATCATAATAGAGAAGAGAGGAGAAGGTAATGTAGGGGCGGCTGCTAATGATGCCAAGTTCCTCACAAGTTCTTGATCATCAGCTTATATTCCATATAATGTATGGACTTGGACAATTTCATCATCGGCAAAACAAAGGAGAGGAGAGGAGAGGGGAGATTTAGCAAAAAAACCAACAACTGCTTAGCAAACATAGAGCAGCAGCTGATGGCAAAAGACAGGACAACAAGTCCTAGGCGAGTCCTGGGAGATTTGGCAAAAAAAAGCAACAGCAGCCAACAGTTAGTAGCTAGAAGTAGCAAGTAGTAGTAGTAAGTAGAAAGTAGTAGAGTAGAGTAAGTGTAGCAGTAGAGTGGAAGTAGTAGAGTAAGAGCAGCAGCCACTTAGGAGTAGCAAGTAGTAAGAGGAGTAGTAGGAGTAGTAAGAGTAGTAGTAGGAGTAGTAAGAGGAGTAATAGTAGGAGGAGGAGGAGGAGGAGTAGTAGGAGTAGTGGTAGGAGTAGTAGTAGTAGTAGTAGTAGTAGTAGCAGCAGCAGCAGCAGCCACTACACACCAGTAGTATATAAGCAAAAAAACAGAGGAGTGGTAGTAGTAGAGTAAGAGCAGCAGCCACTTAGGAGTAGCAAGTAGTAGTAGTAAGTAGAAAGTAGTAGAGTAGAGTAAGTGTAGCAGTAGAGTGGTAGTAGTAGAGTAAGAGCAGCAACCACTTAGGAGTAGTAGTAGGAGCATCACTAAAAGAAGAGCAGCAGTAGGAGTAGCAAGTACAGGGAGGAGTAATAGAAGTAGTAAGAGGAGGAGTAGCAGGAGTAGTAAGAGGAGGAGTAGTAGGAGGAGGAAGAGTAGTAGGAGTAGTGGTAGGAGGAGTAGTAGTAGCAGCAGCAGCAGCCACTACACACCAGCAGTATATAAGCAAAAAAACAGAGAAGTAGTAGTAGTAGTAGTAGTAGTAGTAGTAGTAGTAGTAGTAGTAGTAGTAGTAGTAGTAGTAGTAGTAGTAGTTAAGTAGTAGTAGTAGCAACAGCCACTACAACTAGCATTATATAAGCAAAAAAATAGAGTAGTAGGAGGAGGAGAAGGAGGAGTAGTAGGAGTAGTGGTAGGAGGAGGAGGAGTAGTCCAAGAAAATATCACAAATATAGTTAACAGTAGAAACCGGCCAATGTGAAAACATAGGAAATCACTTACTGCTATAAGCAAAAGGCAGAAATTAGTAGTAGTAGGACAGTAGTAGAAGTAGTAGTAGGAGCAGTAGTAGTAGTACAAGTAGTAGTAGTAGTAGAAGTGGTAGTACTAGTAGTAGTAGTAGAAGTAGGAGGAGTATGAGTAAGAGGCCTTAGAAATATGTCAATAATCATTTGATTATGATCTTGGAGCATCAAGGCATCGTAACAAAGAAGTGCATGAAGGAAAGGTAGATGATGCCCAGTTCCTCACAAGAATTTGATCATCAGCTCATTTCAGATAATATATGGAGATGACAATTTCATCATAGGCAAAAAGGAGAGGAGAGGAGAGGAGGCCAAAAAAAGCAGTTGCTGCTTGCCAAAACAAATAGAGCAGCACCAGCTTGCCAAAACAAATAGAGCAGCTGCTGCTGCCAAACATAGAGGAGAGGATAAGAAACAGAGTGGAGACGATAGGATCATGTCAGCCATACAGTAGCCGATAGGAGCCATGCAGGAAGCCGATAGGCAAGTACTATCAGTAAGCCTGTAGGAAGCAAAAACAAATCGGCCTGTAGGAAGCCAACAAGTGTTAGTAGCCGATAGAAGCCATGCTAGAGGCCAATAGGCAAGCAAAATGGTTGGAAAATTTGCTAAATGCCATCACAGTAAGCTGGTAGATTGTTAACCCAATACCAAGCTGTAAAATTCACAAAAGAAAGACCAGAGTATAACAACTCGATAGGCTACTACATACTTGAGCATAAATGATTGTATTAGTATCAAAATGACTAAGCATGTAATGAATTCTGACAAACAGGTACCAGTGCTTAAGAGCTTGGAGTATTTGGCATGTTACTACATAACAGGCAGCTACATGACACAAGACTATGGCCACTGCACAAGAGTTAAACACTTTAGAGACCTCGCTTATGTAGTATCCTTCCTGCCTTATTACTGGAGAGCCATGCAAGTATATAACCCCCAGTACCACTCACCACGAAAGAATAATGTTATTTTGGACATTGACATGCTCTCCAAAAATTTATATTCAAATAAATAATTTAATTGTAGTGTAACAATAGAATCAAATGATATATAATATTATTACAGTACTTTTGGAGATACATCTTCTACTTATATGATTCTAATGTTTTAAACATCAAAATTTAGAAACATATCAATAGTCATGGTTTCAAACTGTACTTATTTAAAAAACAACAACTTTTTCCATCTGGAGGAAGTAAGATTGAACATGACGACATGATAGTGCACTGACCTTCGAGACGGATGGCGACGGCGGACGATGAGCGAGGCGGCGGCGGTGGAGGAGCGCCCTAGAGCGACCCCCCGCATCGACGTTGGCGAGTTCGGTGGTCGAGGTCGGAGAGGGAGCATCGGTGGCGGGGACACCAGCTAGAGCACGTAGCCGAGCCTGCGCAGCTCAAACCCTAGCCCCGGCGGCCTACGGAAAGGCAGCGGTTGGGGAACGGAGACGGCGGCGGTGAAGGAGCGCTCGAGAGCGACCCCCGCGTCGACGTTGGCGAGTTCGGTGATCAAGGTCGGAGAGGGAGCGTCGAAAACCCTAGCGCCGTCGACCGGGTGCGGGGAGGGGGTGCGAGCATCGAGAGAGGTCCGAGGGTGCGGAGAGGGGGCGCGGGCGTCAGGAGAGGTCCGGGAGGCGGCGTCAGCGGGGCGCCGAGGAAGGAGTGGGCAGCCTGATGGCGTCGGAGGAAGAAGAGAGCGCCCTACAGGTTTTCACCCATGTGCCCTTGTATTTATACTCAGGCCGATTTCTAGGGGCGGTTTCTGATCCAGTCGCCCCTACAAATGCATTTGTAGGGGCAGTTCCTGATCCAGCCGCCCCTACAAAGGCATTTGTAGGGGCGGTTCCTCATCCAACCGCCCCTACAAATATTTTCTATTTTTTAAATTATTAATTCTGTATTTTTTATATCACAAAAACACAAAGCAATATAAAAACAATTGTATATATGCACAAATATAATGTTTTGTATTATTCTATATATGCAGAAATATATATAAAAACAATTGTAGTCAAAACAATATAGAAAACAAAAAAACAAAAATTAAAAATTTGAATTTTAAAACTTCGACTATAATTTTATGACATTAAATGAAATAAAATGAAAATATCGTAAACATAAAAGTTGTATAACTCATCAACATGTACAACTTTTATTTTGGTCATCTTGTCATGTGATTTTGTTTGAATGATTCAAAATTTGAAATTCAAACAATTTCAACTTGAAACAATAGTTTGAAAGAGTAAATGATTTCAAATGAAAAACTCATGAATACCAAAGTTGTAGAACTCATCAATATGTACAACTTTTATGTTGATCATATTTTCATTTGACCAAATTTGAATAGTTGAAAATTTGAATTTTAATAAATGGCAACTTCAAACAAGATTTTGAAACCTTAAATGATTTCAACAATAAAAGTCGTGAACATAAAAGTTGTTGAACTCATCACTATCTACAACTTTTATTTTGGTCACTTCTTCATATGACAAAGTATTAGTAAACATTGTTTATAAATTCACATACGACTCATAGTTTCATGAACTATACGAGAAACATGTTGATTTGTGAACAATGTTTACTATCACTTTGTCAGATGAAGAAATGATCAAAATAACAGTTGTAGATCTTGATGAGTTATACAACTTTAGTATTCATCACTTTTTTAGCTGAAATCATTTAATGGCTAGAAATCTCATTCGAACTTGTCATTTTTTTAAATTTGAAAATTTAAAGTGTTCAAACTTTGTCAAATGAAAAGAATGACCAAATCAACACACTAACTTGATAGGGCATGATTTTAGAAAAATTTAGGAAAAAACACCATCATATTTGGAGTTAGTACGAGGAAGAAAGACTAGTTACAAATTTTACCCAGGGATTAAAAAGAAAAATCACAACTGTTCATGATGATCAATGATGAACATATGTGATTTCTCTTTTTAATCTGTGGCTAAAACTTGTAACTAGTTTTTTTCCCTCATACTAACTTCAAATGTGATGGTTTTTTTTCCTAAAATTTTCTAAAATCATGCTCTATCATTTTAGTCTAGTCATCTATCTTTGTCACTAATTTTGAACAATTCAAATTTTGAATTTTAGAAAACGACAGCTTCAAACCTGATTTTCAAACGCTAAATGATTTCAGCTGTAAAGGTGATAAATATAAAAGTTGTATAACTCATCAAGATCTCCTACTTTTATTTTGGTCATTTCTTCATTTCATAATATGTTAAGTGATTTCATAAAGTTTTAGTAGTAATAGAGTGGATGTTCAAATACATTCATCTAGATGTTGCAAAGGGTAGTCTCACACACATGTATAAATGTAGTCTCACACACATACAAAAATATATAGTCTTGCACATATACATAAATATATAGTCTCACACGCATGCATAAATGAAGTCTTACAAACACACACTTACACAAACACTCCACGTTCAATAACTAGCTAGCCTGCTGTAACGACTTTCCCCTTGACATCTTTTTGTTCCCATGGCAATATGTCTTTGGGTAGGTTCTTTTTCACAACACTGATCTTCTTAGGAAAGTATGTGAATAGCGGCATCTCATCATAGTTATTGTAAGCTTCAATATCGTCCACGCCATCAACTCCAATAATGTGTTGTTTCCTGGAGGCAACCACGCGCTTTGTTTTCTTTTTCGGGGGAGGTTACTTTGTTTTCTTTATAACGGTGTGACACGTGAAGCGAGCACCCAAGGATCATCTTGGTAGCCTATATTATCGAGGTTCAGGACTCTCAATCCGATCTCGTTCAATTGATGTTGTTTGATCCAGCGGTATCGAAACAGGGCCACCGTTATATCCCTTCCATAGTCAAGTTCCCATATCTCTTCAATAATGTCAAAGTATTGGATCTTTCGCCACAATCCATCGAGAGCCTCTATTCGAACGCCGCTGTTTTGGTTCACATATTTACTATCCTTTGTGTGGGTATAGTACGTATACCCATTGATGTCATAAGCATTCCAAGATGTCACTTGTCTCGATGGCCCCTCCACCAACCTACTGATGGTAATAGAGTCTATGGTTTCTTCATGCGGTATGTTTTGGTCCTTCAACCATGTAGTTAGTCGTTGCTTGTGTTGTTTCATGACCCAATCATCCGAACGGCCATTTCTATCCGCCATAATGATAGCCAAGTGTTCATCAATGTATGGTTGCATCAGTTGTGTACTCTGCAAGACACTGTAATGCGCCTGACTCACCTCTTTGTAATCATGGTCGATGAACACTTTTCTACCACTAGTGCCTTTCCCAACTAGCCTACCCTTGTGACGAGAATCGGGTTTACCAATCCCTTTCTGTACTTTTAGGTACTCTTGACAGCACTCGACGACTTCTTTAGTACTATAACCCTCTATCTTGGAGCCCTCTGGGTATGCTCAATTATGCATGTATCGACTTAGAACCGACATGAATCGCTCGTAGGACCACATTTCATGCAAGTAGCAAGGGCCCAGTGCCTGTATCTGATGAACCATGTAAATCATGAGATGTGGCATTATATCAAAAAAAGCAGGAGGTAAACACATCTCCAGTTGATTTTGTGTCTCCACCATAAATTTATGTAGGTCACTCAACTCTTGCTTGCTAATCGTCTTCTGTGAGATCTTTGAAAAGAAGTAGCACATGCGGGTGATGGCCATTTTCAAGAACTCTAGCTTTATAGCCATGATTGCAATAGGTAGAAACACTGTCAGCATCACATGGCAATCATGAGCCTTGTAGTGTGTTATTGACAAGTCCTTCATCGACACTAGCTTCTTCATATTTGCTGAAAACCCAGTCGGGACTTTGATCCCCCTCAGGAAAGTGCATATAGCTCTCTTCTCGTCTGGTGTTAGGTTGAAGCACGCCGTGGGCAGAGTGTATTTTCCATTAGCCTCAGGTACCGGGTGAAGCTGTGGCATCACGTTTAGCTGCACCATGTCTTTCCATGCTTTCAAACCATCCTTTGACTTGCCTGTGTCCATCAAGGTAGCTATGAGACTCTTAAAGACATTCTTCTACACGTGCATAGCATCAATGGCATGGGGGACCTCCAAGTCTGACCAATAAGGCAGATACTGAAAGAAGATTGATTGTTTCTTGAAAGGTACGCCTTCGACAGGAGGTGTGCTTCTATCTCTGTTCGTCCCATCTGGATTCTTCTTTCCATAGACGACGCGTATGTTTTTCACCATTCTGTACACGTGTTCTCCATTATGACGTCTCTCCGGAGGAGGTTCAATCTCTAAGGCGTTGTTATAAAATCTAAAGAACAATTTACTATGGTACTTGTGACTTGTCTTTAAGAAGCGTCGGTTCCTTAGGTAAACTATCTTCTTGGATGCATCCAGGTACACCCATGTAGTACCATCTAAGCAAACTAAGCATCCCGTCTTCCCTTTGATCTGTCCAGACAAAGCAAACAACGTGGGGTAATCATTGGTAGTAACAAATATTATTGCTCTACATATGAAGTCCTCCTTTCGAAATGCATCGTACATCTGCTCCCCATACCTCCATAGCCCTATTTCTTACATCAAAGGCTCGAGGAACACGTCTATATCAATGCCTGGTTGTTTAGGGCCAGAAATAAGAATAGTGAGAAAAATGTACTTTCTCTTGTGACACAACTATGTTGGGATGTTGTACATGGTCAAGATCACTGGTCATGTGTTGTGGTCGCTCATCCTCTCATTGAAGGGATTCATTCCATCGGTGCTCAAGTCAAACCGTACATTCCTTAGATCATCGCTGAATTCTTTATGCTTCTCATCAAACCTATGACACTAACTACAATCAGCCGGGTGTGCAATCTTATCATCATCCACCTTGCGCTCATCATCCCACCATGTCATGAGTGCGGCTTCTTTAGGATTTAGGAAGATACGTCTCAAGCGGTCGGTCACTGGTAGGTACCACATTACCAAGGCAGGATTTCTTCTCTGCTTTGCATCGTTGCCTAATGGAGTGTCCTCTGGGGGCAGAGATTCTTGTACCACCTTTTTTGTACCCTTTTTATTCCTTTTTCCTCCATGGAGGCTTCGTCCCCACCGTAAATGTCATTGTTTTTGTACCGGCTGGCCCCACACTGGGGACATTTATCCAATGACTTGAACGTTTCGCCATGAAAAAGTATACAGTGGTTAGGGCATGCATGGATTTTTTTCAACCCCTATTGTCAATGTACTTATGACCTTTTTCGCTTGGTATGTGTTGGCGGGAACTGAGTTTGGTTGTGGCAGCACCCATGACAGAAGATGCAATAGATCATTGAAACTACAGTCTGACCAGCCGTACTTAGCCTTCAGGATGAGCAGCTTAAGCACAAAATGTAGCAATATCCAATGTGTCGGACAGCCCTTTTCAACACCACACACAGTCTCCTTCGATGCTTTTGTCACCCTTTCTAAATTTTCTAGATCTTTCGGGCTATTTAGTAAAATCTCTGGTCCAAGGGCTCGAATCATGTCCTCCAAATCATCTTCATCCCCGACACATGCTCCACCATCATTATTGGCACCACCTTCGTCGTTACCATCCCAACCACCGGCATCACCACCTTGTTCATTGCCAAACTCGAAATCCATTCGTGCATCAAGCTCTGCTGAATATTGGGATAGGGATTCTATGGTTTCGTCGTCGTATTCCTCCTCATCCTTGTCGTTAACAATAACCGTTTCACCATAATGAATCCACACTATGTAATCCTCAACAAATCCTCGCATAATCAAATGTGATCTGATGATAGTCACATCTGTCCATGCCATACGGTTCTTGCAATCTTTACTGGGGCAAATAATTGTATCATTATTCTCTTTCAATGTCGTTGCATGCTTCTTTGTGGCTTCAATAAATTTATCCACCTCTTCACGGAAACCTGCCTTGAACCTTAATGAACCATACATCCAAGGGTTCCTGTACTCCATCTTTTACAATAACAACAAAACAAACATTAAAGGACTACTTATTCAAATATATATAAAAATGAATCAAATTAATAATTACTTGAGTATAATTGTATATACTTCAGATATATATGAATATAAATCTAATATAATTACATGAAGCATACAAACACACCATGGTAGAGGAAAGTTAATTAATGGTCCATTTATCCATAAATAATTAAAATACATATTTATTGATTACAATAAACAATTTCAAAGACAACAATTAGCAACAATTATACTTTACCCAATATCTTTCATACAAATCCTAGTCCAATTTTATCAAACATAAATTTACAAAAACGAAATTAATAAAAAAAACCAAACCCTAGATCTAGATCTACTGCACATGAAACATGCATAAAACTAACTAATTGTTCACTAAAATCAAGAAACATGGACCAAATAGGGTACGATCTTGTTCCCCTCCCTAATTTACCCTAGTACGTTTAAAACTTGGGTCTAATTTGCTTAATAAGTAGCTCAAGCACCATAGAAGAGAGAGAAAAACAAAACTTTAATTACTCACTAACCAACCATTAAAACTTCAAAAAAAATGTGGAATAGCATTTTCTTACCTTCTATAACCTCTCCACCAAAGGATTTGAGATCAAAACCTTCCCCTTAGTAGAGCAATTTTTGAGAGGTGCCCAAGACCTCCCCACCTTTCTTTCACAGGTTGGAGTGGGTGACCCGAGGAGGAAGAATGTGCTGCAGTTGTGCTATATGTGGGTCATTTGTAGGGGCGGCTGGTGATTGAGCCGCCCCTACAAATCGGAGGTATTTTATAAGGGGGTATTTGTAGGGGCGGCTCAATCACTAGCCGCCCCTACAAATAGAAACGCCGGGGGCGGCTGGTGAGTGAGCCGCCCCTACAAATTAGACCCATTTGTAGGAGCGACTCGTATCACTAGCCGTCCCTGTTGTTCCATTTGTAGGAGCAACTGGTGTCTGAGCTCCCGAACACAGCATTGTAGGATCGGCTTCATCACTAGCCGCCTCTACAAAAAATTCTTTCCGTTGCTAAAAATCATTTTTTACGTAGAGTTTGACTTCACCGTGCTCCACTGAGATTACACACGAACGAGCGAGTAATAAACCCCCAAAAAAAACACACGTTTATCTGCTGAAATGTGCCATTCTAGTAGAACAAATACAATTATTTGTTTCCGGAATTCCTATATATTTTTTACTTGTGCGTCGTTGCGCTTCCATCTGCAAACGGGATTGAAGATTCCTGCAACCGAAGTGGATTTTTGTTTTCATAAGAACCGGAGTGGATTAAGCTCCGGCCAAATCCGGGCACATGGTTGCATGTACTCATGTGGTACTTCTCATGAACTCATTTTCAGGTGTGTAGTTGACACCCACTGCGCGAGACTGAGATTGCAGCAGTACGCACGAAACGAACGGCCGGGTATGCCAAACCCGCACGTTTATCTGCCGTATTTTGTCATTCTCTCGTACAAACACTTGATTCTTTTTGCTTGATTCCAGTCTTCGAACCTGACCAAATATTCGTGCAAGCTGAAGTTGATCAAGCTCCGGCGCCGACGGGGCACGTGGAGCACGCTGAGTCCGCACTCCTCCACGATCTCTTCTCAAGTACGCGAAGTCGAACACATGCCCCTGCCGCTGCGCCCATACATACATACTCACAAGCGCAAGTCGTTTGCCCTGCCGTCCGTGGTTTTCTTATGCCTGGTGGCGGCGTCCACGGACCACGGCTGTCCGGCGCAATCCGTGGAGCCATTCGCTCCGCGCTTCACGCGACCGCGCCGGCGGCGCCAGAGCGCCGCGGCTTTGACAAGGACCGTAGGAGGAACCTGGAGAAATCGGGGACGATGCGCTCGCGGGTCCGTCCATGCGGAAGCGGAGCCCGGTGGGCGCGCTGCGCGGTGCACTTGTGCGCGCACACGTCTCGGTTCGGTGCGCGGTCACGTTCCGGGCCGTCCCGGCATTCTCGTCCCCGTCAGGCGTCAGCCCCTCACGAACACACGCAACGCACGGCCGAGGCCGACGCGTACGTCCGGCACACGTACTCGCTCACGTGTGTGTGGGCGAGGCCCTGATTCCGGGAAAAAAATCCCATGCATACAGCATGCACCATGTAGTCGTGCATACTGTGACGTTTCGTGCGTCCATAGGAGAAACAGAAACTGAACCGTGCGTGAGGACCACGACGTCGTATAGTATTTGTAGGTGTGGTTCTAGATGCTTTGGAGGAGCGGTTTATCCAGCCGTCCTAACTAAACATCTCTACACCATACAGGTTGTAGAGACGGCTTAAATCAATTTTTAGAAAATCATGAAAAGGGGGCAAAAAAAAATTACAATTTTTTTTGTCATCTTAGGAGGTCCCCACTGACAGGTTGTAGCATTTTTTCATGATTTTTGCACATTTTACGTCGGCTGGGATTCAAACCCGCAACTTCTCCCTCATGCACAAACTCCTCTACTACTCTACCTCATGATTACTTGTGTCTACAATCCATTTTGGTTTCCCACGTATTATACAAAACTAAGTATAAATTGATTGTTTGAGGCCCTAAACTAATTCAAATGAAAAAGTTGTCAACTACAAAGTTTTATAACTTTTCGAGATCTACAGCTTTTATTTTGGTAGTTTCTCCATCCGAGGTTACTTATAAAATTTGAATTTCAAATTTGAGAAATTCGAACATAGTTTTCCATGACAAGATGATATCAAATGAGAAAGTTATCAACTATAAAGTTTCATAACTTTTCAAGATCTACAACTTTTATTTTTACTGTTTGTCCATCCGAGGTCGTTTAAAAATTAAAATTTCAATTTTTTAGAAATTCAAACATAGTTATCCTTGACAAGATGATTTCAAATAAAAAACTTGTCAACTACAAAGTTTCATAACTTTTTGAGATCTACAACTTTTATTTTGGTTGTTTCTCCATCCGAGGTCATAACAAAATTTAAATTTTAGTGCTTAATTTTTAATACTCGGTGTCTATTTGCAGGGGCTATTCAATTTGTAGGGACGGCTGGATATAGAACCGCCCCTATAAATCAGGTTATTTGTAGGGCGGCTGATAACACCGGCCGCCCCTACAAATCTATTGTAAGGACGGCTCATTTGATAACCATTTGTAGGGCCGGCTCAATATAGAGCCGCCCCTACAAAGAAATAGAGACGTTGCCACAAATCGTTCTTGTAACAGTGGACCATACTTGCCGGCGGCGAACGGCAGGGGCGGGCAGGCCACACGGCACGATATATGCCCGATGGTACAGGCGGTGAGGGGCTGGACCACTTGTCAGCGGTTGTTAAAGAAATAAGTTCAGTATTGGTTGAAGTTTCAGGATTGAATATTACAAAATTTGTAATGAAAAAACTGTTTTTGTAATATATTCCTTTTATTTTAGATGATATATCATATACCGAGTATCTATTATCATAATACCATAATGCTAAAATAAGCCATCACATTCCTTCTTAGAAAAGAACCCATGTTATTGCATACGTTAAACCAAAGGAATTATTCACATACAATTAATACAAAGGATAATTATGTAAGTCATGAATGGTGCAAACTACCGATGTAAAGGATCATACCAAATATAATTAATATATAACTAAATTTGAGATAAAATTAGTGAAATATGTACTATTTCTATTTCATTCTGATTGGAGAACAAAATACCCAAATAAAGAGTCAGTATAAAGTTGTAACCAATGTTCACGCCTAGACTCGCTTAAACCGTCATCTATTTGCGTGTAAACACACATGTAGTTTATGTCCTAAACGGTAAATTAAATAAAGAATTGTTTCGTCGGTCGAAGCAATCAAGAATAGTTTAAGTGGTGCATTTAAATGTGATTTAAATATATTTAAACACTTGTTAATGTGTTTAAACAACAATATTAGTGATAAAGAACCGATTTGAAAAACTTTATTTGATATTTATGTCGTTGTTAGAACTTAATGTCTAATGTAATGTCATTGCATATTGATAGCTAATTGTTAAATATGCTATTTATATCATTATGTGTTTAGAATGAATTGTCTACATCTTACTCCCACAGTTCGGGAAAGCTTACAATTCTATCTTCTAGAGGTAGAGTTAGGTCCCATTTGATAGGCCTCTAGCTCCAGCTTCTTGCGGCTCCTTTTCAGGAGCCCTATCAAACACCTATCTAGAAAAATATCTTCATACATATAGCTTGGAGAAGTAAGTGCCGTTTTTGTATAGAGGAGTTGGAGCAAAAAAAAATGGTTTCTCCTGGCTCCTCCTCACAAACCTAATACAAATTATTGCAATGAAGCCGTTTTTTGCCAAATGTTTTTCAAAACAGCTTCAACTCTGCCAGAGAAGTTGTTTCATGTTAAAAGCCAGAGCTCTACCAAACAGGGCCTTAGTGGAAAGAGAAATTAATGATGCATATTCCTCTAGGTACTATCCACCCACAAGTCCACAACTCACTTCAATGACAGCTTCCAAATAGTACCCCAGGATGTCCGCCGCCGCTGCTTCAGGCAGGGAAGCTAGGAGACAGACGAACCTGGCATCTACTTCTCCACGCTACTTGCGCCGTGCTAGTAAGGCTCCGTTTAGATGCGAAAATTTTTAGCTTTTGGCTACTGTAGCAATTTTGTTTGTATTTAGCAAAAAATGTTTAATTATGGACTATTTAGGCTTAAAAGATTCGTCTCGCCAATTACAGGCAAACTGTGCAATTAGTTATTCTTTTTACCTACATTTAATGTTCCATGCATGTGCCGTAAAATCTGATGTGATGGAGAATCTTGAAAAATTTTGAATTTTGGGTGGGATCTAAACAGGGCCTAAGTGCCCAAGTTATTGATCGCATAACGACAATGTTGCTACAGGGCCAGGAGACACCCGTGAAAGCCGCACAGGCGATTGTGGAATGCCTCCGCCGCCGGTAGAGTGTTGATGCTACAACGAAGGAGGGAGGAGATGGGACGTCGTCGCTAGCTGCCTCCATACCGCTGGGGTTTAGTAGCTCCTAGAATGCCTGATTGAATACTAGGTAACCTTCCAGGTAAAGTTGATTGTTGGAAGGCTCATAGGGGTATGCTTGGTTTGAGACCTACCAATATGGAATGGAGAATCGATAGTCCTCGTGGATATTGAGCCTTTGTGACTTAAGGGGTCTCAATCCTTAATGGGTGCTCCACCATGTACCGGGTGATAATGGCAACTATTTGACACCTCGAGAAAATCCCATTGTCTCTTGTCCATCTCCTTGTTTCATGAGCATTGCTTTCCTTACTTATCTTTGTATGTGGTTGAGACATTATGTAAATCTTATTCTAGATTCGGTTTAGTATTAGTGTGATGTGCTAGCTAGGTTTTTACTTGCAAATTATTAAGGACCTACTGCTAGTGTGTTCTTGCTAAGGATATGGCTTAGTTTGGTGGCCCTAAGAATTTGCTACAGTATTCTCTTTTATAGTAGTTGTTTGGGGTAGTTCTTGCCAAACCGTGAAGTAGTTTTAATAGGTGCATGTTTGTTAGTTTGAAATTTTGGAGCCTGAAATCAAATACCCCATCTTTTGAGGTCATTCGATCCTTACACATTACCAACATATTGTAAGAGAAATAAAATGTTTTTTATCTTTTCCTAATTAAAATACGCTTATCGTTCATGCATAGAGATAAAATATTGTATAAAACATAGAGTTCATTATGTCACTTTCTATCTATTTCCTAGAATAACATGATAATCTACGAGTCGAATAGCCACCATACAATGGTACTTCCGGTGACCACGAGCACTGGCTTGCCATTATTATTGAGGTTATGTGATGTTCGTGTTATGTAAATGAAAATTCTAGCTTTATTCGAATATATTTTTTAGAAAGGACGGCAAAAGTTTTGTCGCTATTTTTATTAGTCGATGAAAAGAAAAAACAAAGTGGCGGCCCAGTTTTTTGAGAGGAAACCAGGCCTAAAAACCACATTATTCGAATATATTTCTAATTTTATTTTCAATAAATTAGATTATGATGCCAAAAAGATACCATAATGTGCCTAGCCATACAATTTGTATGACCCACCTTTTTTATATTTTTACCAACATTAAAAAGTTTGAATGAAAAATAGATAAAGTCATACTTGCATCAAAAGAAGTAGGACAGTAAGGCCCTCCACAACGTGGAGTGGTGCTCAAAAGAATCTTTGGTTTCATGAGCAGTAACTGGAATCGGCCTAGAATGTTGCAGTGTGGAGCTTCACTCCTGAGATTCTTCAAGCATGCAAAGCCAGGCATTAAAATTATTTTAAAAACCCTCAACAGTCTATACTGCAGCAATGCAACAAGAAGAAGTGGGACCGAAGCAGTACTTTTACTAGCTTTTCACATAACAGGCATCGGCGCAAGTAGTTGCGCCGCTCCTCATTTTTCTGGAACTGGCACCACTAGCTGCAGCGTGCGGAGAGACTCTTCGATCATCTCTCTCTTGTTCTGGCACCACTCAAGCCCCACGTTGTGGAGGGTGGCGTCCACAGGTACTACCTGTTGAAGTTTCTTGTACTGTCACCGAGTTTGGGAGCCTGACGTAAGGCAACCTGACTAGGCAAACAATCTCATTTCCTAAAAAAAATGAAAATGTAACGCCTAGCGCAGTATTTTTCAGCTCCTAACCAAATAGCCCTTGACTCACTGTGTCTCCTGTGATTCTAACGTTATTTGGTGACACTCGCACGTTCAATTCGTTATTCGTCTTTGCAACGAATGAAATCCACCGTTTGGACTGGGCCTTCACACAGCACACTGCCAAAACTGGAGCAGAGGCGCGTCATGCGTGGACTACACAGTTTGACCCCCAACAACCGTGCCAACCATCCATCCATGCGGCCGGCCGGCAAAGTTCAGCCGTTCAGGTGGTTCAACTTTGCCGGGCAGAAGGAAGAACCCCCGCCGGGCGACGTGGTACGAGGCGAGACGTACGTCTCGCCGTCGCCGGCCAGCCGGCCCAGCGCGAATCCGCCGGCGAAATCAATGCAGCCTCGTCTCTGCACGGCGAGCAATGCAAACAAACTCCGCAGATCTCACCGTCTATCTGCTCTCGCGCGCGCCACGTTACGGTGCAAGGGCGCGATTTCGGGGCCTCTCCACCAACCGTGAGTTAGAGGACTGATTGGTCAGGTCGCCGCTGCCGCTGCCGCCGCCGCCATGGCGCCATCCTGCTCGGCTGACCGGCCACGCACGCCGTCTCGGTCATGCGTGCTGCCTCAAAAGTCGTTTTCGCGACGCTGACGCTGAGAGCCCCGAAGCTAATAACAAGGCAACCTGGGAGACGAACGTAGCTGACACGGACAAAGAACAAGCAATGGCATCAAGCATGTCTGATTATTTGCAGCCGCATACACACGAACACAGCGCAGGCTCCGAGAGGCAAGAGCCAGCCGATTTCTATCGGCAACACACGGGTGGGGCCTGATGGGAGTGGAAAGAAGAGGAAGCGGACAATGGCATTATGCTGCTGACACAACCGGCGAAAACGACGAGGCGAACATCAGGGCAGCGGCAACCAAGGCGATGGCTTCGCAGGGAGGAGGTTTTTTCATTGTGAAACGGTTGCAGATTCCCTGGCAAACGGATTGCTGAGAGCGGATAACCACCCAGCGACCGCCGGCATAGCGCTGCGTCATCCGCGGCCATGTGGTAGTTGCTCTGTCGACTGTCTCGGCTCTCGCCGGGAGGCGTGCCTTGACGATGCAGCAGATATCATGCATGCAGCTAGGGACGGACAGTTGGGATCGATCCTGAGAAAAGTCACCTCGTGTGACGACTGCGGCAGGGTTTGGTAGAGGAACGAACGTGCGGCCGTTACGGCCGAAATTGGAGATTCCGTTTACAACTAGTGGGGGGGCTAGAGTGCAGGTAAATTCAGGTGAGCAAGTACACACTGCTCACTGTATAGTACACACCTGAATTTACCAGCAGTATACGTGTACCAGACTTCGATTCTTCTGGTAGGTATCTCTCGTTTTATGTACGAAAACTGTTCATTGTTACGATACGTACCGATACGTGTGCCCTTTCTCTCTCTTTTTTTGGGGAACCGTGTGTCCTTTCTCTTGTACACAAACTGAACACAGGCCGAACAGGCGAACCGTATTCAACGACGTGCACACGCAGTACACAGGCCCGCAATTCTACGAGGAACACGTGCATTCCCAGCGTACGTTTTTCAGCATCGGCGTACAGGGAGGGCACGCGTTACCGCCACGCACGCTTACAGCAGATGACCATGCCCGAGTCTCGTCTCCGTGCCCAAAACGCGACACGGCAGCGGCAAACTCGGTCGATCTTCCGGCGCTGATCGATGCCCGGCGTCGACCATGGCTCGCGCGCGGCTGCATCAGATTCAGATCAGCCCGGGCACCGTATAGTACCCGGCCGTCACGGCGTAAATTGACCTTGGCGCCGCCGCCGGACGCTCGTCCGTGCCGTGACAGGCGGAGGAATGGAATAAGTCCTCTCGAGACACCATCTGGCGTCCGCCGTGGCAGGCAGGACGGCCGGTCGGGGCGGCGGCACATGCAGTTTGAAACTCCAGCGTCAACACCCCAGATTCTGAGAGCATAGAGTGATATTTGTAGGTTTATTAGCCATCGGCAGAACGGGGCCATAAAAAAATCAAGTAGATTGAATTAGATAGATAAATTACTATAGGACAAATTCCATTTTCTTTTTGAGAAAACCAATTCGAAATTTCATTACTTTAGATAGTACAATAAAATTTTCACTCATATACCAAAGTTTAACGCTTACTCCCTCCATAAAAAATAGCAATCCTAGATCGAAACCAAATAAAAAATTAAGTTCGACCAAATTTATATAAAATAGTATCAAAATGTGTCTTAGATACATTTTGTCGGTGCGAAAAGTGACAAACAAGTAAATATTTGTTGTTTTGCCGTGCGTTGTGATTGGATGTGGCCTAGCACGCGATGACACAGGATTTATATAGGCAACGTGCCCTACGTCCAGTTTCAGTCGGTCGGTGACTTTATTCCTAAGCCCAGGTGCTCGAAGTTTGTTGTGGGGTTACAAACGAGTAGGAATGAGAAGGGGGTGATAAAGGCCCGGTCGGACTCTGAACCGAATGGCCGAGAGTGACAGGCGCTCTAACGTGCGCTAAGTATTGGAGTGTATGCTCTGTGTAGCTGTCGAGTTCTAGGGCTATTGAGTTGTTCGAGTCCTCAGGTCGTCGAGTCCTCGAGTCGTCTAGCCTCTTTTTTCTTTCGAGAGCCAGCCAACTTTTAGGAGAGAGCTCATCCCCTTTTATATTTGAAGGGGGTGGTCTTACAAGTCAGAGAGAGAATGTATACGTGTGCTACCTAGTCTTATTGCCCACGCTGTTGGGTACGAGACGGCCATTAGCACCCACAATACTGTTTATGTCCAGACGCATCCGGCAGGCTCTACCGTGTTTGCCTGGTACGGCAAACGTCGGTGCCTACAATACTGTTTGTGCTCTGACACGTTTGGAAGGTTGCAGAGTGCCCGTCTGACATGGCCTGGTGGCATCGTCCTGCAGGTGCACAGGGCATGACAGGGTACGGTCCTCAGTATTACGGTTGACTTGAGCGCCTTATCTTATCCGCTTCTGCCTGATCCCAGGGCCCTCACCGAGCAGACGTCCCCGGTCGGTCGTTCTCAGTTGACCCCGACCGTGTCGGTCAGAAAAGGGCAGCGAGCAGAGGTCCGGCGTTTCCTCGGTCGGAGAAAAAGGTCGGAGTCGGACCGCGGTTCCACCTTGGCCAGGCCCTCCGATCGGGGTTCGGATTGTTGTCCCGGCCTGTCATTATGTATCTAGGCCGGCCCAAGCACGTGTTGTCGCTGCGCCGCTTGCTAGGCCAGGTTTTGCAGGGAAGCAAGTCCATTAGGAACCCCGGGTTTATGAACCCAACAGGAGCTCCTGAGCCCCTCTAGGACTTCTATGAAGTCGTAAAGGGGTTGTTTACACTTGTTTCATGAGCGCACCAGGTGGGTGTAAGGTTGTGGGTCATCGTCGGACGAGACGAAGCACGAACCTAAGTGTCAGGCGCGACCGAGGGCTCGGGCGAGACGGAGCGTGAACCCAAGGGTCAGCCCGCTGCCGAAGGGTTGGACGAGGCGGAGCGCGAACCCATGGGTCGGGCGAGGCGAAGCCTATGGCCGAGGGGTCGGCCGAGGCGGAGATAGGCGTAGCCCCCGAGCCTGTAGCCGGCTGGAGAGTTGGTCGGAGGCTGAGCACTTTGGTACTCTTTTTCGGGCTACGGATTCTTGTGTTCCTTCTGGTCGAGGTGTTCGCTCGTGTCCTTTCTGACCATGACCTGTGCGGCTGGCTGGACTCCTGAGTCAGGGTTGGATGACCTGAGTCCCCGAGCCCTATTGGGCTCGGTAGGGGTCGGTCGAGTTTTGTGCGTTACCCCATCCACGGTTTCCGCAACCGGAGGGGTCGAGCTAACGTCGCTTGCCTCGATGGCTCGAGCGACGCGCTCGGTGAGCTTAATAACGGGCACGTCTGAGTGGATTCCGGGTCCGTTGTTCGTAATGGGGTCGACATAGCCCTCATGTGACATTCCACTTCTCCTTAACCCGCCTCCCGACAGATGCCCAAGCCATTCCGGAGACCGACTCAGGTGGCTCGTTGGCCTCCCCTCGATGGAGATTCTATGGGCATGGCTCAAGGTCAAGATCGAACGAGAAGGTCGAGATGACCCTGTCTGCTTCTGAGTAGATCAGCGGGGGACGCTGGGGCTCATCTACGTTTTCTCCCCTGGTTCTGTTTAACGCGAGGCGGCATCGAGCCCTTTGTGGGCCAGCCTTCAAACCCCGGTCGGTCATCGCTTATATCGAATGAGGCGACTACCGCTTCGTGACGCGACACGAAGCATTGTGATGCAACAATTGCACATGCAATGCTTGGATGTATGGGATGAATGTATGGATGAGTATATGAATGCATGTATGAGAATGAATGAATGATCGATCATGTACTAGAAAAATAAAAGAGGGTTTGGTAAAGTTACCTCGATGGCTCGAGTGATGGGTCTAGGGAGCTCCAATTAGATATGTCCAAATGGGATCTGTGTCCATCGTTCGTGACGGGATCGGCATAACCAGCATGGGGCATCCCACTGCTCCTTGCATGTGCCTCGGTAGCCGCCCAAGTCGTCCAATCAACTCGGGTGACCCGTTGGCATCTCCTCGATTGAGATTCCATTGGTGGGCCCTCTCAAACCCTGCCTGGGAAGGCGGAGGATCATTTGCATGCAATTGCGCCTTATTTCCTGCGCCCGGGTTGCGGTAGTGGTGGGCTGCGCCCAGGCCACGTCCTGTTTAGCTAGGTAATGTTTTGTTGGGCAGGCCGCGTCCCGTCAGCCAGGGCCACGTTCCGCTGCACGCCTTTCCACATTAAATAGGGGGAAGGGAGAAGATTTTCCTCACGTTCTTTTGCCTTTCTTCAACTGCTGCCGTTCCTCCTTCCTCCTATTCGCCAAGTCTATTCATGTGCCACGGTGGTTTCTACGAGAGAGGAGGGCAAAGCAAGGGAGAGGAAAACTCACATATTCGATCGCAAATTCGAGGTGCGATGTCGAACTAGAGGCCTTCCAATGTGGACGAGGTGTTGGCCGCCTTCGCCAAGAAGGGGCTTCTCCCATTGAAGGAGGTGGCACATTGGAGGGCTCCGACGCCGGGGGAGGTTGTTCTGCAACCTCGAGCCGATGAGGTCGTCTCCTTCCTTGCCTTCCACAAGCATGGGCTCGGGTATCCCGCGCACTGGTTCCTGCGCGGGCTCCTCAACGAGTGGGGCCTAGAGTTACAGCACCTCAACCTGACTGGGGTGCTGCACATTGCTGGCTTCATCACCATTTACGAGGCCTTCCAAGGGATGGAGCTACACATCGACCTCTTCCGGTGGATGTTTAACGGGCGAGCCCTGTCCGAGGGGAAGCCGCCCAGAATCGCACCAGTTGGAGGATTTGCCCTGCAAAAGAGGTCGAAGCCGTCGTCCCCTACCCCATGTACTCCTCCTTTGACTCCAACCGGGGGTGGCAAGGTGAGTGGTTTTACATTAGGAACCCAGCGGAGGCGCCATTCCCGACGTTCACCGGGGAGAAGCCAAAGAGAAGGGAAAGCTGGTCGTGGGGTCCCGCCGGCTAGCAGAACAAGTTGGAAATTATCGAGACGGAGCTTCGGAGGCTCATGCGGCATGGCCTCGACGAGTTGCGGGTCTTCCATACCTTCTTCCGTCATCAGTGAAAGCTCTAGTTTGGTTTTGGTTAATTGATGAAACCCTAAGTGCTAACCTAGTTTATCAAAGTGATTATGAGATAGGTAGCACTACTCCAAGTGATGAAGCAATGACGAAGATCATGACAATAGTGATGATCAAATGCTTGAACTTGGAAAAGAAGAAAGAGAAAAACAAAAGGCTCAAGGCAAAGGTAAAAAATGTAGGAGCCATTTTGTTTTAGTGATCAAGACACTTAGTGAGTGTGATCACATTTAGGATAGATAGCCGTACTATTAAGAGGAGTGAAACTCGTATCAAAATGCGGTTATCAAAGTGCCACTAGATGCTCTAATTCATTGCATATGCATTTAGGATCTAGTGAAGTACTAACACCCTTGAAAGTATTTGTGAAAATATGCTAACACATGTGCACAAAGGTGATACACTTGGTGGTTAGCACATTTAAGCAAGGGTAAAGAAACACAGAGGAGATGCCAGCGTCGATCAAGTGACTGGACGCTGGATCTAAATGCACCGGACGCTGACTGCCTGCGTCCAGTCGCGCTGACCTGGCGGTACAGTAGCTAGGGTTTTCCACCGGACGCTGGGCTGTGTCCGGTCGAGGTGGACCGGACCGGACGCGTCCGGTCGAGGAAAAACAGATTTGGACCCTTACTGTACTCGACCGGACGCTGAGGCTCCAGCGTCCGGTCAGTTTAGCCAGAGCGTCCGGTCAGCACGTAGCCATTGTGATCTGACGGATCAGTTTTAACTCAGAGTAACACATGGCAAAAGTCAGTGGACCAGACGCTGAGTCCAGGGTCCGGTCAGTCTGACCGGAGCGTCCGGTCAGAGCGCGTTATGCCCAGTGAAGGGGTATAACGGCTCTATTTGATGGGGGCTCTATTTATAGCCCCATGGCCAGCTGAAGCTCTAACCCTTGCACATTTTCATTGACATAGCAACCTTGTGAGCTTAGCCAAAGCCCTCCCACTCATCTCCATCATTGATCCATCATCATTGTGAGATTGGGAGAGAATCCAAGTGCATTGCTTGAATGATTGCATCTAGTGGCACTTGGTATTCGTGTTGCACTGCGGATTTCGCTTGTTTCTCTTGGTGGTTGCCACCACCTAGACGGTTGGAGCAGCGGTGGAGGATCGGCACGAGTTGGTGATTGTTCGTGGCCATCTCCGGTGATTGTAAGGGGAGTTGTACCTTCCCCGGCGGAGTGCCAAAAGGTAACTCTAGTAAATTGCTCGTGTCATTGAGTTACCTCACTTGTGGGTTGGTTCTTGCGATGTCCTATCGTGTGGACGAGGTTTGTGAAACACCTCTTAGCCGCCGAACCACCAAGTGGTGGTCGACACAACGGGGACGTAGCGTGTTGGCAAGCACGTGAACCTCGGGAGAAAATCGATTGTCTCTTGTCATTTGCATTCTCCCGGTGATTGGCTTGATCTTCATATTGTGATTGGTTCATCCCTTACACGGTGGTATAATCACCCTACTTACTTACATTCTTGCAAACTAGTTGATACAAGCTCTTTAGTGTAACTAGAATTGAGAGCTTGCTTGATTATTTACATTCATCTAGTTGAGCTCTTTAGAATAGCAAGTTTATGTGCCTAAGTAATCATTGCAACTAGAATTGTTGGATAGGTGGCTTGCTGTGGCAGAACCGCCTAATTTAATGCCTCACAGGAGTGCTTGTCTTCCATTAGACACTAAGCACTCAGGGGAGAACACTAGATTACTCGGTTCCGTCGGACACACCCCAGGGGAGAACCCGAAAATCCACATTTTTGCCATCAGGATCACAAATGAGAGAATAAAGTTTACATCATTCGTAACCATTTCTTACATCACTTTTAATACAACATCAGAGTATAATATTTATTAATATAACAGCGGAATGAAATCATGTTATCAGAGTTATAAACAATTTAATTGAACAGCGGAATAGAAACATGTGAACAGAGTTACAGCGGAAATAAACCTCTATTAATGACATGATGAAGTATTGATATATATAGACTACGGCAACAGATTATGAAACTTTCATTTATAAAAGTATTTGGTGAGAGTTATAAATAACAACTACGATCGCAGCATAAAGGAAATCCTCTCTGAGCCCACCAGGAGGAATCCACACACAAAGGTCAGCTCAAGCGTCCACCTGTCACCTGCAACAGGGGGGAATAAAACCCTGAGTACTCAATTATACTCAGCAAGACTTACCCGGCAGGAGAAGAAAAGACTCCAAGGATATGCAAGGCCATCTGGCTTGTGGGTTTATTGCATTTGCAGGAAGCATTACTAAGCGTGCGTCCTTATGTTCGATTTTTATTAATAGTCGCATTGGTTCATTAACTAACCATTCTATGTAAGCACCTGTGCTACTTTCAAGCAGGTGGTAAGCAATCAGATTTCCTTTGTCCATCTTCCATCTTTCATCTTCCAGTTCTTACTACGATGCTAAACCGTAGACAAGCCATACCGGATAGCCCGGCGATTCGCGAATCAATGCCCCCAGCTGGGTACCCTGAAAACACACGCCCTGCTTGTACCCCGGGCATAAGTAGGACCAACCCATCACTCTCCTGTCCCAGGTGTCCTGGTCCCCGTCCAAACTGGGACTCCAAGCCCCTGCCCCTGAGTCCCGGACTCAGCGCGGTGCAAGGACCTCCTCCACCAAAAACAAACCCTAACAGTCAGTCCGGAAAGAGCCGGATCCGCGACAAGAGAGCAACAAGTCTTCCAAGCGCCCATACACAAGTATGTGCTCGAGATAATAAGTCTGTGACCTACCTAGAGTCATATGCACGATCGGTCCTTAATCGACCAGACAGGGAGAAATGGTGTAACCAAGCTATGACCCGCCTCCGCGGCGACACAACTTCTTACACCCACCAATACCCAAACCATATACCTGTCCGGTCACCATTTTCCTTTCCACCATTTTATATATTCCAAGTGATAATCATGTAGTAACATATTTCCTATATCTCGCGAATGACAGGCAATCACTCGACTTCTACCGGAGTCCTGTAGCATAGCAATCTACACGATCCTGTCATACTAGTAAGACTCATAGGGTAAAGATATATATGCAAGTGGTTTCATTCAACTCCTTAAAACTTAATGCACAAATATAATTTAAACTGCAGAAAGTAGGGGTTATGCACCGGGGCTTGCCTGGGTAAGATATAATCAGAAGTTAGTATCTGCATCTTTAGATCATCCACCATCAACTGGATAGAAGGCCCATTGCATCATCTTCGGATTCCCAATCATCCTTCGATCGATCCGTTGATCCATCATCGTACCTATATGATATGCATGCGATGCAATGCAAAGATGTAATTAATCAAATACAACCGTGACTCATAAAATATGATTTACGCCTCTCAAGTTAACGGCTAGTTCTAATGACGACCGTACCAGGCTACATATACACGTTGTCGAATAAGGCATTATTTCCCAACAATTATTTTAGTTATATAAACCAAGATGTTTCTTTACTTTATTATATCGATTTAACCTTTATTCGCAATGAGTCGTCATTATCTACTTAGCAAACTAATTATTACGAAGATACAAAAATTACGGTGAGTACCTAATATTGCTAGGAACCTACTGTAGAAATTTCAGATCCAACACTATTACCAATTTACCACGAAAATTCCTACAAGTTCTCCTTTTAACAATATTAAGCATTTTACAATAATTAGAGGAAACCCTAAAAACATACCGAGTCTATGTGAACAAGATACACTACTAGATAGATCATGATTTTAGGAGACTAACAAAATTAGTTTTACCATTTTTGGACTCCTATGTTATTTCATATTGACTTTACAACTTTACCTTTTTAAACTAACTTAGAAATTATTCTACAAGTCGAAATGGGCCGGCGCCAATCACTTGGCCCAATGGCGCGCGCCGTCAGCCGCAGCCCAGGCGGACGTGGCGGCCCAGCAGCAGGCAGGCCCAGGCGGGCGACCACAGCGTTGCGTGGCCCAGCGGCGCGACCAGGCCAGCAGCGCGGAAGCAGGCCGCCAGGCGGCCCACAGGCACGGCGACCGGTCGGCCCAAGCAGACCTATAGCGCGCGCGGCCCAGCAGCACATGCTCGAAACAGACTGGGCACGCGGCCGACGGCCTCGGCCATGGCCCGCGGCGTGGTGAGCCCAGGCGCGGTGCGCGAATGGCCCACCAGCCAGCTCACGTGGCCAAGGCGGGCTGGCCCAGCGCGGATAGGGGCGCGTCACCTTCTTCTACCCATTTCATGAGCAGAGCAGAGGAAAGGGTGCCGAGCCTCACCGATGGCCGGTTCGGCAGGGAAAGATGTCACGGCGATGACCAGCTCCAGCACGTGTCTTGCGCGCTCACGCTCACGCGGTGGCAGCCGAAGTGGCCACGACGGCGCGACGATGGTGGGAGATCGGCTTGGCCCGTACCGGGGCACGGGCACCCATGCCCCACGGCTCGTCTGCCATGGACGGCCACTGAAACTCGTGAGAAGCTCGGCTCTGGTAGAGAGAGGGAGAGCCGTGGGTTGGAGAGGACAAAGGGTGGTGAGGGGATTCAATTACAGCGCTTCATGGCATGAGTGAGGGAGGAAAAAGGGAAAGGGCGTTGAGGGCCACGGGAGCCGCCATTGACGACCACTGGAGCTCGGGAGCAGCTCGACACAGGCAAGGAGGGGAAGAGACACAGCTTGGAGAAAGTGGAGGAGGGTCTGGAGGTACTCACTGCCAAACCAATCGAGCCACAACGGCTGGACGCGGGAGATCAACGGTGGTGGTCATCACCGCGCAAGAACCGAGATGGAGCACACCCGAGTAGAGAACGGAGCGGCAATGTGGCTCGGGCGCGGACGGCGCTCTAGGCGCAGTGTGGAGCCCGCGCTCGGAGGTGGGGCGGTTGCTCACACGAGGCGGAGCGGCGCGGCCACAGCAGCGGAAAGGAAGGGCAACGCAGAGAACTTACGCGCGCTCGCGCGAGGAAGAAAAGGAGACCAGGTAGAGCCGCGTGCAGGTTTGGAAGAGGGAGGAGAACGACGGCACGGCTCGGGCAACGGCTGGTTGGCGCGACGGAGGTGCGGTGGCCGACTCGGCAGCAAGAGCGGCGGTCGCGGGCGCACGGAGAGGACATCGGTGCTGCGGCCGTCCTAGAAGGAAATGGCGCGGAGCAACCCGGGGCCAAGGGGCGCGCGTGAGGAGGAAGAAAAAAGGGGTGAGCAGGTGCGGCAGAGAGCAAAAGGAGGGGCTGAGTGCCTCGTGAAGGATGAGGCGAGGGAGCAGCGCGGCCCAGACGGCCAGTAGGCCGTAGAGCCATGCGCGACGTGGACTTGATGGCAGGCGATAGCAAGGACAGCGCGACGTGGCCGACAGCGGCAGCAGCTAGGACGACCGGCCTACATGCCAGGCAGAGGGAATAGTGGCACAGTGACAAACAAAGACAGAGAAACACGGTAGACAGAGGCTGATTGAAAGAAAACAACAAGCCACAGTCAGTCAACTTGTACAGAGAGGATAGGTTTTTACCGCCAAATGAAAAACTCTCGGCACAGTCGATTTCAACACAGCTTGAATTTAAATTTGATTCAAACTCTCTATATATATGTATATCGTTCTATTCATTAATGGATTTTATTTTATTTGTACAAGTTACTTTTCATGCTTAATCTAACAGGACAAACCGTCCGCTAGCATCGTCGTTCGACCTTCCTAATTATTTGTACGCACTACGTTATTTAACTTAAGCGTTTATTCGAGTCTGTGAAACTAAGTCATACAAGGTTCGCTTATCGCTTCACGTATGTTTTAAATAAAAATTCGAGAAACTCATTTCGAAAGTTTTACTTAGGCCTAAATCGCGGCGCTAAATAAGATCGTAACACCGGGGTGTTACACTTGCAACCCTTGTAGAGGTAGAGCAAGTTTGCATTACGCTATTTGTCATACTAATCAAATTGCTCTAGTTGATTTGTAGTTTTTTTAAATAGGCTATTCACCCCCCCTCTAGCCATACTAGGACCTTTCAATCGGGTCACCCCGTTGGCAGAGAGAACGCGGCCAATGTGGGAATACTCTGGCCCGATGGATCTCGACCGCGCATCGCCAGAGGAGTTGCCAAAGGATGAAGTCTGGAGTCGTCTCAATCGAGTGCTGCAGTTGAGGGATGAAGACTCCCTCGAAGGGACGCTCGGTCCCCTTCATGCCTCGAAGCTGTCCAATTTGGTATGCTTTTTTCTCGTGACCTTTTCCTTCTTGTTTTGATGTTTTGATTGATTTCGAGTTGCCCGTTTCAAAGGGACTCGCGGGCTATAAATCCCACCGCATGTTTTGAGAGGGCCAGAAGGCGCGGCTTGGCAAGCTACCTAGAGGGAGGCCACGCTTGCCAAGAAGAAGAAGAAAACTGAGAAGGCCCAGAGGAGGTTCTATAAGGAGAAGCAGATCAACCGACGGGTACGAGGGCGAGAGCCAAAGTGACATGGAGGCAGAGCTCGAGTCAGAGGAGCCCACGGAGATGGGTGATGACGCGAGTGCCTCGGTGGACGAAGTAGATAGGGGTGCTGCTGTGACCTCGGTGGAGCACCATGAGCCTACGGTAGCATCCGTCGGCGGCAGGCATGATACGGAGATGCGTGACGATGTTCCTGAGTCGAGGAAGCGTACTACGAGTGAAGACACCACCCTCGAACGAGAGGTGAAGCGGGCACCGTTGCCGCGCCCTTCGGAGGCATCTTCGGCTTCACACCCCCTGCTCCGAGTGTGACAGAGCACGCTGGTCGGTCGAGGGGGACATGATCGTTCCCCTATGTCTTCGAGGTCGATGCATGTGTGCGACCCCCAATGGGGAGATGCCCCACCAGTTGCTTCGGTGGTTTCGCCATGAGCTAGCGGTCGTGGTCGTCCATGGACCGATCGGGGATCGACCGGGTTGGTCCTCCCTCGGTTGATGCGAGGGGGCACAGGTCGTGACCCTCGAACGATCCTCATACGATTGGCTCGTCGTCCGCTGGTCAGGGCTTCAGGGTTCTATCGCTCTCATCTAGGTATGTATCCATGTTCCCTTTTGTTCTCATAGTTGAGTTTTTGAGTGTGACTAACCTGCGTTTGTTTAATAGCGGCTAAGGGCTGGCAGGACTGGGGATCTCCTCACCTCCCATGTGAGAAGAGTGGACACCTAGCCTGCAGCAGGTCACAATGAGAGGTGGGGAAGCAGGTTGGCGGCAACATGACCTTCCTTAATGGGGGTTGCGTTCTCCCTACCGGTCGTGATCACGGCAGCAGCGGCGACAGCGGTGATCCCCGTGGTGATTGCAGAGGTCGAGTCAGAGGTGACCCTTGGGGTCCCTCCACCGATGGTTGTGGAGGAAGAGAGGAGGGAAACTGGGCTCCCTGTCTCGCCAGGTTGAGGAGTGCATGGATCACCCGCCTGGTCAGAGCTAGAGGGGTCCGAAGGAATAGCGGCCAGGTCAGAGGAAGAGCAGCCACCAGTGAGCCGTGGAGTCCTAGCGGTGGACATCCCCTTCTCCGGCAGGAAGACACAGGGGTGGAGCCGCTAGCCATCATGTTGTCCTAGGAGTTGGTGATGATCTGGTCGTCTCATGATACTACAATGGTGAGATCTTCCAGTGGGTTAAGGTGACCCGCGAGCTGGTGTGGCCTTGCCCCGGTGAGCTAGGAAAGGCCTGGTTCGTCCTTCATGACGAGGAGGAAGTGAATCTCTAGCACCTGCTCAGGGACCAAGGCGGCGCTCCAGAAGTCCTTGGAGGCTCTGGAGGCGGAGCGGAAGGCCCGGTCGGACGCCGAGCAAGAAGTGGTCGCGCTCCGGGGGCAGATGCTCGGGGCAGAGGAGTCGAATGCTTGACTGTTCGAGAGGGTGACCCGGCAAGAGGAAGGGCTCTCCATTCTCGAAAGCACCCGCCTTGTTAGTATATGTTCCGCCCTCGATTGATGCCTTGATTTTTCCTTTCCTTTGCTTCTAAATTTGTCATCTGTTCCCAGAATTGGGTGGAAAGATCAGCTCTCTGGAGCAAGAGCTGGAGACGGTCAAAGTGTCAGTCGGTCAAGCCGTGGAGGCGCTAGCCTAGTCCCTTGAGGAGCGATGCGCTCTCGAGGGAGAGCTCAACCAGATTCGCAACATCGTGCTGGTGGTTGTCTCCGAGGTGTCCGGGTCGGGATCGAGCACCAGTACGCCCGCTATCCAGCTGGCGGAGGTCCCGAATGATGTTTGGGCGCTCATCTCTGATGGTATGTTCTATGGGGTCAGGGGTGCTAACCTCGGTGGCGACCCATCACCCCGATCTAGACTTCATGGCCATATGTAGAGGATACGCCGACGGGTGGAGCGCAGACGAAATCCATGCGCTGGGGGAGAGTTTGGTGCCACATGCACAGATCGTCGCTGAGCAGGTCACCGTGTAGTGGGTGATGGAGGCTCACCGTTCGACCGTGGCCAAAGACATGTGCCGACAAGATGTCATCCAACCTCTAGAGGGAGCAGAGACCGGGTTGGAGGCGAGCATCGTCCCACCCCCAATAGAGTCGAACATTGTCCCGACCGGAAGAGAGCTGCCTTCATCCTCATCAATGTGCCATCAGCCGATGACGGTAGGGGGCATAATAGAGTTAGAGTAAAAATAGTCAGTTCATGTAAAAGATGAGTTCGTGGGGGAGCCCTTGTGTGAACAGTTTTACATTCGTGAATATTTTAAGTTCGTTTTGTGATGAAATCAGTCGTAAGGGGAAGCTTGTCCCATCTACCCTTTTATTTATCCTTGCATCATTTTTCTTTTGTCCTTTCCCTTTTGCACCTACCGGTTGACCCATAGGCTGCAACCTTAAGAACCTAGGTGTGGCCCGCGAGGCTCAGCTGCTCGTAACTGTAGGTCATGGTGGCATGTGATCGGTTGGGAGGTTAAAGCGCAAGTTACGTAGGATAATCAAAGGAATGGAATGCTCTTTCATTTGGGCGACGCCCTTTCATAAAAAAAGAGGGTGGTATCACACCCTCATGGAGCCCCCGAGCGACCCAGGCCAAGAGTGCTCAGGCTGGGGTGCTGTAGGAGTAAACATTGAATGGAAATAAGCGGAAAGACCGAGCTTTAGGGAAAGAAACAACATAACTATTCGATGTTCCATGTGTTGGTGAGAACATTGCTGTTGTCGTCCTTTAGCCAGTGGGCACTTGGTCGGATCACCTCGGCCACCGTGTACAGTCCTTTCCATGGTGGAGAGAGCTTATGTTTGTTCTTGGTTGACTGGGTCCTCCTGAGTACAAGATCACCGACCTCGAGGATCCTCCACCTAATTTTTCTTTCATGGTACCTGCAGAGAGTTTGCTGGTAATGAGCGGAGTGGATGACGGTCGTCTCACGAGCCTCCTCGAGCAGGTCAACCACGTTCTGCTAAGCCTCCATGGCTCGGTCTCAGTCAAAGGCCTTTACTCTTAGGGCACCGTGATCAAGGTCAGAGGGCAACACTACTTCTGCTCCGTAGGCCAGAAAGAAAGGGGTGAACCCCATGGATCAATTTGGGGTCATTCTCAAGCTCCAGTGGATCACTAGGACCTCTGCAACCCATCGCCTGACATACTTTTTTGAGTCGGTCAAAGATGCGGGGCTTGAGTCCATGAAGGACCATGCCATTGGCCCGCTCGACCTAACCATTAGTACACAGGTGTCCAACCAAGGCCCAATCGATCCTGATGTTGTATCCGTCACAAAAGTCCAGGAACTTCTTCCCGGTGAAGTTTGTTCCGTGGTCGGTGATGATATAGTTTGGAACACCAAACTAATAGATGATGTTCAGGAAGAACTTGACCGCTATCCACTTGGTGAACTTGTCCACCACCACGAGTAGGTGAGTGAAGCCACCCGAGGCCTTTTTGAGGGGTTCGACCATGTCGAGGCCCCAGACCATGAATGGCTATGTGATGGGGATGGTCTGAAGTTCCTGCGCCGATAGATGAGTCTGTCGAGCGTAGAACTGGCATCCTTCACACCTATAGACCACCTCCTCTACGTCTCATAGCGCAGTGGGCCAGTAAAAACCTTTGCGAAAGGATTTCCCAACCAGCGACCTTGGGGCCACATGATGTGACTTCGAGGAGGAGTTGTTTCCCCTAGTTGGTCGAGATGCACTTCATGAGTACTCCCGACGTACTTCGCTTGTAAAGTTCGTTACTAATGGTAACGAACGTCTTGGCACATCGAGGGATTCATCGTGCTTCAGTCTTTTCCGGTGGGAGAACCTCCTCGAGGAGGTAGGCGAGCAGCGGTACTCTCCAATCAACTGGATCGAGTGCCATCACGGCGATGCCAGGGGCATCATTGGCATGGAGGCACCAATGTTGGAGCCCTCGAGCACTTGGTCGAAGTCAGGGCATGTCGGGGGGTTGGAGCCCCCATGTACCAGATTGGTGTTGGAATGGGTCTAGGTCGTATCCTCCAGAATGCGGGCAGATGGCTCATGGAGATTATTGATGAAGACCCCATCTGAAGATGGAACCCGCCTGGTAGCCAATTTTGTAAGGAAGTCGGTGGCATCATTGTCCTTTCGAGGGACATGATGCAGTTCAATCTCTTAGAATTTGTCCTCGAGCTTGCACACCTCCTGGCAGTATGCCGCCATGAGAGGGCTCTTGTAAGAGGACTCCTTCATGACCTGGTCAACGACCAACTCTGAGTCACCACGGACATACAGCCGTGTGGCGCCGAGCTCAACGGCGATGCACAGTCCATTGATGAGGGCTTTGTACTCCGTGGTATTGTTTAAGGCTGAAAAATGGAGACGAATCACATAGCGGAGCCTGCTCCCATCTAGGGAGATCAGAACCACTCTAGCCCCCGAGCCGTGAGCCATGACCAACCCATCGAAGTACATCGTCCAGTACTCGTGGGTGACGTCTGGGGTCAGGAGCTAGACTTCTGTCCATTCGGCGGTGAAGTCAGCGAGAGCCTAAGACTTAATAGCAGTGTGGGAGATATATCTGATGTCATGGCCCATGAGCTTGACAGCCCATTTGGAGATTCATCCTATGACATTGTAGTTGTGGACGATGTCTCCCAGCGGGTACGAAATGACGACGATGACCTCATGATCGGTGAAGTAGTGCATGAGCTTTTGGGTTGCCATCAAAATAGCATATAGAAGCTTCTAGACCTAGGGGTAGTGAACCTTGGCAAAGTACACTGGTCGTTGGACCTTCAGGGGGTGTCCCAGCTCCTCCCTCTCGATAACAAGGATAGCGCTTACAACATGGTTGCTTGCCGTGATGTAGAGGAGGGATTCTTCCCGTTCAGGAGCGACGAGGATTGGGGCCGACGTTAGTGATGCTTTGAGACTTTCCATAGCCTGTTGTGCTTCTTTTGTCTAGATGAATGAGTCTATCTTCTTGAGAAGTTTGTAGAGAGGCATCCCTCATTCGCCTAGTCGAGAGATGACCTAGCTCAGGGCGACCAAGCAGTCGGTGAGCCTCTGTACGCCTTTGACGTTGCGTATAGGGCCCATGTTGGAGATGGCCATGATTTTTCGGGGTTGGCTTCGATGCCACGCTCAGACATGATGTATCCAAGCAGCTTCCCCTTTGGAACCCCGAAAACACATTTTTTAGGAATCAATTTAACGTTGAACCTTCGGAGGTTCGCGAATGTGGCGGCCAAGTTTGCGATCAGGTCGCTATCTTGAGCCGTTTTCACCACTATGTCATCAACATAGACGGTGATTGTTGGTTTTGGCCACTCGACTTAGTTAGGTTGGTCGGGCGGGCTGATTTGGTCGGCGAAGCATCGCTGCATGCACCGTTGATAGGTGGCGCCAGCGTTCTTCAGACCAAAAGGCATGGTTACATAGCAGTACGAACCATATGGGGTGATGAATGAAGTCACGACCTGGTCGGACTCTTTCATCGTGATCTGGTGGTAGCCTGAGTAGGCATCCAGAAAGGAGAGGATTTCATATCCTAAGGTGGAGTAGACTATCTGTTCTATGCGTGGCAAAGGAAAATGGTCCTTCGAACATGCCTTGTTGAGGCTAGTATAATCAATACACATTCTCCATTTCCCATTTTTTCACAAGAATAGGATTAGCTAGCCAGTTAGGGTGGTATACCTCTTTGATGAATCTGGCTACCAGGAGTTTGGCGATCTCCTCGCCTATGGCCCTGCACCTCTCGTTGTCAAAGAGACATAGGCGTTGCTTGGCTGGCTTTGAGTCCGGGACGATGCGTAGTGCGTGCTAGGTGACCTCCCTTGGTATGTCTGGCATGTCAGAAGGTTTCCATGTGAAGACATCATAGTTGGCACATAGGAAGTCGGTGAGCTCGCTTTCCTATTTGGCTGGGAGCTTGGTCCCAACCTGAACCGTCTTGGTTGGGTTAGTGGGGTCGATCTCCAGCGCCTTAGTTTCCTTGGTTGGATGGAAGGCACTTGAGGAGGTTGGCTCGTTGTAGTCGAAGACTGTTGGAGTCACCGAATTCCTGAGCTCCGGGAGCTCAGCGAAGTTGATGATGGCTGTGGTGAGTTTGTAATGCTCGCGGTCACACACGTAGGCGTGCGAAAAGGTGCTACCCACGGTGATGACGCCGTTCGGTCCCGACATCTTCAGCTTGAGGTAGGTGTAGTTGGGATCGCCATGAACTTGGCGTAGCATGGGCGCCCCAAAATAGCGTGGTAGGACCCCGGAAAGTCCACTACCTCGAAGGTTAGGACCTCCGAGCGGAAGTTGGTGCGGTCACCAAATGTGACGAGTAGGTCGATCTACCCAAGTGGGTACGCCCGCGCCCTTGGGATTACGCTGTGGAAGGGATAGCTCACTGAGTGGAGCTCGGACTGAGGATGCGCATGGCCTCAAGGGTGTCGACGTAGAGAATGTTGAGGCCGCTGCCTCTATCCATCAGCACCTTGGTGAGGCGCTTCTTGCGATCGATGGGGTCAATGATGAGCGGGTAGCGACCCGGTCAGTCGACGTGGGAAGGATGGTCTCTCTGATCAAAATTGATCGAGGAGTCTGACCAGCTAAGGAAAGAGGGGATGGCCGACTCGGCAGCGTATGCCTCTCTATAGCGTACCTTGTGCTGATGCTTGGAGTGGATGGCATCGAATCCCCCAAAGATCATGAGGCATTTCTCGGGGTTGGGGAAGCCATCTTCATCCTTGCCCACCGCGCCTCCTTTCTTGGCCTCCTCCTCCTTGCCTTTCCCTTCCTTTGGCTTGGCGGCTTACCATAGGAAGTGCTTGAGGAGCTCGTAGTCCTTGTAAAGGTGTTTAATGAGATAGTCGTGGTTGGTACATGGACTCTCCATGAGCTTGTCGTAGTGGTCGGGCTGGTCCTGCTGGGGCTGCTTGCCTACTCAGTCAGCCACAGCGACCAAAGCTGGGTTGGTCGGTCGGCGCTGATCCTTCTTATTCTTCTTGCCCATTTGTGTGGAGGGGACCTCACCTTGGTCCTCGCGCTTGGCCTTGCCCCTGTCTCAACCGTCGCTGAAGACCGCCCCGACCGCCTCCTCACGCGGAGGCATGGTTTGTGGCGATGTCAAGCAGGTCGCGGGTGGTACGTGGCTTCACACAGTCGAGCTTGTGGATCAAGGACTTGCAGGTTGTCCCAGAGAGGAACGCGCTGATGGCATCCGCGTCAACGACATCAGGAAGGGAGTTGCACTGCTTTGAGAACCTGCGGATGTAATCCCATAGGGACTCATTGGGCTCCTGCTTGCAGTGCTTGAGGTCCCAGGAATTCCTAGGACGGACATACGTCCCCTAGAAATTTACAACGAAGACCCTCTTAAGATCTGCCTAGTCGCGGATGCTGTCGGGTGGAAGGAATTCGAGCCATGCTCGAACATGCTCCCCCACGCAGATGGTGAGGTACTGAATGATGAAGTAGTCATCATCCACTCCTCCGGCTCGATAGGTAAGCCAGAAGTCTTCGAGCCATATACCGGGGTTTGTCTCCCCAGTGTATCTGGCAACGTTGGTAGATGATCGGAAGTGCTTTGGGAACGACACTTTCTGTATATGACGACCAAAGGCTAGTCACCCCGGGCCATTCGGGATGGGGATTCGGTCGTTTGATCGGCCACCATGCCTGGCGTGCGTGTCCCGCACTCCACGATGGTCAGGCCGAGGCCCACGCCACCTGCTCTCACCGCCACTCGATGGACGTCATCATCATGTCGGGCGTGGCGCCGGTTGTTGATGACACTACGAGCGTCACTGTTCGGCCTGAGCCGTTCACGCATAGGTGGTCGTTGTGGAGCGGGCGCCGGGTCAGGCTGTGGTGCAACCGCGGCTTCCTACCCTACACCAGGCAACAACAGTGGTGAGTGGATGGAATGATTTGACTGGTGTGGCCCTAGTCCACCGGTTGAGTAAGAGGCCGTGAGCCGGTGTCGTGACGCGGAGCTCTCTGCCTATTGAATGGCGGTGGTCTCCAGCAGCGCCTAGAGGTTTCGGTGGATTGCCTGTTCCTGGGGGTCGGCAGGCTCGGGGAGGCCACGCAGAAACATCGCCGCAGCAGCGATGTTTTGGCTAGCCCGAGCGAACTAAGGGGGGTCATTCCCTCCGTCCAAGATGTTACACTGGACCTAATGGGCGCGACCCTAAGCGCCACTCACCGAGTTACATGCACGTGGCGCAACATGCTGCACCGAGCGTGCCAGCGTAGGTGGCGGCTGGCTCTGTCATCTTTGTTATAACTCCTCGCCGTGCTCCTGCGCACGCGTCAGGGCCTTCGCACGGGGTCCGGAGGGGTGTGGGTCTGCATAGCTCCACTACCACCGGTGGCTGTCTCAGGACGTCCGCCATAGCGCACTCCTAGGATAGGGGGTGGCAAGGTGCTACGACGTCGCCGATGCTGGAGCCATCGCTTTTGACCTCGTCATCGATGAGGTCGTGAAAAGAGGCAGGAGCGTAGCCCGCCATCCCCACGAACTCGGATGTGAGAGGGGGCGGCGTCAGCATCCTTCGGAGCCCCCGCGGGCACACGTCCATTGGGGATGCGAAGCCGTAGGGGAACTGGTCACACGGCTATCGCGGTGGGGACAACGGGGTCCCTCCAGAGAGTCGACGGAAGGTGTTAAATAGTGAGTAAAGAACAATATGTACATTACTCACCGTGAGGTTTGAGCCCAGCATGGGCTCGAGGCAGAGCATGAGTGTCTCGACGTTGAGGTCGTCGAGTGGCCCAGGGCCGATGGAGGGCGCTCCTCCTCCAGTGGACGTCGGGACGAGCGCCTCCTTGCGGAGGCGGGGTACGCCGAGTTGGTCGGCGATGAAGTCTAGGCTTCCGAAGAGGAAAGTCTGGAGCGACACGAAGACGGGAGGAACCAACATCCCAATAGGTGGGAGCGTGGGAAACTCCAACGAGCCGAAGTGAATCGTATCGCTCAAGCCCGCCATGCCGAAGATGGTGGAAAGGTGGGCCATCCAATGTCCAAAAGTGTGAACGCACCACGTCCTCTTTCAGGGTAAACCATATATTATATATATAATGTAATACAATATATTTCATAAATCAAATATAACATTTGTCTTCTTCCCCAAAAATGTATGTCTAATTTTCTTTGTTTCCATAGCCAGAATCAAAATCAAGTGAGCATGCAGGTAACTGAAAAATAGAATTACAGAATGTGTGCGTTCAAATGAACATTCAGTTTACAGAATATGTGCATTCAAGTGAACACCTGCTCAAAAGAAGGCACTACTAGGCACAAACTATGCAACATGTGTCACCAGGCGACGTACGCGATCAGGCGGAGTCGTCGTCGGCTGGCAACGATCCATACAGCGGCCACTCAGCTGGCGATTATGCATAGGAGCACGAGCCACGGTCGGCGTCTCATCAGGCGACGGCAACCATCTCTCTTCTCATTTAATCGCAAACACATCAGCGTATTTTGTTTAGCTCTAGGTATACACACGGCAGAAGGTTGCCGTTGTACGTGCCCTAAGGACGTCTCCAACGGGTTGGCGACGTCACCGGCGGACATCACCATGCGTCCGACGTGGAGGAAAGATGTTGCTGAAAAGCAACTCGCTAGCGACGGAGAAATCGCTAGGCTCGCTCGCTTCCCAAAAAATTACGACCTCTGCTCTTCCGAACTTTACTACGTAAGGCTATCCGCACCGCGCACCGCTAAACAGCCCTGCAGCACGCGGTGGCGTACCGCGCGCCTGCAAACGGCTCTGCAGCATGCGCGCGCGCTTGCCCACCGCTACATCCAGCGTACCGTCCGCACAGCACGCTAAACACTGTAGCGGAGAGACAGAGAGAGTTGGTGAGAGAGAGAGAAAGGGGGAGGGAGGGGAATAAAATACGAAATAGTAGGTATAGAGTATGGAATAGAGATAATATGGGTGCGGACGAAATAGATATAGAGTAGAGAATCTCGATGACTAAAATAGAATATTCCTTTTATAGTATGAAAATAGAGGTTGACGAGTGCGGATAGCCTCAGGCACACAAATGCTACAGGCTTTTTGCGGGCTCGCGTGTAGCGCAGTGGCAGAGCTGGGTGGTTGGAGCTGGCCGGCCGGGGTTCGGTACGAAATCTGTACGAAATTTGGGTTGTGTGTGCAGTGGGCGTGTGCCTGTCTACGAACAGCCTAGATGAGAGGCATTCTAAAAAAAGTGCTACAAGGTTTTTCATTTTTTACTCTTTCTCAGCGCCATGTCAGCCACGATTTCTCCAGCCCGTTGCGGACGCCCTAGGAGAGCTCTCCACAACCAGCGATGCCCTCACGTCGCCACCACATCATCGCCCACACTACGCCTTCCGCCATGGTCATGCAGCTTTCCTCTAGCAGCCCCCGTTTAAGCCCGATGACGAAGGAATGTCGTCGGGAAATAAGCCATAAATAAATGAAACGTTCACACATATCGACCGGACCGGAAAAACCAGTGATTTCGGTCATATGCGATCTAGCTAGGAGGTGCGGCCTAACAAATATTTCTTTGTCCCCTTGCAAATAAAAGAAGTTGAAGTACTACCTTACAAAAAGATTTATGCTAGTAACAAAATACATCCTTCCTCGTGTCCTTGAGCCAAAGACTCACCATCACCTTTGACCTCCGCCCCAAGCGGCCAAGCCCTCCCTCCCTAGCCTTTTTTCCCTCGCCTTTTAAATTCCTTCGTGCTCTACGCGGCTACGCACAAACAACACCTCCGAAGCGAGCTGCCGAGCTGCGAGAGAAGAGCAGGGGGAGGCCAAAGCCAAGAGAGACACATCCGCGCGCGCCACCCACCCACCCGGAGCGAAGGGGAGGCAGCAGCAGCAGCAGCAGAAGGCAGAAGCCGCGCGCGGCAAGGCAATGGGCAACAGCATCGGCGGGCGGCGCAAGGGCGCCAAGGTGATGCAGCTGGACGGCACGGCGTTCCGCGTGAAGCCGCCGGCGTTCGCGGGCACGGTGCTGCGCGACCACCCGGGGTTCCAGCTCCTCGAGTCCGAGGAGGTGAAGCTGCTGGGCGTCCGCGCCCGCCCGCTCGCGCAGGACGCGCAGCTCCGCCCCGGCCGCCTCTACTTCCTCGTCGCGCTGCCCCGCCCCGCCGTCCCGCCGCGCCGCGCCTGGTCCGGCGCGCTCCACGTCGGCGCGCGGGAGCGGCTGGAGTCGCTCATGCTCACGCGCCGGTCCACCTCCGACCTCTCCCTCCCCGCCGGCGCCGGCACGGCGCCGGCGTCCCCGCTCTCCACGGCCTCCGAGGGCGGCGGCGGGCCCGTCCGGCTCCGGATGCGCCTGCCCAAGGCGCAGGTCGAGAAGCTCATGACCGAGAGCCGGGACGGCGCCGAGGCCGCCGCCAGGATCATGCAGCTCTGCGCCTCGAACGCCGCCGGCAGCGGCGCCGCCACGCCCGAGAGGGGGATCCTGCGGACGCCCGAGCGGAGCCCGCGGTTCGTGCCCACGCCGGACTGGGGCGTTGGCGTTGGCGCCGCCGCGTTCCCGCAGACGCCCGAGCGGAGCCCGAGGTTCGCGGCGACGCCCGACTGGGGCACCGGGTTCATGATGCCCGCGGGCGCTGCCACGGCGCCAAGGACGCCGGAGAGGTGGCCCGCGCTGCCCCGCACTCCGGAGTACGCGTCGCCGGACGTCAAGGCCAGCCGGAAAGAGGTAATGCACGGCCAAGATTTCACAGGCATCTCGCCATTCGTCCCTGTTGTTTTTTTCTTAAAAAAAAAACAAGCCCCGTAATTATGACTAAAACTAAATCGAGATCAATTGTCTGCATAAAACTAAAATCGAGATCAATTGTCTGCATAAAACTAAAATTAAATCTACTGATTTTTTTTTTGGTATGTAATAATATCGTGTGAGAAGCACGTGGTAAAGTTCTATTGCTTTTGACCAGCAATTGGGGGTGGCTGCACAAAATGGTAAAAGCGCGTTTTTCTTAATAGCAACCTTATTTTGTATATTTTTAAAGATAAACTGAGGAAACTTGAAAGCATGATGCACGAATCCATGAAAACAGAACACTGCACTCATTGAAAATTAATATTCAGTTTACTCAGCAACAGTCAAACGGTACCGTTTGTACTGTGCGTGGAGTATAAATTGTGCAACAAACTGAAATGAAAGCGAGTGTTCCGCAGCTAAATTTTAGTCCATGGACAAATGCATAGAGTATTAAATATAGACGAAAAAAATAACTAATTGTACAGATTGCGACTAATTTGCAAGACAAATTTTTTAAGCCTAATTAGCCCACAATTTGATAATGTGGTGCTATAGTAAATATATGTTAATGATAGATTAATTAGCCTTAATAATTTCGTCTTGTAAATTAGTCTCCATCTGTGTAATTAGTTTTATAATTAACTTATGTTTAATCCTCCTAAATAGCATCCGAACGTCCGATATGACATGGACTAAAATTTAGTCCGTGGAACCGAGCACCGCTGAAATCTGGGGTCAGGGACTCGGATACCTTACGTGTCCTTCCGGACACCGGCTTATGTTTTCAGGAGTGTGTCCAATAACCTAAGGATGAGTCAGCGAGAGGCCGCCTATTCCATGTCACTGCTAGCTTGGATCAACTACTGGATCTTGCTTACACTAGAAATCGCCAATAACTTGTCACAAGAAACGAAAACACCATTTCAACTCCATTTGATGCCCAAATCAACCTGCGATTGTGTTTCGCCGAGTTAGGTTCAGAGTTTAAATAATAAGGTTAGCTAGCTAATCCTTATCCGGGTCGATCTATGATCTCCAATTCGACTTCTTGTGCCCGTAATGGGTAACATCAGATAATCACTAGAATTCAGAAAAAAAAATGGTCATTGCGATGTGTTAGCTTTCCAACCTTTTCATTGCGTTCGGGGCAACACAAGCTGTACAGAAGAACAAAAACATCACCCTGTTCGCTTGATCGTATCAGCTATGATATAGTATTTTTCTCTCACAACAAAATAGCATCAGTCGGCTTATAAGCCGCGGAGAAAGAGAAACGATGAAGCGAACGAGGTGCATATCCTGCCGCCAGCGGAGGTGGTCACCTAACTGAAAAAGCTTTTCGAGGAAACCTCACGGAAAAAGTGAAAAAGCGAGGACGGCCACCATGGACGATATTGCGATCATCGCGTGAAGGTAAAAAAAGCGAGAGGCGGCGAGCACTTGATCGAGCAGACAGTTTGATGCCGTTCGGCAGGGACTCATCTGCCGTCAGGTCCGGCGCCGCATTGTTGGTTGTGAGTCTGGCATGGCAGCAGCCAGCAGGCTGCAGGCGGCGGACGGGTGAGGTAATAATGCGAGAATTTTTCAAGATTTTGACAGGTCCAGTGACTAAACAAAATACAGTTGCTTGTCACTCTCGTACTCGAGTATGCGTATGTATCGGTAGTTGAATTCTCTGTTTTAGTTTCTCTTTGTGGGTTCTTGGGTCGTAGTCTCAGACTTCAATCTACAGCCAGTAAGATTTGGTCTTGCTGCTAAAGCAGCACGGTCGATCGCTGCATGACACTATCTCATGATCTCACCGCAATTAACCTTATCATTATCAATCACCAATCCTTTTCCGCCTTTGCTCATCTTTTTTCAGTCTCAAGATAAAAAGACATTTTTGCTGAACGAAAACGCCCATTATATTTCTAAACCACATCATTGGTAGCTTCTGTCATGCGTTTTACTTTGCTTGTTGCCCGAGCATAATTTTGGGCACATCATTATCCCCTTAATGCGTGTGCAGAGTGGCAAGTGGTTTTGAAATTTTTTGGCTCGTCGCTTTTGCTGACGGTTTCTGAATTATATCCCTGTGGTGTTGCAGAAGCGAACGCGGTTCGTGGCGCTGCCAGATGAGATAATCGCGTGACTTTTTCTCCCGGATCGGATGAAACGAGGTTGGCGGTCCGCAGGGTCAGAAGACGCACTGTGCCATGTTGGTGACTGTCAGAGAGCCAGAAGATGTAAGACTGATCCGCAGGTCCGAGACGCTCCTCTGTCCCATGGTCGTTTTCCTCGGTTGCGGGCTGGGGAAGAGCACCTGCTGCCGGTCGCCGGTGTCGGCAGCTTCCTGTCTTGCCTCCGACGACAGGGACTGGAGTGTCATCTTCTTCTTCTTTTCTAATGGTGTGTGGTCTATGTATCTTTAAGGCTCTCTTGCTCGTCGTCTCTAGATGTAGGTAGCTGAAGAAGCTTAGAGTATAAATAGTTCTTACATGTACATGAACATACTTTTGTGGAGACACGATCGGCGTGTTCGTTGGTTGGTTTCTGGGCTGGTTTGGACTGGCTGGTGCTGGTTTATTATGAGAGTAAAACACTATTGGCTGATTGAATAAGCCTAGCTGAAACCAACAAGCGAACAGGGTGGATGACAGCTACCCTATGTAGCCAACAGCTTCGCGTGTCATCATCCCGATCATGATTCTGTTTGTGTAAATATTCCGTCAAAGAGAAGAATAAGGAATTGCATATTTTGGTGGTTCAATTGCCTCGGCAGCATTTCTATTTGGGGGTGTGTGTGTGGGGGGTGGGGTTGGAAAGATCGTGCGCCGGTGTTTATCAGTTACTCGTACTACGTACTTAGCAAGTTAGCAGTTCTGCATAGGCAAGCACTGGTTGTTCCGTGGTCATTTGTGGATTTTCCGAACTGGTCATACGTAGCCAAGGGTGGCCTTTCCGAACTGAACTGTAAGACAATACTGAATTAATGCTTATTTGAAACTGAATGACATGATGGGTCGCCGGGGATGCCGCTCAAAAAAGCAACTATCATATCAGCGGATCACAGCAACAGGGAGGCCATTGCATGATGCACGTGAAATAGATGAAGGCTCTCCATTTGCTTCGATTCGCCTCAATATCCATCCAACCAAAGGCAGACAAATAATGGAACCCCCCCAAGTCGGGCATGGGCTCTGTCGCTTGGCCGCGCGAGTCGGCGGCGAGGAGAGAGGGGTGGAGCACACTGTGAAGCCACGGCCGGCGATACCTCGTTAGGCTGGTTGGGTAGGGTCCATGGGTATGGGGCTACTGAAGCCCATCTGCACGAAATGAAAAGCCCAGGTAGGATTTTTTTTTATTAAAACCCAGGTAGGATTAGGAAGGAGGAGGCGGCCCATCCTTGACGACTTGTAGAGCTCGTAGCAGTAGCAGGAGAGTCCTGCTGTCGCATTACGGTAACATCGGACCAGGAAGAAAAATGGGAGAACAAAAAAATGGACAGAATGGAATCCGAAAATTGCTGAGTCATTTCAACTGATTACAAGCTATTTATAGAATGTTGCTTAAGTCAAGGCGTCCGTCCGTTCTGACGTGGGGTTCCTAGGCCTACGGATCAGCTCAGTCTGCTTCCCCCTGTGGTCCATCTAAAAATAACGAATACATTTTTTTCCTCCTCCGGTCGCTCGCTGCGCGCTGTGATGCCCGCACCGTCCACTGAGCCCGCTCCATCCCCAGTGCCGCACTCTTCGCCTCCCCTGCGCCCTCCTCCATCCTCTATCTCAACCCATCCGACCACCGACGGCCACCTTCCTCCCTCTCCACTCCGCTCACCGAGCGCTGTGGCAGGCGCGCAGGTGCCGGCCACTGTGTGTGGCTAGGCAGCCAGGAGAGGGCCGTTGCTGGCCAGGCCCAGTCTAGGCGCAGGCGCAGCTGGCCGCTGCCAGGTCGCACCACTATCCTCGGCCGCCGGCTGCCCGGAATCGGCCGCTCCTCGGTCTGCTTTCGTCGTCCGGAAGAAGGGCGAGCAACAAATGTTTCAAAAGTATGTTTCAAGTGTTTCAGATGTTCCATAAGTATATTGCAAGTGTTTCGTATGGATGTTGCAAAACAAGATCGGAATGTTGCATATGTTGCAATGCTTGTACACTATGTTCCAAGCTTCTATTTCTAATGTTTTATCTGTTTTTTCAGAAGCATGTTGCATGTGTGTTTATCTGGATGTTGCATATGTTTTAGACATAAGTTGCAAGTGTTTTATCTGGATGTTGCGTATGTTTTGCAATGGTTTGCATTCATGTGTTTTTACAAGTGTTTCATACGCATGTTTCAAGTGTTTCATCTGCCTTTAGACATACGTTTCAAATGCTGCATCTGGATGTTTCAAAAATAGATCGGGTGTTACACATGTTGCAATGGGACCCTCACACCGCAGCCACCTGCAACAACTGCTGGGGCGCCACCAAGCGAGCGCAGATGGCAGAGGGGGCGCAAGCGGTCCCCGGGCGCGGACGACGTCTGGGCAGCGCACGCAAAACGCAGGGGCGGCGGGGGCATGCAGGAGCGGGGGCGGAGTCCTCGCGCGCATGGGGAACGAAGCGCGGACGGGGGCGGAGTGCAGGCACTTGGGAAATGAAGTTCAAGCTCGGGCGTCCGCACACGTTCGTTCGGACGTCCGGGCGCTAGGCGCTTCCGTTTACAGAACGTACGTAACAAAGAATCACAGCACTCATTATTGATAAACGCATGTACTCAAGTTATGATGACTGAGCACAGTTCCGTCCCTCTCTCCTGGCACTACAGTAACATTCAGCGCGAATGTCAGTTTGCACATCTTAAGTCACGTGTACACCATATTGAAATAAAATCAAGGTCAAGGAATCACATTACATTAAAAAGACCCTTTTATTAGTAAATAATTTACAAAGGCAGCATCGGAAAAGGGATCAACCAAGACTCAGACTCACCACAACTCCACAACAGCTTCTATATCATATTGTTCTGATCGATGCAACTAATCAAGCAGAGCCACTTGGCTGATAGCAACTCAATAGAAAGTCCGCGCAAGCGTTACTAGTTCCATCTTCCTCCACAACAACAGCTGTTCAGATCCACATCCACTCCCTTCCCCACCCATCAGCTGTGCTTCCTTGCCTCCCATACCCGTGTTCTGATCGAGCTCCAGGTGTTCAGATAGGGCGTGATTGGTTGCCCGAACCGGACTGTCATTTGGCCCATCCCACATCCTTTGGTGCATTCGTCTGTGTTTGGTTGCTCTACTCGTATCTTTCTCCTGCTTCCTCCCGTGCAGATTCCTTCTCCATCCCATACGGCTCCGTCTTCTGGATTTCTCCTTCCCTCATGGTACAGGATGACTTGATTCACCCAGGATGCAGGGATCCATGCGTCAGACACCCAAAAAACTAATGTATGCATGCAACCAAACACAACCCCGTCTCGTACTGAACCAACAGCCAAGATAACCAAACACGACCACCTGCACGAGTTCAACCCGACTTCTTCGGTCCTGCACAGCCTGACCATCCTGGCTCAAGGCTCGCTCTGCAACCAATCACGCCCATAGCGAAGGTACTGGCCACCATGGTGGTAGGGCCACTAGTGTCCACGGGGGCGGAACTGGAACAAAAAATTAAGTGGCGGCATGCTACTGATGAACCTCTATAGTTACACGAAAAATGGTATATTTTTCTTTGGAAACCTAGAATTTGAGTGGGGGCATGTGCCCCCGCTCCTTGTGAACTAGGTCCGCCCCTAGGTATCCATGGTCAAAGAGAAGGCCATTAGCTACCAACTGGACTAGTACAAGGTGATGGAGGGCATGGAGGAGCAGTACAAGCTTCAAAATGCAGTGTGTGGGAAGAAGAGGTTCCTACTCGTGTTAGATGATGTATGGAGCCGTGAGGCTACAAGTGGGAAAATGTGAGGTCCTACCTTTGTCATGGTGGCCCTAGTAGCTCAGTGCTGACCACAACTCGTGATGAAAATATTGCTCAATTGATGGGGACAATTAAAGCCCATAAGATAAAGCGCTTGGAAGAAAGCTCCATAGAAGAAATTATCAAGAAAGAAGCATTTAGTGTGCAAGCACAAAAGCCTGATGATCAGGTACTCAAAATGGTTGGTGATGTTGCGAAGAGATGTTCTAGTTTTCCTTGAGCTGCTACATCATTGGGCTCTACCAAGAATGACTTGCAAGAAGTAGTATAGTGCCCGTGCTAACGCCACAGTTTTATTTCAGAGATACACATAAAAACAGCCAAAAAATTTTCCGTACACGCAATTGTATATGACCATGTATATAAGCCGGAAAGCATAATAAGGCATAATTAGTGTGGTAATTTAGAAAAAAAGAAATCATAAATTTAAAGTATAGCATAAAACTAAAAAAATTATAAAACTAACGCCATGGTCCCTTTTCAGCCTTAAGGCAGACTCCGTATTCAGGACAGGCACAAGTGCCACCAATGAATTCCGGCAACTCACTACGCATTTTTTTACAAGCATTGACGACAAACCTTTGGAGATGCAATAAATTAACTCAATATATATTCCAAACGAGAAAAAACATTTGCTTTGCTTTGTCGATATCAGTGCCATACTCCCTCTGCCACTAACCTCCATAGTCGCATCAGTGTCATTGTTATGACCGGCACCCATTATACAAGGCGTAGGCCAGTGAAGCCGGCCCAGGGGCCACGCGGTACTGTAGCACGTGGTACTGTAGCACGTGAAGATTAGATTGTTTTGGTTTGTTAGGAAGAGATACGTTAGATTGATTCGGTTAGGATATTTTCTTAGGGGTCAAGTCAGTTATCTATATAAAAAAGAGAACCATGTATCAGTTATAATCAAGCAGAAATAATAATTGTTTCCGGCTTCCTGAAGGGAGCCGGGATTTTCCTAACCCTAGCCGCCTCCTGCTGTGTCTCGCATGAACAGTGCCACCGCTACTGTAGCGCCGCGGGAATTCTAGGGCTGCAGCAGCAGCCGCCGCGCTCTCGTCGCCACGGCCCCTCGCCGGCGTCGAGAGTACAGACCACGTCCTCCTCTCTTCCACCCCTATAACCTACGCAGTAACACCGGTAGAGCATCTAGTCCTATCAGCCTGGTATCAGAGATGTCAGGTCCTCCATCCACATCCACGTAGCCACCGTCCACCTCCGCCTCCTTGTCCCTGCCATCAGTGCCAGTGCCGTCGGCCGCGTCGGGGTTGTCGTCCGCATCCTCGGGAGCGCCCCTGACGTTGGAATCTTTGGCCGCCGACGTGGCTGCGATTGCCCGCGGCATGGCGGCCATGCAGGCGACCCTGGCTGCCCTCATCCCACCACCTTCCCCTCCACAACAGCCGGCACCACCACCACCTCCACAGTCGTCGCAGCTGCATGCGATCTTCCCCTACGGCATGCCCCAGACCAGCGGGACGGGGGTGCCCCTCCACTTGCTGCAGTGGACGGCCTTGCCGTCTCCCATCCCGTCGTGGGCGATGGGCTCGACGACTCCGCCCATCTACACGATAGCCACGACCCCTACACCGTCGACAGCCGCGGTCGCGGCGTCCTCCGGGGCGCACCAGCCGCCCCCGACCAGCGGCATCGTCTATGGAGGGACGGATGGTACCCTCGTCTACGGTGGAGGCGGGTACTCCGGCGGCGCCCTATCCGCGGAGGACTCATCTGCCGCTGCTCCCAACGGCGCCCATGCCCCTCCCAAATTTTACAAGCTAGAGTTCCCGACGTTCGACGGTGCCGTTGATCCGCTCAATTGGCTCAACCACTGCGAGCAATTTTTCCGCGGCCAACGAACATTGGCTTCGGATCGCACATGGCTAGCTTCGTACCACCTTCGCGGCGCTGCTCAAACTTGGTACTATGCGCTGGAACAAGATGAAGGAATGCCGACCTAGGAACGCTTCCATGACCTGTGCCAGCTCCGTTTCGGCCCCCAACGCACGGCACGTGGCTGGCCGAGCTCGCCCGGCAACCCTTCCAGTCATCGGTCCAAGAGTATTCGGACCGCTATAATGCCGTGCTCTGCCATGCTTGCGACCTCAATCCTCACCAGAAGGCAGAACTGTTCGTGGGTGGCCTCCCCGAGCACATCAAGGTCGACGTCGAGATACGGGATCCACCCGACCTTCAGACCGCCATGTATTTGACCCGGGCATTCGAGCGTCGCGCGGTGGCCATGCCTCTAGCGCCTCTGCAGCAGGGCGCCTGACCTCCTCAGCAGCCTAGCCTTCCCCTGCGCGTGCCAGGCGCGGGTGCTCCTCCAGCTAGAGCCCCTGTGCCCCCAGGGGGTGGACCAGCAGCGGCGAATGGGGCGCCCCCGGTGCGCTAGTTCCGCCGCCTCACGCCAGACGAGCAACTGGAGCAGCGTCGACAAGGGCTTTGCTTCAACTGTGATGAGCCCTACGTCCGCGGCCATGTGTGCCCATGGCTCTTCTACCTCGAATCGGATGACTACATCGATGACGGGTTGGGGGATGCCGCGGCGATGGATGACGTCGCCAACCCCGTGGCTTCGGACGCCCAGGAGCCTACGGCCGCTAATGCTTTCATGGTCTCTCTACACGCACTAGCAGGGATGCGCACGGACAATATGATGCTACTCCCGGTGATGGTTAAAGGGGAGCGGCTGTTGGCGCTACTCAACACCGGCTCCACGCACAACTTCCTATATGGCGTGACGATGTGCCGCCTACGGCTCGCCCCGATGGGCGGTGAGCAGCTCCATGTCACCGTGGCCGACAGCGACCGGCTCCCTTGCGAGGGCATTGCTCGCCACGTGCCCATCCGCATCGGCTCGGAGTCCTTTTCCATCACGTGCGTCGGGTTGGTCTTGGGCTGTTTCGACTTCATCCTCGGCGTCGACTACCTATGGACCTTGGGTCCCATCTTGTGGGATTTTGAGGCCATGACGCTGTCCTTCTGGCATGAGGGCAGACGCGTCCTTTGGCAGGGCATGCACAGCCTCGACGCGGTAGCTCCACAGCAGCACCTCGCTGCACTCGCCACTGACGCCCAGCAGTCGTTGATGGACTTGTTGCTGTAGCAGCAGAGCGCAGTCTTCGATGAGCCCATAGGGCTCCCACCGCACGGCATAGTCCCTCGTCGACGAGTTCTGCACCCTCTACCCTGCCTTCCAGCTCGAGGACGAGCTGTTTGCGCACGCGGGGAGAGATGTTATGACCGGCACCCATTATACAAGGCGTAGGCCAGTGGAGCCGACCCAGGGGCCACACGGCACTATAGCACGTGGTACTGTAGCGTGTGAAGATTAGATTGGTTTGGTTTGTTAGGAAAGAGATATGCTAGATTGATTCGGTTAGGATATTTTCTTAGGGGTCAAGTCAGTCATCTCTATAAAAAGAGAACCATGTATCAGTTATAATCAAGCAGAAACAAGAATTGTTTCCGGCTTTCTGAAGGAAGTCAGGATTTTCCTAACCCTAGCCGCCTCCTGCTGTGTCTCGCATGAACAGTGCCACCGCTACTGTAGCGCCACGGGAATTCTAGGGCAGCAGCAGCAGCCGCCGCGCTCTCGCCGCCACGGCCCCTCGCCGGCGTCAAGAGTACAGACCACGTCCTCCTCTCTTCCACCCCTATAACCTACGCAGTAACACCGGTAGGGCATCTAGTCCTATCAGCCATACTCTCTTCGCCACTAAAGCATATCAATCCAAGAGTAGTACTTGTCTAAATGCTTCAACAACTTGTAGCTCCTCTAGATCGCGCACATCCTTGGTCTCATGTTAGATTTACCTTCCCTAAATTATTCCAAGAGGTTGGCATATCACATATTTTCTCAAAAAAATTAAAAAAGCTAATGTAAAGTACAATGTAAACCATTTATTCTACCATCATTTTAGTGAGCCAATTATTTACACATAAATATGTGAAATCGAAGGAGACTACAAATTCTTGATTGATAGTCACTATAATAGCCACCTAAGATACTAATCACTGCACATGATTAAACTGCTACATATAAGTGCAATCATACAATCTTCCGAAATGACATTGAATCGAAAAGCTAAAAAATTATGATGCACATCAAAACAGGGGCAAATTTTAGAGAATGAGGAACTTCCAAATATAAACGCATTTGAACATTTAAGGAAAGAAAATGCACTGAGACTGTAACTGTTAGATATCTGGTGCCCCAGTGCCGCCCCATGTTGCACAAGATTGGTCTGCTCTTTTCCCACCTTTCTTCTTCCTGAGAGAGTATAGTCTTCCACGAGACGACCTTCGCGAGATCTTGTAAGCATGGCATCCACTGCTGTCTTAGCCTTCTTCTGCATAGTGTTTTATTCTTGTTGTTAGAACTAATAAGAACTTAACATATATAAAGTCCAGCAGCATCAGATGCTTACTATTAGTGGAATCAAGAAATGTAGACAACATGTAGTAATTTATTACGGCAGCTATGATAAAACCCTGATGAACAAAAACTGCAGCAACACATATAACAAACTACAAAAGAAGGAGAACAATGTATGAAGCCCACACTCACATCATTGTACTGTGGCTTTGCTTTCCTCTCCTGGCCACAGCCGTTCTTCTTCCCTTCTACCTGTATAGAAATTATTTGCTCCAATTTCAGTTGAACTTTCCCATATTCTGTTTCTAAATCAAAGATCTTGGTTGCCCTTTACCTATATAAGGTTGCAGTTGATGCAATCTTCAGCTCCTTTTCCGTAGTTTCCTGACATTTCTAGATAGAATATGCTTCTAAAAGAACTGTTAAATCAAAACACTAATCTAGTCTAGAGGAACATAGCACATGTTGTGGCCTGTGACTGTTCTCCATTTATAAAAAAATCAGTCTCTATGAATACTCAAATAACAATCAGCTCAGAAAATTTAGATCCGCAACCTAGTCACATACATTTGAAAAGGAAAACCGACCATAGATGTTACCTCAAGCTTGTTATTTTCTTTTGACATCACCTTGCAACCTCTCTGCAAAGCCCGCATCTCCTGCCCTAGACCATCAGTTACATTTTTGGAAAAAGTACTACTCTACTATTTAGCTTGCAGATGAGCACAACAAGCATAGTAGCAGATATTCCTATCCTTAAAACAGTGACTGTGTAAAAATATAAAAAATCCATTCCTTGAGCATGCCCTAGTATCTCAAATCTCAGCATGTTACAACAAAAAAAATGTATGTAACTGTCTTACCTTGAGCAGCCCCCGCTATGATTGGCAGCATATCAATTTGTATGCCAACATAGAAACTGACCTTGAGCCAAAAGATTTTCTAGATGCATTAGATTTTCTGGTGAAAACAGAGAAGTTCCATGCTAAGTGCAGCAGGTTTTCTGAATTTACCTCTATCTTATATAGGAGCGAGAATGAAAATGGAAACCAGTGTCTTCATCAAGATCAGAAGCAAAGGCAGATTGGAAAAAGTAGCAATAAATAAAATTAACAAAATTAATAAGAGAGCTGAGTAGTTGACAGCCCATATAGAACCTTATTGGCATGCAGTACCTACATAGTAATTTTTTTGTTGATGGCAGCGGACAACTTATATGATTTGGACAGATCACCGATCTTAACAAAGACATAACTAAGGCAATCAAAACCAAAACAGTGATCAATGTATCACAAGGTTAAGGACCAATTATCCTTTTTAATCTATCAAATTATATTATTATGGCACTGAACAATGGTTGTATGTCTTCACAACCTTACCGAAACAAAGTATCAGTTCTTAAAAGCAAGACAATCCTGTGCGATCTCATAAATATCTGATCATGCAGTTTCTTTATGCATAAAAATTATACATACATCAGTCTAATTCAAGTGGACGCAGCTGCAAGCAATGTAATGTACTATTATTCTACTATATGCAAACTATAAAGTGTCCAACCTCAAAGCCCAGCTACGTCTGAGCTCCTAACTGAAGTCCACAGTATGAATGGTGAGAATGTTCAAGAACCCTAGGTTCAGGAAAGCAGCAATATACTACTCAGTATTGGCCGCTAGTTAACAAATGGCATTCTGTCTCTGCATCTTTGCAGACTACATGACATTAGTTGCTTTGAATCATGTACCAGTAAAAACAACTGAACGACCGTGCCCAAATCGGCAGTGAGAGAGAAAAAGCAACGAATAGATCCTCGAGCACCGATAAATTAGCGTTACCTGGAACTCGATAGCGAGCGTGGTCAGCGACTTGGGGACGTACTTGCTGCCGAACCTCCTGAACCTCCCCATCGCATCGGGCCTCGGCAACCCCACAGTCCCGATGCGGTTACCCATCTCCACTGTCGCTGCCTCCGCGGCCACTGCCTTGGCCGGCTGCATTGCGGCTGCGCGGCCGCGGCGCCCTCTGTGGGCCGACAGCGGAGGTAGACGTGGCGGGTCCTGCGGCAGCGTGGGCACGGCTAGGGATGCGAATCGCGGGCTCGCGGCAGCGACCATAGGAACAAATTGAGGGAAGGGGTAGATCTACAGCGAGGGAGCGGCGGCGGCGGAGTGGAGCTCTCGCACTCGCCCGCGTGGTGGTGATCCGCCCTCATAGCCACCGATCTGGAAGAGAGATGAGGGCAATGATGAGAAGGGAGGTCAACATGGGAAAGGAGAGGCGTCCCATGCGCGGACGATGTTTGTTTTTTTTTGTGGAAAAAAATACTGAGGAAGAGGAGGATCGAACCGTGGCTGTGGGCTGTGGCCGTAGGGGGCTGCCCTGGAGGACGCGGAGTGCGCGTGGACGGTGAGAAGCCTAGCAGCGGTGGGTGAGAAGCCTCGTATCACACATCAAACATCGGCGTCGGAAGAGCTTTGATGTTTTATTAGCTCTTGATTTTAATGAAGACGAATTTCTATGTGTATTTTTCTAGATGCACAATGGTTGATGGCTCTCAGCGGGGGACGTTTTCTTAGAGAGACCTAGTATAATTTTAATTGATCCATTATAGTAGAGATGGAAAGCTGTATTAAATCGAAGCACAATTTGTGACGTGGAAAATATAATCATGCTAATACTCATGCTTAGTTACAATAGCTTGCCGCCACATATGCAACGGTACTTTGCCTTTTGCAGCTAAGGAGGTCCTGAAAGGTCTTAAACCTCATGATGATATGCAGGCTATGAGGTAGGGACGTACCCAGGACACAAGGAGCGGGGGGGGGGCACGTGCCCCAACTCAAATTCTAGTTTTTAAAGAAAATATGCCTTCTTTTCTGTAGCTGCAGAGATCTTAAATTTTGTGCTAGCTAGTTTTGCCCCTGTTATGATGGTGTATTTCTACTGGGGCAGTGCTATCACTCCACGAAACTCGAATTGTCCTATGGGTGATGATTTTTTCTGTGCGTTTTTTTGGGTACGCACAGAAAAATATGAAAATCCACAGAATAATTGTATGATTTTTCTGTGCGTGACAATACACACATGGAAAAATAAGCGCTCACAGAAAAATATAATTTATTCTGTCGGTTCTTTAAAAACGCACAGAAAAAATATATGCACGCATAGGAAAAATGATATTATTCTGTCGGTTATTGGCGCATAAGTCCCGCGCGTGGATTTTGCTTTGGCGCCCTGGTTTCGGCATTGGCGCATGACTTTTGGTATTGGCGCGGTGTGGTGTGGAATAGAAAAGACAGTGAAAAAATAAAAAAAAAACACAAAACCCCCTAAACCTATCTTCAGACGCGGTCGCCCATCCCTATCCCAAATGCGCCGCCGCACCCGCCCGAGACCGTGCCCGCACTCCCGTCGCTCTCAGCTCTCGTAGCTCTAGGTCCTCCGCCCCATCTACACATCCGGCGCTCGTAGGCCGCTGCCAGCCACCTCAGCTCCATGGACGCTGCTCGCCGCCCTACGTCCACACGGACTTCGCCCCATCTCAGCCGCACCCCAGGCCCCTTCTCGTCCCGCATCCATCCCCAGCGCCGCTGCCTCCCATAGCCTCCACCCCAGCACCATCCAGTCGGCCTCCATCCTGGTGTGGCAGCGGCACCCACCCCATAGCGCCACCACCAACTCCTATCCTGCAGTGGCGTCCGCCCCCTCCCCTCCCCCAGCACCGGCGAGCCACCTCTCCCACGCCGCCCCTCCCACAGGCTAGGGTTCGATGCTGCCGCAACGTCGTTGCCGGTCTGATTCAAAGCTGGCGACACTAGATCCGGAGGAGATGGTCATGCTCGGAGCCACATACGTCGGGACTTCGTGAGCCCATTGTGACTACAAGCAAGCTCCAGGTAGCGCCAACTCTCCCCTTCCCTTGCTGTTGTGCCATCAGGAACACAAACCCTAATTTTTTTCAGCGTCACCAAAGGGGATCTAAGCCAGTGACTTTCTTCTTGCACAAATTGAAGGTACAGATCCTAGATCCGTACCTCTAGTCGAACAATTGAAATTCATACATGTGGATTGGAGTTTGTTCCTAGTAGAACTAGCACAAACATCTGTTTGTCTTTTTTTCATTAGTGATTAGTGAAATTCGTGTTGTTTGTGTTCTTGTCTATTGCTGCACTATATAACGTGTTGCGCTGATAGATCTTGCCATCTCGGTAGTAATGCGGACTGCATCTTAGGCAAGCTATCAATTTTGCTATTGCAACTTCATTTAGCATGCATGATATCAACAATGCTGAAGTGACTTTTGTGTTTCTCATTATAGTGCAGGTACTGCAACTACTAACTCATAGGTGATGTCTAAAACTATGCATGTTGTCGTCAGAAACTGTAGGGCATCCAAATCAACAACATGACATTGCAACGAAAAGAAAAATCTCAATGGATTCTCAAATGTTTAAAAGATTTAAGGTCCTAAAGTTTTGTAATTTTGGTCCCAAATTCAAAGTTCCATAATTAGTTTCAGAGTTGAGCAACCGTTGCTTCTTAGCAAACTAAACTTGGATGTCTTAAACTTTATTTATCCTTATGTTTTAGCATCTTGATATAGGCCATTTGATATCCCAAAGTTTTTACTATAGATATGTTTAAAATTTTAAATATGTTTATTTATGAATCTGCTTCTAAATCCAGCTCCCAAAACTGAATGTCATTGTTGTTTCTAAGTTTATTGATGGATTAAATTAACTCTGACATTGCTAAAGTTGTCGGATGTGGACTGAATTTTGTTAATACGACTAGTCCTGATTTTTTGACGAGCAATATATGTTGAAAATCTATACTATCCTATTTTTAGTATTTGACTAGTACACATTTTTTTAAAGCCAGGCTATAGTTCAGTCATGCTTCTGCACCCAATACACAGTGATGCATATTATTTGAAGAATGATGTTGCTGAAGTTCAGTCTGTATCTTGTTTGCAACATTTTTTGTAGGCATATAATTCAAATCAGAGAATAATGTTATGGATGTATCTCACGCCAAGTATGAAGCTAAGTCAGCTAGAGATGGCGATAGATATGGAGACTCTTGCACCTGGCCTTCTTATTTTGCTTTTTGATTGACACCTAAGGGCATCAAATTTGGATGATTTTGGTAAAAAGTAAATGCAGCCGCTAGTTATTTGTGAAATAAGCATATGTTAGTCATAGTAACGTACATATGATTCCATTCTTATTTGTATACAGGGAGGAAACTGTGAGGCTAAACGTAGTTAGTTTGTGAGATATTGCAGCAACCACTGAATTTAGTAGGATGAGTGAAGCTTCCTTTCTTTAATTACCTTTTGCCATAAGAACTATTCTGAACTTTGGTGGCTATATGATGCAATTTCCTGTTCTATTTTCTATAGTGCGTTCTATTTTCCTTGCTATTTTTCAGTAGATGGCATTCGGTGCAAATCAAATTGGCTTGTGACCTGAGATGAAAGGTACTGAGCAATCCCCACTATGCTCAATAAAAAGGCAAACTTCTTACAATATTAGTGTTTTTTTGTTGACTAAAAATATGTCTTTGCTTAACAAGTAGAGATGGAGTGGAAGGTGAAGCAGTTTACTATTGGTTGAACAAGAAAAAATAGTTGTTTCTTTTTCCATATCCATATTTGTGAATTCATTGTATTATTCATGTTGAACAAGTAGATAACTCCATATCATATTTGTATATATGATATATGTGCTAATAGATCAGACTGATTCCATTTTTGACATCAAGTGTTGACTCCATTCATGTTGGACTACTGATTTCTATGTATTATTTGAATGCTATATGCTTCTGTGAAAATTATACTAAATATACCATTTTCTATGAGAGATATATATTAAAGGTCTACTGCTCTTTTTTTGTGAGGATGGCTATACAGAACCATTATTTTAGTCTGGGTGAAAGGAATTTTTCTGTGAGTTAGCCTAACCGACAGAAAAATACATGTTTTTTTGTGTGTTTGTTTTTTTTTCTATGTGGATATCCACACAAAAAATAGTTTTAATCTGGGTGAACGTGATTTTTCTGTGCGTGTAAGACCGGCAGGAAAACTATTTCTGACGGCGAACTGACAGAAAAAATCGATTTTTCTGTCATTCTATTTCTGTGTGTTATTTTCTGACGGTATACCGTTAGAAAAATATTTTTCTATGGGTATTCACATTTTTCTGTGGGTTTTTGCACTCACAGGAGTATTCGAGTTTCCTGTAGTGTATTCCAACATGGATGCTTACGTTGCCAGGCATCGTAGAGCTTGAGTTACGTGATTGCAAAAATCTCGAGAAGCTTCCTGCACTCTCGTAGTTACCAGCTCTGCAATTTATTTACTTATACCGTTTACAATTTTTGCATTGCTCGTTCAACGGTGGTGCCATAGAAGAAATTATGAAGAAAGAAACATTTAGTGTGCAAGCACACAAGCCAGATCATGTACTCAAAATGGTTGGTGATGTTGTGAAGAGATGTTCTAGTTTTCCTTGAGCTGCTACAACATTATGCTCTACCAAGAATGCCTTGCAAGAAAGGAAAGTTGTATTAAATCCAAGCATAATTTGTGATGAGTAAAATATAATCATGCTAATACTCAAGGTTAGTTACAACAGCTTGCTGCTGTAACACCCCAGGTGTTTGTCACCAGTTAAGCAATGAGTTTGAGCTTAAACATGACATGTTAAGTGGTGATGAATGTGTCAAGATCAAATCTACAAGAGTGTGCTCCAACTTAAACTAGGACAACACACCCTTACTTACATGTGGACCCTTTTTAAGATTATGCAAGAGTAATGTTAAACATGCTTATTTCATGTACATTATATCAACAAGCATCTATCTTGACCAATGGAAAAGTTTCATGAAGTTTGGAATCAAGAAGTCAAATGAAATGATAAGTTATAATCTTTCTTGGATTGTTTTATTAAGTAAATGGGAATATGAGATGTCGACCAAACCTTGCTACCTTACCCAAATGACTCTAATTGAACTCTACAACAAAAGTCATGGAGGGGCCGTGTTGAGCAAATGTCAAGAAAAGGCTTCAATTGGTCGAAAACCCTAATTCCAGAGTTTAACGAGATGCTGCTTTGACCAAAATGAAGAAATGGTTTCTATACTAGATATGAAGTTTGACCTTTAATAAAAGTTGAAGTTTGAGTGGAGTACAACAAACTTTTTTTTTTGGACCAAGACCTGATTCAACTCCTAAGTGGTTTAAACAGAAGACTCAAGATGGAATAAACTGCTATTTCTGAGCTCTAAATAATTCTAAGTCCGGAATTCATCGTCATTGACATTGGCGTTTCGCATTCTCAGATTTTTGTTAAGCAACTCAAGTTGAGCCAAATATAAAAGTTGGAATATATGTTTGGGAGAAGGACATACAAAAAGTTGGAATCAATTTGACCACATTCTGACCAAGTAATTCGAGCTCAAGCAGAGAAAGGCTTCATCCTTGATTAGTCGCTGATGTTGTGAACTTTGGGCTTAATTAGGTGCTAATGGCGAGCTCTAATGGCCATGCACCCTTAATGGGTTTTGTAGATCATTAGGTGGGCTTCAACTTTGCTTTTGGGCCCAAGGTCTAATTCAGCCCGTAGCTAGCCCAAAACGGCGTCCCGCAATGACCACACCGTCTCCCGCCACGTGCTCGGAGAATTGCTTCAACGGGTGACGCGTGTCCGGGATGTGCCGTCCATGCCTGAGCGCGCCTGCACCTCCCTACCATGTGCACCTGCCTCCCTGCCATGCCTCGGTGCCCTCCAAAGCGGACGCCCGAGCCTACCCACTCCTCCTTCTCCCTCGCGCACGCCCTCGCCTTCCTCCGCTCTGCTGCCGTGGTGGGCACCATTGATGGCCAGGTAAGCTCGTGGCACCACTGCTGTAGTCTCCCTCACGTCCCACCGTGTGCACCACCACCTTCGCCTCATTGTGCTCCATCTCTCATGCATGCTCGCCCTCGCCTCTGCTCGCTCCCTTCCTCGCACACACTCGCGCGGCCACCGCCACCGGAGCTGTGTCGCTGGTGCCGCGTGGCCAGGCCATCCTAGCTTGCCTCGGGCTGAGCCAGGCAGCCATGAGATGCTACTTTAATTACACTAACTTTGTGAAATTTACTTGAGATATATGGATGTCTGTTTGAGCCTTTGAATGATATATGTATGAAATCTCTGTTGGGGGAACCAAGTGAAAACGCCAACATGCTACCTTCTCAAATTTGGCTGCATGTGTACTTTTTGTGGTGCAATCATTTTTTAGATGATAATTATGTTTTATGTAAATGTGGTGATTAAAAAAGTTGTAGGCAAGTTAATAATCTAGCTTGTGTTAAATTTTCATGACGATAAGCCTGATGGTTTAGGAGCTATAGATTTTACAAGTTCATTGTCAGGTTTTGCATTCTCTCTGTATAGATCTGAATTATTGTATTCTTTGACTTAGCTAAGCTTTGAAACATGTCTTGGATATAATATAAGAAGTGTAGTGCTTTTCATGAGCTTTCCAAATTGTTAAAGATCATCCCTTTTGGTAGTCTAAATCTCCAGTTATGAGCTTGTGAAGTGGAGTGACAGATTCTATCCCAGCCTAGACAGAGATGTCTTCTTTGTGATGTTTGACCTAGTTAACTTTGGAATTAACTTATGGTGTTTATAACAAAGTTGTGCATCGTTTTCTAAGATTTCAAAAAAGTCTAGAACCACCTTGTTGTGAAAGCTAGAACTCAACTTATTGCAGTCTGAAGTTGCATGTCAGATTCAGTCCATATTTTGGACAGAATTGTTGTTTTGTGTGTTTAAGGCTAAATAACTGTTGAATCACCAAAAGATGATAATAAGAAAGCTGTAGATAACTTAATAATATTTGTATAAAGTTAAGGATCATGCTTGTTGGATGATTAGAACTCCAGTTATACATTTCTGAAGTTCATGTTAGTTTTCTGTCCTTATCGATACAGACCTGAGATATTGGCATATTTGATCATGTTAACCTATGAATTAGCTTTTGGAATGAATAAAAAAGTTTTAGATAATTTTATTAGCTTTACAAAAAGTCTAGGTTCACCCTTGTTGGATGCTTATATCTCTAGTTATGGTTAAAACAAGTGACTATTGTGCTGCTGTCCAGATTTCTATACATGTGCTAGGTGATTGCTTTAGCTTGCTCTTGTTTTGGCTAAACATATTGGTTAGTTCTTGATCGATGCATGTATGCAATATCTGAACTTAAGATTACTTGTGTACCATGCCTAATATTCTTGCTATCCCTCTATAATAGGTTGTGTGATGTTTAGTTAAATAACTCTAGGTGTCTATTTCTTGCGCGATCTTATGTTTGCCTCGAATGCTATTAGGTGATGCATCTCATATTACCATTATTCATATTCATGCACTTGCATCTCATCTAGGTACACTAGATAAACCACGTGAAGGATGTGATGTTGGAGCCGAACCCATAGACGGTGTATGGTGGACCTATCCCGAAGATGGAAGAACTAAGCAAGTGCCGAGATGGGAGATGCTCGACAAGCGAGCGTCATCTAACAAACACTGACCTAGTGTTGGATCACAGGCAAGCCTCAGAGCATTCTAAGCCTCCTATGTTTTTTACAAATATCACTTGAGTCCTTTATGTTTGATGCATTAGGTTATAAGAGTTGATTGGAACCACTTGATGCATAGAACTACCTTGTCTAGAAATATACCTTAAACCCTATGTAGGTCCAGGATCGAATGTATGCTTAGCAATGCTTAGACCGGTAGAAGTAGGGTGATTTCCTGTGACCTGCGAGATATAGGTGGATACCAAAGCACGGTTGGCTATATTTGCTATCGAGGAAATAACCATGTGTCTGAATAAAGGAGACCGGGCAGGATTGTGATAGAGAAGCAACAAGGCATGGAGGTCTTGGGTGCCTATTTATCCTCATCTATGTTGATTAAGGACCGATTCGTTGTACGTCCTCATGTCATGTTGAATGCATGCCTAGCACTTAGCTGGCCAGATCTGATGATACGACCGCAAAGCCGAGTAGCTCAAATCAGGCCAGGCCACGATAAGTGAAAGTACGCACACTGGAGGCAGTAAGGATGTGCGGAGAGCCAATGGCATGAGTCTAAGGGTGGGATTGGGTCCCGATCTTCCTGGCAGATTGGTAGAATCTCTGAGGGTGCGGCGCTGATTGGACCCGCGAGTTAGTCCTGAATTGCACCAAAGGTGACCTGAGGCTACCTTGGTGCAAGTGTGCCTCAGTTTGTGTTAGGAATAAATTCCCCAGCTAGGTAGAAATTGATTCAAATCGTCGTCTCTCTTGGATATTGAGAACTTGACTGAGCAACGGCAACGTAGAGTAATTTAATGGAAACTTGATGGTTATAATGATGATACTCACATTACTACCCCGGCTATGGTTACTATTGCCTGTTACTAAATGATATTCCACATGTTTAGCACAAGTTAGTTGTTAATCTAGAGATGAATAGCTATAATTAACTTGGTTACCGAATTGTAAAATGTATAGCTCAACTAGTGGCTTTTATGCAAAATTTTGTCAAGCTAGCTCCACCTATAAAGCCTTGCATACTCTTTGGTGTCACTTTATTTCTGGTTTATGGTGGGTAAGTCTAGCTGAGTACATTTGAGTACTCAGGGTTTATCCCACCATGTTGCAGGTGAAGTTCTCGGCCTGCTGAAGATAGTGGCTAACCACCGGTGGGCTCGGTGACTCTATATTTATTTCTCATCTATATGCTTTTATCAGAGGATGTCACTTATGCTAGCAATGTATTTGAAACTTATATTAATGTAATCACTGAAAGCTTTGTTGTTTTCCCTTAATCGGTTTTGAAACCCAAACTTGTACTATTATTTGTGAATCCATTTGTAATATTATTTCCGCTGCAACTCTGTGTATGTGATGTGTATTTGCTTAATCATACGGTCTTGGTTGTGATGTTGATTTACCGAGGTCCTTCGTGACACTCGGCAGACTATCGGGTTTATATAAGTAAAAGTATGCGTGTGTTAACGTGTTAGTGGGGACATCCGTACTTGATCTTGTATAAATTGGGTTGTTCTGTCACAGCTAGCATCAGAGCAAGATTAAGCATAATACTATTATGTACATAGTTTTAAAAACAAAGTTTTGGTTTTAAAAAGCCTATTTTAACTAAAACTTTAGCTACAGGCTAATTTGTTAAAACTAATTTGCAAACTATGCTAGCGACATCCTTCTTTATGCCCAGTTAAGGACTATTAGGTGGCTATCTAAGTACTAACATGGGGGTTTTTACTTTCGTCGTTCATACGACGTGCTATTGTATGGATGCCATTCGTTTGAATGGTAATATATGGATCACTATACCTCTACGTCTAGGTAAGAAGGTAAGTTGATGAGTGGCATGACCACAAGATATGAGCGTGCGGTCAAAGGAGAGAGGTAGTTTTGATACTTAAGTATATATATCTCATATATATATGAAAGTATTTAATTGTGGGTTAGCTTTGGTACGGCTATATATGCATATTCTATATGTATGTATAGACGTATTTACTTTTGGGTAGCTTTGATATGAAAGTATATATATATATGGGTATATATATGGAAGTATTTAGCTTGCAATCTAGAGCCCACACTTTTATTTCTACATATATAATTGTGGGGTTGGGCTGAAATGAAATCCTTTTGCAGATACGCTAACCACGAATGCGTAGATTGCATGTAGCTGACGACTAGCTATATATCGAGAGAGTACGTGTTATACCACCGACATAGAACGTGATTGCCACCTTAGGCTAGCAATTTCATGAGGACGAATAGGACGAGCATGCATCATGATTGTTGCTTGTGCATAAACATGCTCCTCTCACCATTGTTCTATTAATGGATAACTTGTAACCATATGGTCATGTTGTGCATGACCGAAAACTAATTTGTTAAATATAAGTAAAACTTGTTTTGCAGAGATATCCACCTACTTAGTAAAAATAAAATAAAAGATGACAATACCTTACCACCATGTTTTGCGTGATATGAGTAGTGGTGTTGCTGTAGGTGACTACTTGTTATGTACGAGCTTTGTGCTTAGTAATAGTCGCTTAAGCTAATTGGATTGAGTATTTTGAAATGCTTGCTTAAGACCATGATGTATGTGTGGATGCTCGTTATCTAGGTTGTGCCATAGCTGTCACCCCTTTTACCCTCGGTAAGCATACGAGTGTTGAAGAGCGCTATCCTGAAACAGCGTCTAAGTTTTGATAATCTCATGGTTGTTGTCTCCAATTAAGTTCTCTCTTAGGAGCCTGAGCCTGTACACGTGGTTGCTAGCCCTTGAATGTTATGCTACGAAGACCAATATCCATGCCTTTGCTTGACCTTAAGCCCAAGCTTAGTTTCCTTGAATGCTTGCATATGTTGTGGATGTCTTGCTCCTGTGTGGGAGGACCCTGCTAAAAATCCTTGTCGGACCTCATTGCTCCTTCTCCTACAAATGATATGGTGCAATGCTAATCGCTATCTACCCTAGCTTTGGAACATTTTCCTCGTAGATCATGTCATTGCTTTATCAACTAAATCCCTAGTCATTTCATTGGCTCTATCCCTCAAATCTTGTTTATTTTGTCTCCAACCCTTTCAAGTCTCTAGATATTTATTAGTCTTGATCTCATGTTGCTGCTTGGCAAGACCAAATCTCATGTTAATCTTTATCTGGTAATCACTTTGGTGGACACAAGGCGTATATGGAAATTAGGCAAGACTCCCTTGCTTATTTGTCTTCGGCAATTAAGCTATGTTCTCTTGTGCTATGTTTTAATCTTCAGATCACCTCCTTGTTGACTCCTAACCTTGTGACTACCTTTGCTTGCTATCCCTCCTTTACATAGTGCTTGTTCTTACGACCCAATCTGTGCAACTTCAAATTTCACTTTGGGTGTGTGATCAATAATGGTGTTGTGAGTAGCAACTACGGTGCCACGACAAAACCGAGAGCCTCCTATGGCACGTGACACCAGGTTGTGCTGCTCAGCACGCGCTAGTATCGAGGTTCCTAATCATGATCCATTGCAGAACTGCACCGATGTGTTATTTTCACGTAAGCTCTTCCTTGGTTATCTCTCCTTATCTTGTTAGAAGATCTGTACATCGAACCAGATACAATAAGACTTCCTTCTAGAGTCATCCAAAGGATAACCTTGAAGAACAGGTCACTGAGATGAACATAAACAGACTGCAAGAGATGGTAGACAAGTGACTCTACTTGACTATCCCTATAATGACATCGGTCATCTAGTGAGCAACTTATGTCATCCCCGTTGGATCAGAAAGGTGCACCACACTTAAGGTTGAACAAGTTATCAACCGGATGGTAAATGGACCAAGATATTATGTCCTATAATAGGTCACCTAGTGCTTATCAGCTTTCTATCTCAGCCTTGGTCTTTATGTGCAAGATGATCAACCGACCTTCTTCGGTGTGACCCTTTTTCTACTGACTTCCATGGTGACCATTTGTTTACACATCAACTACAATTGTTGCCGTCAAAAAGAAGTTTTGAAGCTTTTAAATGTTGAGAGACAACTAATTAGTTACCAATAGGAAAGTTAGGTTATAGCTAGGTAATAACTCTTTGGTAGCTCCGAAGGCTATGTCTCACCGAACAATGTTAGATGAAGAAACAACAAAGCCGGTCAGCAATGCCAGTACTGCTTTCTTCTCCAGGCCTTATGTCATTAAGTCAATTTCATCTTGGACAATCACATGGGTAGTGCAAGATACTGTATTAGCTAAGTAAAGAGCTATAGAAAGCACATCCCTAGTCTTGGTCAGCCTCATTATGTATATGGTGCTGCCAAAGAATTTATTCAAGACTCTATTGGATGAAGCATAGAAGGATAATCAGAAACATTTCCTTATCTAGTAGGACTGTCCCTCCACGTGAAGTATGTGTTGTGCCCTACAAAAACGGTCCACAAGTCTAGTGCTTGTGTATAGTCGAGTTGGTGTCTAAATCAATGGTTGAGGTTGTTTCCTAAGAGGCATGTGAGGAAAACCCTAGCCTCCATCCTCAACGAGAAAGCTACTGCTATCATAAAAAGAGTTAAAGACTATGAACACACTTCCCAATGTATAAATCAAAGGAAAAGAAGAGCCCCAATCTGTCGAGATTTTATGGCACTAAACTGGTTATCTTTAAACCAGTGTTTAGTGGTTCAAACATGGTTGAATTTACACCAAACTTGGTGATCTCATTCCTCGTTTAAGGTACTTTGATGTCTTAAGTTGGTTTGAGGATTGGTTGAGTAAAGCATCGAATTTGAGAGATGTCTTGATAGTTCGATCCCAAAATTTTAGAACAAAGCAGTTTTGGTAGATAATTTGTTTGGACAGTCAAACGGTGTCTGTTTGAGCTTAATTTTGGTCAGTCATTAAAGGACTCTTGAATCTAAATGCCTACCAAAATTTGTTCACAATGGAGCAGTAGTTTGCAGGATATGAACTGATTACCAAGAGGTACAGAATTTGTGATTTCTCTGCTGACTACTATCATCCCTCATAATAGAAGTTTGTGTTTGTAGCTTAGGTCATGTTGGCAATGTGATGATTGTTAATACTTTAGATGCACTAGAGAAGACTCCTGGAACCCCTTTGTGCCTTGCTTTGGCCCTCTCATATCAATAATGCTTGAGTAGTCAAGGTGTTCTACAAGTCAATTTGTGCCTTTTTGAGTCATAAACAATTTGAAAAGTGTCAAACAATAGATTTCAGATTTTTCTTATGAGTTGTTGATTGACATTAGAAAGGAAGCCTCAATGTCAAAAGTAGTCCCACAAAGCTAGTTTTGCTACAGTGCAAGTCAACCCAACTTACTGTGCAACAGCACCATGAAGGAAAATTGTACTCGATCTTGGTAGTGTACTATTCCTCCAAATGGTGAATAACTGCAACCTTTGTTGTCCTCTAGACCTTGTTGTCATCCTTCTTCAGCAATGTTTTCCAAGGTGGACTTGTACTTGGGTACCTTCCATGTATTTTTACCCACGAGGTTGCCTCAGATTCAACCTAGATAACTATTGTCGCTTAGATACAAGGATTCCCTCAAATAATGATTGTCGAAAACGCTGAGTCAACAGAGTCAGCTATCACATTCACCGCTCACTCAATGGACTCAGATAATACAGTGTTATCATTAGAGAAGGAGAACTGCACACATAGAACATTATATAGTTTTCCATCGGTTGGCATCTGAGTGATTGAACGGTTACGACCAGCATAGATATTGTTTGTTGGTTACTCGGTTTCTTACAGCCTCAGAGGATGTTTACCCCATCTGTGATCTCATCCCTTATGAAAGGTTATACTCAAGCTACTTTGGTAGAGAACTCCTTTTCAAACTTTGTGAATGAACATGGAACCATTGTAATGAGTAGCTTTCAGAAGCTTGTAGTCTAGTGCAAAGTTCACAGGGTCCATGCTATATTCACTAGGGAAATAGAGATTGTGGGTAATTAGTTTATGCTCCGTAGTACTCTTCGTATCTCGAGAACGAAGTATCATGCTATCTTGGATTCCTCCCAAAGTAATAATGCATCATGGAAGCCAACAAAGGAAATTCTTCAGACAAAACTTACTACGAAGAGCAAGTAACAAAAAGTGTCTTGACCAAATTAGCCTCTCTGATACTCTGAAGTTAAGTAGCCTAATGCTATCATTGATGCTAGAAAATGGATGACATGCTTCTCTTTCCTTAAAAGTCTTTCGCACCGAATCTTGGGGTGAGATTCTCGTAAGGGGGGAGGGCTGTAACACCCTAGGTGTTTGTCACCGGTTAAGCAATGGGTTTGAGCTCAAACATGACATGTTAAATGGTGATGAAGGTGTCAAGATCAAATCTACAAGAGTGAGCTCCAACTTAAACTAGGACAACACACCCTTACTTACATGTGTAACCTTGTTAAGATTATGCAAGACAAATGTTAAACATGCTTATTTCATGTACATTACATCAACATGCATCTATCTTGACCAGTGGAAAAGTTTCATGAAGTTTGGAATCAAGAAGTCACGTGAAATGATAAGTTATAATCTTTCTTAGATTGCTTTATTAAGTAAATGGGAATATGAGATGTCGACCAAACCATGCTACCTTTACCAAATGACTCTAATTGAACTCTACAACAAAAGTCATGAAGGGTTCATGTTGAGCAAATGTCAAGAAAAGGCCTTAATTGGTCGAAAACCCTAATTCCAATGATTAACGAGATGCTGCTTTGACCAAGATGAAGAAATGGTTTCTGTACCAGATATGAACTTTGACCTTTAATAAAAGTTGAAGTTTGAGTGGAGTACAACAAACTTTATTTTTGGACCAAGACCTGATTCAACTCCTAAGTGGATCAAACAGAGGACTCAATATGGAATCAACTGTTGTTTCTGGGCTCTAAATAATTCTAAGTCCAGAATTCATCATCATTGACATTGGGGTTTTGCGTTCTCGGGTTTTTGTTAAGCAACTCAAGTTGAGCCAAATATAAAAGTTGGAATATATGTTTGGGAGAAGGACATAAAAAAAGTTGGAATCAATTTGACCACATTTTGACCAAGTAATTCGAGCTCAAGTACATAAAGGCTTAATCCTCGATTAGTCATTGACGCTATCAACTTTGGGCTTAATTAGGTGCTAATGGAGAGCTCTAATGGCCAGGCACCCTTAATGGGTTTTGTAGATCATTAGTTGGGCTTCAACTTTGCTTTTGGGCCCAAGGTCCAATTCGGCCCGTAGCCGGCCCAAAACAGCGTCCCGCAGTGGCCACACCGTCGCCCGCCACGTGCTCGGGGAATTGCTTCAATGGGCGACGCATGTCCAGGATGTGGCGTCCATGCCTGAGCGCGCCCGCTGCTCCCTGCCGCGTGCGCCTGCCTCCCTACCGCGCCTCGACGCCCTCCAAAGTGGACGCCCAAGCCTCTCCACTCCTCCTTCTCCCTCGCGCACGCCCTCGCCCTCCTCTGCTCTACTGCCGCGGTGGGCGCCATTGATGGCCAGGAAAGCTCGTGGCGTAGCTGCTGCGCTCTCCCTCGCATCGCACTGTGTGCACCACTGCCTTCGCCTTGTCATGCTCCATCTCTCGCGCACGCTTGCCCTCGCCTCTGCCCGCTCCCTTCCTCGCACGCGCTCACGCGGACACCGCCGCCGGAGTTGTGCCGCTTGTGCCACATGGCCAGGCCATCCTGGCCTGCCTCGGGCTAGCCAGGCAGCCCCATAGGTGCGCTCTAGTCCCTGGGTGCTCCCCGCCGCTGCTGGCTCCTGCTGGCCAAAGCCGGCCAACCCCGCAACCGCTGCCGTCGGAGTTGCGTCGCGCACACACATGGCCAGGCCGCCATGAGCAAGCCCCTGCCGTGATGAGCCCCTACATGGGTGCGCACTAGTCCACTGCTGCTCCGTCGCGACTCCCCCGCTGTCGGCGAGCCTCCTCCGGTAGGCAACGGCGGGCCCCAGCGTGCTCCTCTGCTTCATTCGCGTGGAGGACCTCGCGCATGAATTCAAGAAAAGAGAAGGGTCGATCTGCGAAGTCATGATTCATATGAATAGTGTCTATAGGGTCCTCTTCACTGGAATCTATTTTATGAGAAGTATAGGGTCCCCGGTGCAATGTTGTTTTTCTTTTATGGCTGAAAATTTGGAAAATGGTAGTAAATTGTAGAAAAATCCAAAAATAGAAAATGAGTACTTTTTGGAATTGTTGAGAGTAGATCTATGCAGTGATGTAATAATATCATATGTGTTAGTATAAAGTTGTTGCTATTTTTATTTATCTATGATAGTTAGGGTTTTCTAGGAAGAAATTCATATCTAAAGTTGTGGTGCTCCAATTGATTTGAAAATTTTATGGTAGGCTACTGATGTAATGTGTGTTTTGTGGTAAAAATTTCAGGCTCATTAGATGCGGTATGAAGGAGTTATTGATTTATCTTGTTTAGGGTTGGATAAATAGCTTTAAATGGTTTTAAATAAGTTATAATTTTTATGATGAGGTAAAAATGAAAAATGTTGTTCCATTACCTTGGTATGTTGTGTCATGTTGATACATAACATGACCATGCATTTGCAAAAAATATTGAATTTCATATTTATCTTGCTCTCACATGATTTCTTGCAATTGCAATTTGTCCTTTTTGTAGTAATTAAATTACAAAACCTAAGCATATGAAATTTGTACAGTAATCATGTTTGGTCATCATATTCCTTTCATAAAAATCTCAGCCCCAAACTAGTTCTTCTCGTATGGCACTAAAAATTATATATATATATATATATATATATATATATATATATATATATATATATATATATATATATATATATATATATATATATATGTCATTCTATGGAAGTTAATGAAAGTTAATAATAAATAGGCATATGCCTAAGCCATGAGATGTTACTTTAATTACACTAACTTTGTGAAATGTAGTTGAGATATATGTATGTCTGTTTGAGCCTTTGAATGATATATGTATGAAATCTCTATTGGGGGAAACAAGTGAAAATACCAACATGCTACCTTCTGAAATTTGGCTGGATGTGTACTTTTTGTGGTGCAATCATTTTCGAGATGATAATGATGTTTTCTATAAATGTGGTGAATACAAAAGTTGTAGGTAAGTTCATAATCTAGCTTTGAATCATGTCTTGGATATAATAGAATAAGTGTAGTGCTTTTCATGAGATTTCCAAATTGTTAAATATCACCCCTTTTGGTGGTATAAACTCTAGTTATGAGCTTGTGAAGTGGAGTGACAGATTTTGTCCTAGTTTGGACAGAGATGTCTTCTTTGTGATGTTTGACCTGGTTAACTTTGGAATTAGCTTGTAGTGTTTATAATAAATTTATGCATGGTTTTCTAAGCTTTCTAAAAAGTACAGAACCACCTTGTTGTGAAAGCTAGAACTCAACTTATTGCAATATGAAGTTGCATGTCAGATTCAGTCCATATTTTAGACAGAATTGTTGTTTTGTGTGTTTAATGCTAAATAATTGTTGAATAACCTAAAGATGATAATAAGAAAGTTGTAGATAACTTAATAATATTTCTATAAAGTTAAGTATCATGCTTGCTGGATGATTAGAACTCCAGTTATACATTTCTAAAGTTCATGTCAGTTTTTTATCCTTATCGGTATAGATCTGAGATATTGGTATATTTGATCATGTTAACCTATGAATTAGCGATTAGAATGAATAAAAAAGTTTTATATAATTTCATTAGCTTTACAGAAAGTCTAGGTTCACTCTTGTTGGATGCTTATATCTGTAGTTATGATTAAAACAAGTGACTGTTGTGCTGCTGTCCAGATTTCTATACATGTGCTAGGTGATTGCTTTAGCTTACTCTTGTTTTGGCTAAATATGTTGGTTAATTCTTGATCGATGCATGTGTGCAATATCTGAACTTAAGTTCACTTGTGTGCCATGCCTAATATTCTTGCTATCCCTCTATAATAGGTTGTGTGATGTTTAGTCAAATAACTCTAGGTGCCTATGTCTTGCATGATCTTATATTTGCCTTGAATACTATTATGTGATGCATCTCATATTACCATTCTTCATATTCATGCACTTGCATCTTGCATCTCATCTAGGTACGCTAGATGAAATACGTGAAGGACGTGATGTTAGAGCCGACCCCAAAGACGGTGTATGGTGGTCCTATCCCAAAGATGGAAGGAATAAGCAAGTGCCGAGATGGGCGATGCTCGACAAGCGAGTGTCATCTAACAAACACTGACCTAGTGTTGGATCATAGGCAAGCCTCGGAGCATTCTAAGCCTCCTATGTTTTTTTACAAATATCACTTGAGTCCTTTATGTTTGATGCATTAGGTTAAAAGAGTTGATTGGAACCACTTGATGCATAGAACTACCTTGTCTAGAAATATACCTTAAACCCTATGTAGGTCCAGGATCGAATATATGCTTAGCAATGCTTAGACCGGTAGAAATAGGGTGATTTCCTGTCACCTGCAAGATATAGGTGGATACCAAAGTATAGTTGGCTATATTTGCTATCGTGAAAATAACCATGTGCCAATGAATAAAGGAGATCGGACGAGATCATGATAGAGAAGCAACATGTCATGGAGGTCTTGGGTGCCTATCTATCCTCGTATGTGTCAATTAAGGACCGATTCGTTGTACGTCCTCATGTCATGTTGAATGCATGCATAACACTTAGCTGGCCGGATCTGATGATACGACCACGAAGCCGGGTAGCTTAATTCAGGCCAGGTCCCGATAAGTGAAAGTGCGCACACTGGAGGCAGTAAGGATGTGCGGAGAGCCAATGGCGTGAGTCCAAGGGCGAGACCGGGTCCTGATCTTCCTGGCAGATTGGTAGAATCTCTGAGGGTGCGACGCTGATTGGACCTACGAGTTAGTCCTGAATTATACCAAAGGTGACCTGAGGCTACCTTGGCGTAGGTGTGCCTCGGTTTGTGTTAGGAATAAATTCCCTAGCTAGATAGGAATCGATTCGAATCGCCATCTCTCCCAGATAGTGAGAACTTGACTGAGCAGCGGCAACGTAGAGTAACTTAATGGAAACTTGATGGTTATGATCATGATACTCACATTACTACACCGGCTATGGTTACTATTTCTTGTTACTAAATGATATTCCACATGTTTAACACAGGTTAGTTGCTAATCTAGAGATGTATAGCTATAATTAACTTGGTTACCAAATTGTAAAATATATAGCTTAACTAGTGGCTTTTATGTAAAATTTTGTCAAGCTAGCTGTACCTATAAAGCATTGCATACTCTTTGGTGTCACTTTATTTCTGGTTTATGACAGGTAAGTCTAGCTGAGTACATTCAAGTACTCATGGTTTATCCCACCATGTTGCAGGTGAAGTTCTCAGCCTGCTAAAGATGGTGGCTAACCGTCGGTGGGCTCGATGACTCTATATTTATTTCTCATCTATATGCTTTTATCAGAGGATGTCACTTATGCAAGTAATATATTTGAATACTATATTAATGTAATCACTGAAAGCTATGTTGTTTTCCCTTAATCGGTTTTGAAACCCAAACTTGTACTATTATTTGTGAACCCATTTGTAATATTATTTATACTGCAACTCTGTGTATGTGATGTGTATTTGCTTAATCATACGATCTTGGTTGTGATGTTGATTTACCGAGGTTCTTCGTGACACTCGGCGGACTACTGTGTTTATATAAGTGAAAGTATGCACGTATCAACGTGTTAGCGGGGACAGTCGTACTTAATCTTGTATAAATTGGACGGTTCTGTCACAGCCGCCACATATGCAGCAGTACTTTGCCTTTTGCAGCTAAGGAGATCCTGGAATGTCTTAAACCTCATGATGGTCTGGAGGCTATGAGGTAGGGGCGAACCTAGTACGCAAGGAGCATGGGGCACGTGCCCCCACTCAAATTCTAGGTTTCTAAAGAAAGCCCTTGTTTAGTTGGACCCCAAAATCCAAAAAATTGCTACAGTACCTGTCACATCGAATGTTTGCGGCCTGTGCATGGAGCATTAAATGTAGACGAAAAGAAAAACTAATTGCACAGTTTGGTGGAAAAATTGCGAGACGAACGTTTTAAGCCTAATTAGTCCATGTTTGGACACTATTTGCCAAATAAAAACGAAGGTGCTACAGTAGCCCCAAAATCCAAATTTCGCGAACTAAATAAGGCCAAAATATGCCTTCTCTCTTGTAGCTGTAAAGGTCTCAAATTTTGTGCTAGCTAGTTTCGCCCCTGTTATGATGATCAGCATGTTCGCTTGCTCGTATACGATCGTGGATTATAAGCTGAAACAACATTTTTTTCTCACACTAAACCAGTCAGCAGTAAATAATCTACGATCGTTTACGACGAAACGAACAGACTGGATGTATTCCTACTGGGGCAGTGCTCTTCCAACATGGATGCTTACGTTGCCAGGCATTGTAGATCTTGAGTTAAATGATTGCAAAAATCTCGATAAGCTTCCTGCACTCTTGCAGTTACCAGCTCTGCAATTTCTTTACTTATACCGTTTACAATTTTTGCATTGCTTGTTCAGCCGTGGTGCCCCATCCAAGTTTTAGAAACTCGTCCGGAGTTCCTAGTGATAATGATTGTGAATCTTTGGTACATGTCCCAAACATATCGTCGGCATCTCTCAAGATGTTATGTATTGTGCAAGTATAATAACCGATAGTAAGCAGGCTGAATGCTGAGGTGGAGAAGAAAGAGAGAAGAAGCATGCTAAGCTTAGACATAAAAACAAAAAAAACTTTATAAAAAAAATAAATAGACCATATATTAATATTAAAGAACTAACTGCAACTACCGGCAGTCTGCTTTATAAGGCGTGATAGGGTGAATAACGAACACCAAGACGTTCTCGATGATTTGCATGGATACATGAAGGATAGGACAATTCAGTTGCCTGCTATTAAATGCGTTGCTGAAATCTCACCCGCTCATTTCTTGCGCCATACAATTGGCTGGGACTTTTAGGCTTCGTGGTTAATGCTTGGCCGTTCAGGACTCTTCGATACTCCTGCACGCCCTGTATACTGGACTTTTTGCAAAAACCTCTGATGCCTTATAAAACGGAACAGAGGGAGTATATGGGTGGGTTGAGAGATGGATTGCAAGGATCCTTATAACCAGCAGCCTGTTGTATTAGTAGTATTGCTCTTAAGGGCTGCGACAACCTCAAGAGGTACATCGTATTTGGTCCTCAGGAGTAACCCTAGGTAAAAATAACTGAAAACTGAACCGAAAGAATCGAAACCGAAATCGAAAGAACCGGAACTAAAAATTTTGATTAGCTATTCGGTTCTCGTAACCGATCAAATTTTGGTTCTTGGGCTCAGTTAATCGAAATAATCGAAGAACCGAGTAAGCACAAGAAGGCCTAAGAAGCAATATAGCCCAGCCCAATACCACCTTGAACTATATATATTCCTCCTCGTTCAGAACCCTAGCATCTTATGCTCTTCCACCCGCCGCCCCAGCACATCTGTTCCTCAGCCGCCGCCCCCTACTCCTCCTTCCAAGTTCTGACCTTCCTGGCTTCCCCACGGACCACGTTGCCCAGTTGCAGCAGCAGCACCACAGCACCCCACCCCACCCCTGCTCCAACCCCACCCTGGCACTGCGGGCTGCGGCGCCCAGAGCCCCCGCCGCCACTGCACGCGGAGGTGCGGACTGCGGTCCGCGGAAGGTCGCGACGGCGCGAAGGGCGGAGCCAAGGACTGGCGGCGCGGTGGCCGGCACCCCCAACACGCGCATGTCCGCAGCGACAGCTCCCCACGCGCGCTCCGACCCACATCCTTCCCCAGGCACCGGACGCATGGACGAGCCGGAGCAGCACGCGCGGATGAGGCACAGATGATTTTTTTTTTGATTTTGTGAACGTGTGTTTAGATAGACTGGGATAATTCGGTTATAACCGGAACCGAACTTCTTGGTTCTCACTTTTGAAAACAACTGATCAGGCCCTGTTTTCTGGGAACCGAACTTGTCCAGGAACGGCGGAACCAATCCGATCGGTTCGTTTAGAACCGAATGCCTAGGCCGACTCAGGAGGAGGACACGAGGGGGCTAGTGGAGAGGTTGTTGTACAGCTGGCAGAAATGTCGTCATCATTGATTGCTGCAGGGTCGTCCAGCAGCGACGCCACGCTGTCTACAGCTGTATCGCCTTGTTTAGCCCTTGTTTAGTCGGAGAAATTTGGATTTTGGAGCTACTGTAGCACGTTCGTTTTTATTTGGCAAATAGTATTCAAACATGACTAATTAGGCTCAAAACGTTCGTCTCCAATTTCCCACCAAACTGTGCAATTAGTTTTTCTTTTCGTCTACATTTAATGCTCCATGCACGGGCCGCAAACATTCGATGTGACAAGTACTGTAGCAACTTTTTGGAAGTTGGGCACCAACTAAACACGCGCTTAGTTGGACTCCAAAGTCCAAAAAGTTGCTACAGTACTTGTCACATCGAATGTTTGCGGCCCGTGCATGGAGCATTAAATGTAGACGAAAAGAAAAACTAATTGCACAGTTTGGTGGGAAATTGCGAGACGAACGTTTTAAGCCTAATTAGTCAATGTTTGTACACTATTTACCAAATAAAAACGAATGTGCTACAGTAGCCTTAAATTCCAAATTTCGTGAACTAAACAAGGGATAATAGAATGGGGTCGTGGCTTGACAGAGGTTGGCAACCTTCCTCAGTCCAACAAGACCTTGAAGATTTGGCAGATGCAAAAGTCTTGCATCCGGGATAAAAACGGATCGGATACGGATGGATATCACCGATATTACATTTGTTTTTATATTTCTGTCCGGATTTGGATTCGAATACGGATAGTGTCAACTATGTCGGATAGAATACGATTGGACATCATAAATATGCGATTTGAGTATTCGGATACGGATACGGTATCGGATGTTGGATATCCGAACTTGGATACGGACAGATCTCAACCCCTTTAAACGAATTCGGTTTCGAATACGGTCGGAAAATATCTGTACCGTTTTCATCCCTATGAGGTCCGGTCCCTGGAAGAACTCAACATTGCTAATTGCATAAGCCTGGAATCCATACCGAATGGCCCTCAATCATACTCATATCTTACGGTTCTTAGGATTTTTTTTCCGAAAGTATACATTGGCACGTGCTTCGTTAAGGAGAAGTTGGGAACAAAGTACAGCCGGTGCTAGCCACGGCAAGAATCCATAGGCAGCGAATCGGAGGAACACTTACAAGGATCACCGGCTTCAACGGTGGCGCTAGGGAGGTGTACTAACTGAGGAAACAAATTGAGCGACTAGAGAAAGATAGAGGGATCAACCGTGGCTACTAGGTAGCTAAGGCGATCAGCGACGCAAGGCAGCGAAAGCCTGCGGCAATCCAGGCGTCTGCCTCCTCCAGAATGAGAGCGAAAAGCTGAGACGGCGTCCTCGTGATCCTGTCGAATGTTCTCCGACTGCGCTCCTTCCAGATCGTCCAGGAAACGAGCAACACAAGCGAGTCGAAGCTGCGCTTGAAGTGCTTCGAGATGGATGTTCTCGTGTTCTGCCACCACTCCTACAGGCAAGAGTCATCGGTTGGCACCAGGTGCTGCATCCCCACCCTTGACAGCAGCCTATGCCAAACCTCACGAGTGAACACGCAGGAGGCCAATAAGTGATCGGTGGTCTCGTCCTGCTGATCACAGAGCACACAGGCCGCTTCTTGCTGAAGGCCGCTCCGCTTGCGGCGCTCCACTGTCCACAGGCGTCCATGGAGAGCAAGCCAAAAGAAGAATTTGACCTTGGGCGGCACTGCCAATCTCCACACATGCTTGGGCCCGACCAGTGTTGTCATCCCATTGAAGTAGGCCCTGTACGCTGACGAGGCTGTGTAAGCTCCGTTGTCCGTCCATTTCCAGATAAAACGATCGGAGTCCATTGGCGATAGTGGATCACTTCGAGCTTTTCCCAAAGATGAACGTACTCACAGAGTACCTGGGCAGTCGTCGCGCCGGTGATATTCCGTGCCCACTGGTTGTTGAGCAATGCATCCCTTACCGTGCGATTGCGCCGGTGACGGCCGATCGCACGGAAGAGATTTGGAGCGAAGGAGCAGATGCGCCGTCCGGAAGCCAGGAGTCAGTCTAGAAGCGTGTGGTGGTGCCGTCACCAACCTGGACAGAGACAGAAGCGCTGAACATGGCGGCGACGGCGTGTTTCGGCTTCGAAGGCAGCTGTGCCCAGGCTGCGTCGCAGCCACTCCCAACGAAGGCGAAGAGCGAAACCGAGCACCCAGAGGTCAGGCAGGCCCAGTCCACCATATTCCTTGGGCCAGCACACTATGGGCCAAGCTACTCTGCAACGACCGCCAGAGACGGAATCAGTGCCTGCCCACAAGAATGCCCTGCGCCTCTTGTCAATTTGATTGATAGCCCATGCTGATAGGTTGCAGCAAATTGATACGTGGATCGGGATGGCGGATAGGGTTGTCTGAGTAAGGGTGGCCCTTCCAGCGTTCATTAGTAGCCCGCCCTTCTAAGTTGGGATCCGGGCTGCCACCGCATCGACGAGGCGTTGTTCGTCGGCGCGGCCGAGCCTGGACAGGGAGAGTGGCGCGCCCAGGTATTTCGTCGGGAACTCTTGGATCCTACAGGGGAATACCTGTTGCACGGCCTGAATGTCTTCCTCAGAGCAACGAATGGGGGTCATTGTGCACTTGTCGAGGTTAGTGGAGAGACCGGAGGCACCAGCGAACAGTTCCAGAATCTGCCGGATGCAACTGAAGTCCCGGGCGGAGGGATGCAGGAAGACGACCAGGTCGTCGGCATAGACCGACGCCCGACACTTGACCGCACGATCAGGCAGCGGCGTGAGCACGGCACGGCGATCAGCCTCGGCGATGAGAGCGTTAAGGACCTCCATAACAATGATGAACAATAATGGCGAAAGCGGGTTACCCTGCCTCAACCCACGGGCATGGCAGATACGACGTCTAGGGCGTCCGTTGACGAGGACTTTGGTGCTCGACGAACCCAGTATGGCGGAGATCCAGTCGCGCCAGCGCAAGGGGAAACTGATGTGCTCAAGCACCTCCAGGAGAAAAGGGCAGGCGATCGTGTCGAATGCTTTTGCGAGGTCTACCTTGAGCAGTATCGTCGGACATCGCCGAGCATTGAGCCAACGACACGCAAGCAGCACGGTGCGAAAGTTCTCGTGTATCCGGCGCCCCTGGATGAAGGCTGACTGGTTGTCCTTCACAATTTGCGACATTCTGGGAGCCAGGGCGAGGCCTTTAGCGAACAATTTTCCAATGGAATGGATCAAGCTGATAGGCCTATAATCCTTGAGTCCAGTGGGTGCCTCAGTTTTGTGTAATAAGACCATGATCGCGCCATTGAGGGAGGAGTGGAAGTTCCTGAAATCAACCTCCTTGAAGTCTGTCCTGGTATAAAGCTGCTTCCACCGAGCCTACAGGAACGTCTAGATGGCCATCTTCAAGGTAATCTCCACTTATTTTCTTGGTTTCTATTTTAGTTTCATATAAATGAACAGGAGCTCGGTTGTAGTTGCCTAAAACACTACCCTTGGCTTAATCATTCCAGTATTAGTTTATTAGTTATCAGAAGACAGTGACGCGATTTAGTGATAAATAAAAAAACCTTAAAATAATGAAGTGTTCAATCATTCACTACAGATGCAGTTTTTTTTGGCTGATCCTACAATAAATTGTAAGAGAAGTTTCTGTAGCTGTAGCTGCAGATAAGTTGCAGCCAGTACAACCGAGCAGGCCAAATATATGCTTCTCTTTAAGTACAGCGCGCCACTGATACCTGTACTTAATTATGCACTTGTGCCACCTAAATTCTTTAGCTTTTGGGACTACACATTTCGTGCATCTACAAATTAACGCCAGGAAAATTTGATACCTCCACTTGTGCAAACCGACGCCGGAATCACAAACTTTTTTTCCTCTCTTGTTTACAATTATCTCGCCGGGTCGTTTTGCTTACCAAATTAACTGTTCTATCATGTACAGATTATTTTGGCATGTCACACTACCATGAAAACATTCTTTTACACTTGTGTTGTATCTGATTCATCCAGAGCAAGTGGAGCTTGATTCCAAACCAGAGTCCATGTCCGATGAAGCAGTCATCATCAACCAGCAGTAACCATTGCTTCTTTGTTCTTTCCACGCTTAGAATCTCTAACAGTACATGGGTGCAATGGCTTGGCAGAGGTTGCCAGCCTTCCTCCGTCCATCAAGACCTCGAAGATGCAGAAGTCTTGTATCCATGTCAGGAGAGGTCCCGTCACTGGAACAGCTCAACATGTTCGATGGCCAAAGCCTGGAATCCTTACCGAATGGGCCCCATCAGATATACTCATCTTAGGCCTTGTTTAGTTGCCTTCAAAGTTCCAAGTTTTTTCACTCTCTCCATCACATCAATTTTTGGACGTTGCATGGAGCATTAAATGTAGGTAAAAAAAATAACTAATTGCACAGTTTAGTTGGAAATCACGAGATGAATCTTTTGAGCTTAGTTGGTCCACGATTGGACAATATTTATCAAATAAGACAAAAGTGCTACTATTCATCGGTTTGAAATTTTCTTCAATCTCAACAAGGCCTTAGGATTACAGACGACTGTAGCGATACAAAAGCAGCTTCCACCCAGCCTACGACAACGTCTGGATCACCTAGAGGAGAAAAAGCTAGACCCCCATCTTCTTCGAGGTAATCTCTACTTAATTTCTTGGTTCCATTTCAATCAATTTAATATAACTGACCAGGAGCTCGATTGTTATTATATTGCCTAAAACGCTATTCCTGCCTTAAACATTCTAGTATTATGGGGTGTTGGGTTTCCCGGACTAAATTTTAGTCCATGTCACATCAGATGTTCGGATGCTATTTAGGAGAACTAAATATAAGTTAATTATAAAATTAATTACACAGATAGAGACTAATTTACGAGACGAATTTATTAAGCCTAATTAATCCGCCATTAGCACATATTTACTGTAGCACCACATTGTCAAATCATGGACTAATTAGGCTTAAAAAATTCGTCTCGCAAATTAGTCACAATCTGTGCAATTAGTTATTTTTTTCGTCTATATTTAATACTTCATGCATGTATCCAAATATCCGATAGGACAGGGACTAAAATTTCCAAACACCCCCTTAGTAATCTCAATTTCTGCACCAAGACAGAGGAGTTTCCTTTTCCTTTCTAGTCAGGACGGAAGCGACGCCGACCAGTCACGTCCACACCTCCTTTTCTCTCTGCTGTTTTCTCAACTGTTTTTCGGCCCATCAATTGGTTCTTAGCCCAACTTAGGGCATGTTTAGTTCTCAAAATTTTTCATCCCAAAGTGTCACATCGAATCTTGCGGCACATACATGGAGTACTAAATGTAGACGAAAAAAAATAATTACACAGTTGGGTGAGAAATTACGAGACGAAACTTTTGAACCTAATTAGTCCATAATTAGACACTAATTGCCAAATACAAACGAACGTGCTACAGTAGCCAAAACCAAAAATTTTCGTCATCTAAACGCGGCCTTATTCAGAGCACGTTTAGTTCCCTGATTTGGGAGTGGCCAAATAATTAATGTGTTACTGTAGCGTTTCGTTTGTATTTATGAATTATTGTCCAAACATTGACTAATTAGGCTCAAAAGATTCGACTCGTAAAGTACAACCAAACTGTGCAATTAGTTTTTGATTTCGTCTACATTTAGTACTCCATGTACCGCAAGTTTGATGTGACAGTGAATCTTCTTTTTGTATAGTGTCAAATTCAGGAGTTTGGTGGAAATTAAACATGGCCACAGATTAAAAAAAACACAGGCCGTTAGGTACTGTACAGCCAGCCACAAAAGCTCATCTAAAATATTTTAGGCCCATTAAAAGAATTATTTTTTTCTTTTCTTTCTTCTATTTTTCCTCTCTCTTTTATTTTTTTTGTTTCCATGAATTTTTTGTTCTTTTTATTTCCTTTTTAATTACTTTACTTACTCATTTTTATTTTTTTTATTTTTCTCTATTTAATGAGATGTTTGATGATATATTGTGCATTGTTTAGATGTTCCATTGTGTTATGGATTGTTTTTTCTAAAAGTATTCATATGTATACATGGTGCTTTTTGTAATTTTCCTATAATATCTGTGAGATGTTCGATTCATATAGTATCGATGAGATGTTTTATGATATAGTTTCGATTTTTCACATTGTACCCATGTAATGTTTTATGGCGTATCTTATCTGTTCACGTAATATCCTTGGTATGTTCTTTTCATTTTTCCTCTATGACATGTTTTATATATTTTTTGTTGTGTTTTTCTATTTCCTTTATAATTTGTTTTTTATTTACTTTGGTTATTCATTTTCCTTTACTTTGTTTTTTTACTTCATTGAATCTTTTTCCAAGTAGCCATGATGTTTTGTTGGTATTCACTTGAATTTTTACATAATATAATATGATTGTTCTTATACTATTTATGGGGTGTATTCATCAAATGTTCCATGATATCTTATTGATTGTTCTCATAGTATTCTAAAGATGTTCCATGATATACTCTACACTTTTCTCAAAGCATTCATGTTCCATACATGGTGTATTTTTAAATGTTCCTATAGTACCTGTGAGATGTTCTATTATATTTTCAGGTTGTTTGTGGACTATGCATAGGATTCTCCATGGTGCATTTTTTTTATTGTTCACACATTACTCATGAGATGTTCTATGATGTATTTATAGTTGTTTTCCTTGTATCCATATCCATGTGATTTTTGATGATGTAGATTAATTGTTCCCATTATTCATGGAATGTTTTCCATTTTTAATACTAGACATAGATATTATCGAATACCATTTAACTAAACCTGGAATTTCAGTCTCCTACATCTGGAATATCATCCTCCTAAATCTAGAACATTTCTCTTATAAAGGTGGGACATTGTTTCTTAAATCTAGAATACTGTTGTGCTTAATGAAAAGGAAAATGTTCTATCTTCGTAAAAAAATATTCTTCAATAATTTTTCTATACACATTCACGTGGGTTCTTGTTTTGAAAAGATTATTAGAAGAAAGATGATGATGTGTTCAGAATTTAATTTGGATACTTGTACGACAGCTACAGCCTTTAAAATTTTCGAAAGGATTCATGAAACACTAATGTCAGCTAATTTGGTTTCTCTTGCATTGCGTGGGAGACAGCAAGTGCGAAACAAAGCGCACGGAACAGAAATCACGAGGCCCAACATCATGATTTTTTGGGCCCATCAGCAATGAAGCAAGCGCGGCGAAGGATGGACTGGTTGGCAGTTGGCAGTTGGCACTCTCGGTGGCGACCAGTCCATGGCCCTCATGTCCTGGGCTCCCGGCCTCCTGCGCGCAGCAGCGGCACCGCCTCGGCCGTTTCGCCTCTGAAGCCCAAATCCATCTCGCGCGAGATCTCTCCGTTCCTGGTCTCCCGTCCCGTCCGCGCGGGCAGCCGAGACGACGAAGTGCTCGCGTCTCTGTTACCCGTGGGCTGGGCTCCTCCGCGACACACAGGAAGCTGGTTTGCAACACGCCGCGTCTCTGTTTCCCAACCGACGAAAGGCACGGCGGAACTGCCAGTTTGCTCGGGGTACTTTTGTTTCGTGAACGTGCGCATGGTTTGCTTAGATTATAAGCCGTATTTTTTTTAGCCAACGAATAATATTTTTTTCTCATAATAAATCAGTCAACAGTACTTTCAGTCATGACTTATCAGCCGAGCGAACAAGACAGTGACGGGCACATTTCTCATTAGAGGAGGATGCTCGTCGCGCCCGGTTTTTCACAACGTCTCCTCCAAAATCCATCACGATATCATGGTCACGGATCGATCATCAGATCACAAATAAACGGGAAACAAAGAGGTGAACGTGAACACACGCACGCCGGGGTTTCCACGCTTGGTCATGCCGTCCTAATTTGCGAAGATACTAAGGCCCTCTTTGGCGCAGCTCCCGGGAGCTCCGGCTCCTCATCTTGCGACACTGTAGCGACACTGTACCAGGAGCCGTTTCAGAAATCGAGGCAGAAAATGAACCGAGGAGAGGAGGAGCCGGAGAAGCCACGATTTCAAGCTTCTCCGGCTTCGTGCTACAGTAGTGGAGCCGGAGCCAGCGAGAGCCGTGCCAAAAGGGCCCTAAAGCAAGCCGGATAGATAGGCATGTGGAGGAGCTATCTAATCCATTCTCTCACGAGGCGGCGGCGCTTCGCTTCATTCGTCAATGCCGTCATCCAGACCTGGAGGGGACCAGCCAGCACCCCATCCGATAATATAATTGTCACGGAATCTTGATGGAACTCAACTCGTGTATACAGCCTCTACAACGACCCGATGCGGCCGTCCGATTGGCCGGTCGGTGGACGGTGACGTGCGACGGCACACTTTACATGTAGGAGTGTAGGACCGAAGGGGAACCGGCCGGCGGCGTCGGAGGTTAGGCATGGGCCGCCGCACGCCAAGTTGACAACTTGGCCATAGATCCAATTAGCGGCGACGAACAGGAGCTTAAAACGCCCTTTCGCGCGCGTCACATGCCCGTCGTCGATCCCGTCGCTCGCGAGGACAGTGCGGTCGAGTAGAGTGGAACAGTGCGGTGGTACGCCGTCTAGCTAGCTTTAGCTCGGTTGGTGTGTTTGGCTTTGGCGGCTAGACCGATCGATGTGAAGGTGGTCAAGCCCTCGCCCGTGCGTGTTAACCGTGGCTTTCCGCACCTTTCCACGTGCTATCCCGATCGGCAGCCGAGGCATCTTTACGAGCACGATATTTGCACTTTGTGGAACTAGCTTTCATCTGAGATTTTTGTCGCGTACACAGCAGTTGGTTTCCTTTCTTTCAGTCCCATAGTCTCTTTTTCCATTGGTGACTCATGCGTGTTGATTCTTTTGGATTTCCTTTTAGTTGACTCTTGAATAATTCATTCACATTCTTAATTCGAATTTATTACAATCTGTTTTCCTTAATTGTACCCGATTCTACGTATTGTTTATAGTAGTTTCTTGTGTGCTGTGTGCGCTGTACCAACCACACATTTTATGTTTACGCTTTCAACTAGAAAAAATGGTAACGTAGGAAAAGCAAAAGACAGAGGACCTCAATTAATCACGAGCGGGATTAAATAGAGCTGAGTAGTAGTATCTGGCCGACAATAGTCGTTCCTCGTTTATCATCATGAGTAGTGGTGCCCTCAATGTATACCGGATCATGAGGCCACCACTTAGCAAGCCAACAACCTTGCAGTAGGTACACAAGCACAACGTGTCCTTTCTCAACTTCTCATCCTTGGATAGACGTGACTGCTGGTATTTATCCACAATAATTTTTAGGTACATATTTAAATATCAATTTAATGTTATGGAAGTGCAGGAGTGAGCCTAACTCAACTAATTGAGGGAAAATACTTTCCAACTCAAATCTCGATGACTATTTTCTTGTTAATAATGAAAATCCGTAATTCCTCTCAGGTTGGTCATATTTTTAGTGTTATGGTAGTTTAAAAGAATGTCATAAATTAATTAAATAAAATGGGCAGGAGTGTCCGCTCCGCAGTGTTTCTTCTTTGTCCAACACAACCTTGTCGCTAGTGTCATTGTCTCTTTCCCACCTAGCTACTTTGTCTACTATGACAACATCGGGATGCATCAACAATTTCTACCCTGTCCTTCTGCATACAACCATTGTTGAGGCCTTCTCTACTAATCCCTTGGACACTGGCGTATGGTTTGAGCACTTTACCTAGTATGTCCAGTATTGGCAACACTGTTGCATGCCTTTCTTCACCAATGTGTTTTCAGGCTTGGCAACCCCGATGCACGCTTTGTCCATGTGGCTTGACTGCATCGATTTTTGGCATCGACACCTATTCCCATATCGTCTGTCTCGAGGGCATTGTTGTTTCGACTACGTCCTCAATGACCCTAACTGTGTCGACCTCCACATTGCCCCTAACACAAAGGCTAGCTTGATGCATCTTTGTCATCATCTTGGCGCCTCTTCTACACCTGTGGCTTCATGTGCGACCACATCTTGACCTCGACAAACTAACCACGACTATGATGACCACAACTATCTTTAGCATGACATCCTCGACCACGGGTCCATGGCTACTAGCTCTCAACTACCTTGACATGGGACAAAGGGCTATCGTCTTGTTTGAGCAATCTCTTCGGCTTCCACTCCAGCCACAACATCCATGATGTATTGGCCGTTATGACTATGGGATGGCAACATGGCATCTTACAACCTTTAGCTTCTTCTTCAATCTTACTATCTACGCTGGGACTGTTATGACTACGAGACATGTCAGCCTAACAGCTTATAACCTTTAGCTTCTTCTCTAGTCTTACCATCTGATAGCCTTCAGCTTCTTCTCCAACCCCCCTAAAAAAAACTTCTTCTCCAGTCTTACCATCTGTGTCGCTCCCACTATGATGCGGGGTGGGGGAAGAGGAGATGTTAGAGTATATTATTAGAATATCTCTAGATATAGTAAATTAGCATCATGTAATCCTAGCTCACCTTCTCTCTAAGAAAAGCTCCTTGCCCCCAAAGCATTATACTTCAATATAATCTACCCATGAGGCTCAGTAATATAATCAACTAGTTCATCAGGTGGTTAGATTTCTTGTGGTGAAACCAACCCACTTGGGTTCAAGTCTTGACATAGGTATTCATGTTTTTTCTGGAATTATTCCATGATCTAATGACGTTATTCTTTCAGTGATAGACAATGTGCCCATCGACAACGAGACATATGTAATGACTTTGTCAAAGCTTAGTTTTTCGAAGGTGCTAATAGGGCGCAAGTTTTGCGTGATGCATGCATTTCTTCGTAAGTTGAGTCTCGGTGTGTATTGTGAGCATCTGTGTTTATACTGTGTAATTTGTAAAAAAAAATATTTTCACTTCTATTCTTCCTACAATGAAACCACATAATTAATTTTAAAAATGTTTCTAAATTTTCCTTTCGATCCACCTTTGGTCTAACTTCCATGTATTTTTACAGAACGCATCCGGAGGGCACGAGAAAGTGCGCCTACGAGTACAAAAGAAATGGCCGTCCTTGTTGAGTTCACGGTCATCTCCTCAATGATCGCAAATCGCGGGATCTTAAATAAAACCTAAAATGTACTAATGCTAAAAACAAAGTTCCCGAAAGAAATGAAAAAAAAACAGAGAATACAACTACAAGTGGCAAGGAAAACAAAAATCAAGTGACGACGAGCAAAAAGCTGCAGAAGAAGAGTAGTTTTCGCAGGAGGTTTCGCATTACTTTGGATATCCGAAGCGCCACCTGGCCTGCGGTGTCGCGCTCGCACATCTGGAGACAGACTTCGCGGCCGTGCACGTCTCTGATGACCTGGTCGAGAGCGTACCGCGGGCCCTGGGCGCCGCCGAAAGGCGACCCGGGACAGGGACCGAGTTGGCCGCGCATGCATCCGCGTCGGATCGAAGTTGGAGCGACCCGATGCCTAACCATAGACCACAGTGCCGTCCGACGGTGCCCATGCCGCGCGCAATTGCACGCAATTGAGCAAATTTTTTTAATAAACTAGATAGCGCCGTGCATTGCTACGGGATAGCTAATAATTTATATTAAAAATATACAGATTGTATGATAAGATAATAATACTGTAAAAATTAAATATCAACGTTAAAGTTATAGTTAATCCAAAAAGCAAAGTTTATGAAATTAATTGTGACGGAGAGCGCGGCGTCATAGGTTTATAAACTCTACTTTATATACCTTTCCGTGATGGGCCTAAGATAATGTTTTATATCGGCAGAAAGAAATCTCTGATATCTATTTCTTTCGTACACCAATAAATCTACGAATAAGTTCCGCCGCATCTTTATACTATTCTGTACACAGGTTCGAGTATATATGTCAATATTAGTGTATGTCGCATAGGTAATACTGCGTCTCTTGAAAAATCTTCCACAAAAACTTAAAACAAAGTGTTATACTCACCGTATAAATATGTGTGGCTTTTGATCTATTCCACGTAGACATATACTGTAGAATAAGATATCCACTTAAGTGTCTATGGCAAGATTCACAATCAGCGATATATAGAAATAGTTAAATCGTAGGTATTATTATTACAATCGGAGTTCCTTATTTTCACGATCAGGAATGAAGAGACTCGCGACAAGAATTCGGAGTACTCGAATCCTGCAGCCGTCGCTACAAAAGACAGCGCAGCCGCCGGTCCATCCTTCTGCCACTCTGCAGCCATTGCCCTTGCAACCTACATCCGATGGCGGCACTGGCACCGGGTCCATCGTTCCGTCCACCCTCCATAACACCTCCTGAACCGCGTTGACCACTTGCTCGCGGCACCTCACGCACTCCCGGTTGGTCCTGCTAGCCTCCGGCTTGCACTCGTGGGCGACGTCCTCGCCCTCCACCTTCCTGATGTACTGCTCGGCCTCGTTGTCCCCGTAGAGGAGGACGCCGAGCATGTAGGCCGCCACCTTGTGGTCAGCAGCGGCCGCCTGTCTATGGCAGGCAGTGCCGACAGGGTCCATGCGGCCCTGCGTGAAGACGAGCCTAAGACCGAGCACGAAGCAGGCCTCTGGGTTGCTGGCGGCAGCCAGTTTGTCGATGAGGGCGAGGTAGCGGTTGGGGTCTTACCACCTCATGGATTCCTCCCGCTCTAGCGCTACGTGGCTCCTCATGACGCGCTCCATGCACGCCGCGTCCATGGCACTGACATCGCGTTAGTGAGATACTATTTGTGCAATATTTAATTGAATAAAAAATGCATTGTATGTGTTAGTAATGTTCTGTTACCTTGCCTATGGCGTTAGAACCTCCTTAAATATAATATTCTTCGTGAAAGTTTCATCCACTATTAGGGTCTTCTTATCCTTATCTTTTTATTTGACGCATTCTTATTTTTTTTTCCTCGGCATTCTTTTTAGCATTTTTCTTGTCCATCTTTTTGGCCTCCTCCTCCTGTGCATCCGCATCAGGCAGGAGGATGCATCAGGCGGGAGGGTAAGGATCTTGATATTCGTTCTTGATGTGGCTCTAGACATCACAACGTACAACTGACCGTGAGAGAACACCGGTGCGGGCAGGTACACACCCACATTCGGGATAGTTTGGCCCCATGACTTGTTGATCGTCATGGCAAACCTCATCCTGATAGGAAACTGCTTCCTCTTAAACTGGAATGGGAACATCTCATCATCGGATGGGCATACCGGTATTCGAGGAAGGAATACCCGCTTCCCTGCATGCTGCCCCACTATGATTTCCGCATAGATTGTATTTCTTCAGAACTCCCGCACCACCAGCCTTATACCGTTGCATAGCCCATTGGCAGGGTCAATATTCCTAAGCAATATGATAGGACACCCGAGCTTGAGCTTCAAGACGTGTGGAGGCAGTCCATTGGGGGTTAGACTATTAAGGAACTCTAATGGATAGTGTAACACCTCTGGTGTTTTGACCTAGCACTAAAATTTGACATGTCATCATATGCATTGCAAAGCATTCATAAAGTACAAAATTTTGAATGCATTCACTAAATAAGGTTTATTTCATAATGTTGTTATTTCATGTGATGTGATTCAAAACCCTAAATAAAGATCATGACTACAAGGGTCAAAATTCATGTGATCATGTGAGGTCATGTGTCATTTGACTCAAATAACCCAAATGGGCCATGTTACTGGTCAAAAATCAAAATTTAAGTAAAAGGAAGACAAATCAAATTTGAATTCAAATTCAAATCATAAAAGTCCTTTTTGCCCCTTTTGACTAATTCAAAATCCATGTGGAATTTGGGGTTGAGGCAAAAAGCAAAGTTGGAGATTATTTTATGTGGATCAACTTTGGTATTCAAAGTTTTTCAAGTTTACATATAAAATTTGGAGTAATTTTGAAATGATTCAAATACTCGAATGCACCCCAAATTCAAATTTCAAAATGGAGGCAGAATTTGAAAATGTTCCTAGAAGCAAAGTTGTAGAGTTTAAAAAATTGAGTAACTTTCATTTTTGGAGATTTTCAACTTCTTTAGAAAAATTTGGAGTAATTTGCAAAATTAACGCAGTGGCAATTATGTAAATACTTCAAAATTTGAAAAGCAGCCGGCGCCACCTCTCTGCTTGCCGCCGACGCCACGCGGTTGTCGCCGCCGATCAGATTGCGCCGCTTCCTCGCGCTTTGACACGCAGCTGGTGCCGTGGCGGGTCTGTTCGTGCGCTGTCGTCGCCGGGCAACCCCTTCCCGGCTATAAATAGCAGCAGCCGCCGCCGTCGTCCCCGTTTTCCCTTTCTGCTCTGCTCCGCCGCCAGCTAGCTCCGTCGCTCGCCGTAGCCACCGTCGAGCAGCCACCGTCGTGCCCAGCTACGCCAACGCGATCGCCTCAGTCTTGCGCTTCTCTACGGCTTGCTCACGTCGCCTGGGTTGGTCGGAATCGCCCGGCGCAACGTCTTCTTCCCCGAGGCCGGCTGGAGCTCCGCCACCATCGCCTCGACGTGGCCAGGCTGTTCCAGACCGTCTCAGTCTTCACCAACCGCACCGGTGTGATCGTGGTGAGATACTGAACGCGATACTCACTTTGTTTTTGACTCTACTGCGCCGTTGCCGGGGTTACGCCGTGAGCCATCGTGCTCGAGCCGCCATGGCCGGCGTGGAGTCTTCTCTGGTGCACCTTCTGCCATTCAAAGGGCGGGGATGGGTTCGTAGGAGTGTGTAGATCATTTGGGTGCGGTCTGCCTCGCCGGAGCGTCACCGTCGACGCATTTTGGGCCGGCCAGTGATGGCAGCACCGCCGTGACCTGTATGAGTCACTGACGAGTGGGGTCGGGCTGTCAATGAGAAGGAAGGAGAAGAACAGTGATGTTTTGTTATTTTCTGATTTTGAATAGTGCTAAATCTTTGGAAATTTGTAGGAAAATAATCATAGCTCCAAAAATTCTGAAATTTTATGTGTAGCCTCTGTACATGTTCTAGTATGGTTTAAAAATATGAAACTTGAAAGTTGAATAAATTTTTAATGTTCAAATATTCAGTCTTTTAATTGATAAATGCAATTTCCATGATTTTTGTAGGCCACTGTATAATTCCAAAAATTATGACATTTGTTTTGGTACACTAATTTGTCATGAGGAAGCTTATATAAAATTTTGAGGTCATTTGGAACAAGTTCATTTTTGGGCTTATTTCCAAAGTAATTCAAAAATAAATAAAAGCAAACCCTAAGTGTTTGTTTAGTGTTTGATCTTGTTTTGGTCATGTTTTGTAACCAGTAGGGTTTCAAGATCAGTGTGGTCAGAGAGTTCACCGTAGTGGTCGGAGAGTTCACCCTAGTGGTCGGAGAGTTCACCGTAGTGGTCGGAGAGTTCACCATAGTGGTTGGAGAGTTCGCCAAAGTGGTCGGAGAGCTCGCCGAAGTGGTTGGTGCTAGCGTGGTCACATCCGTTACGAATATGGTTTGGTTAGTTTGGCTTGTAACTGTACCATGAAGGAAAGTTGTATTCAAGGTGTTGTTATATTTCATGCACCATGAAAGCATCATGTTTACATTATCATCATGTTGAAGCATATGCTATTATTTCGTGTAGAACCTGAGAGTGAAACAATTCTAGTTGAGCAAGTTCTGGAAGAGTCCCCGGTTGTCACGAGATTCGATAATTGTGGTACTGATCCAGAACCTGAAGATGTTAAACCATTACTTTGTTACTTTGAAAAGTTTATCACCTATGTTACTTATTGCATTAAGTTGATTAATTCAAATGTTACCTACTTGATGCATTACCTACCTTGATAATTGTTTACCATCCTTGAAGATGTTTTCATTTACAAAGGCGTAGAATGCTTAGTATGCTTTATGATAGGCTTTCAAAATAAAAGTTTCGATACAATCAAAGACGGCATACTGGCCAAAGAAAGAAAGAAGGTTGAATGAACTAGAGACTAGTCGGGTGACTTATCTTGAATTTTGGGTAATGTTGCCAACTATGTCGCTTAAAGGCCACTCATTGTGGATCTTCTAAATGAGACACTTTGTAGTACTGGTCATATACCCCGGTAAGCCTACTTCGGCTAATCCGATACTAAGACGAATGCCCACGCACTGGGAGTGGAGAGATGGCGGGAGTAACGTGTACCCTCATGGCTGGAATGTGGCCGGATTTGAGGTGTGCTGTGCTCTCGGGTGGCGTGGAGACAGCTTAGTATAGGAGGATCCGGTAGCGAGGTTGATATATGCAAGGTTAAGTTCTACATATGTCGTGTGATAAGGAATCCCCAGCTGGGACTTGAATCAATTCGAATTGCCGGTGCTCCGCGGATATGGAGACTCGATTCATTACAGAAGCAATGCAGGACTAGTGAATTACTAAAATATGAGAAAAGAATGGAATGAGAAGGATTGGAATATGGGAAATGTACATTTAGTTGAGGTAATGAACTAAAAGAACTTAGGGGTAAAACTTGAAAATAGAATGAAGAATAGTAAGCTTTTGGCAAAGAACTTTTGAATCTGGCTACATCCTTACCCTGCCCCAAACCCCTGCATCTCTAAAGTCTTACACCCCGTTACGTCGGGTTAGTCTTGTTGAGTACCTTTGTACTCAGGGTTTGTTAACCCTTGTTGCAGGTGAGTCGCATGCGTAGGCTTGTTTTGGTCCCTGCTGCATGTCTGTGTTTGAAGTCAATGACGATGAGGAGTGATGAATGGCCTTTGGACAAGGCACTAGTTTGTATGATAAATAAAGTTAATGTAATATTATCCTGCTACTATGGTTGTATAACACTTATGGTATTGTAAGTTTGAAAACAACTGGTTTGTAACATATGTTACCTTAAGACTTCCGCTATCTTTACTCTGATGTATATATTTGAATAAACTATTGTAATCTGCAATGTCTGTGATTGGGATCCTGTTTAAAAAGAGAATTGTGGATGATTCGGGTTTCCCGAGGACACCCGACAGACCTGTTGAGTTGTTGAGAACTCGTGAACGCTATCCGAGGTCTGTTAAGACAACGATAGGTGCACATGGGCCTGATTCCTTAGGAGGTTCTGCCACAGATAGTAGTTATGTGGATCATCTATAGCGGAGTCAAAACTATGATACACCGTCTCGCCACCCTGGAACATATCAATCATTTTGATATTGATCATGTCAACCCAATCGTTACTTGTAGATAAAATCGCTCTTGTGGTGATGTAGTCTTTGTCCGCCATGTTTACATTTAGATCTGGAAAGATGCTGCTGATCAATCTATGAAGATCTTTCTCGGCATCGCCAGAGTACGAGACATAGATCTCATCTGGAATATGTACATTGCCATCTTTGTTAACCTCTTCTGTTCTACCACCAATGTGCAATAGATAATCTACAAACCACGGGTCACTCTGAGCCCTCATGTTGCGGGCGAGCTTTAGGTGGCTCATGGATTCCCAAAGATACGACCTTCATAGAGAAGCACCGACTATTTGAGCCTTGGATCCTTTCCGCACAACAGGGAGGACCTGTCTAAAATCCCCACCAAGGACAACAGTCTTCCCACCAAACGATAGGTCTGACTGGCCCATTATATCCCTTAGGCTGTTGTCTAGTGCTTCCACATTTTGCCTCTTTGTCATAGATGCCTCATCCCAAATTATGAGAGATGCTTGCTGCAACAACTTGGCAGTACCACTTTGTTTCGTGAACCTACAGCAACCACCCTCTTCAATAGTGAGGGGTATCTTGAAATGCGAGTGGGCTGTCCTCCCACCTGGCATTATGGATGCTGCGACTCTAGATGTAGCTGTAGCCACAGCAAGCTTGTCCGAGCTACATAGTTTTGTGAGAAGTGCCCTATACAAAAAGGTCTTTCCCGTCCCGCTAGGACCATCCGCAAAGAATAGCCCACCTTGTTTGCTGTAGACATCGGCCATTATCTCATCGTAGGCAGACCTTTGCTTGGCGTTGAGTGAGTCGCACAATAGCACATCTTTGGGATCCTGCTCGATGCTAGCTTCCTCAAATATCTCACGAGGAATATGGCTAGCATCGTCGTATGAGTGATCAATATCTGGAAGAGGAAATGACCTTATGTCCTTCCCCATAGACTGCAGCATGTTTCTAATGTCTATCAAAACCATCTGTTGCACCAGATCCGGGGATGGATTATTGCGGCTGTAGTCCTCTGACATTGCATCATAGTGTTTTTTCTACAATCACATCACATCATTCGGCTCACAGAATACCAATATTGTTGCAAATAGCCTTCGCAGAGAGGAAGGCATCTGGAAGAAAGTAGCTTCACTTAGACATTCATCCAGTGTATTGTCTTCTTCGATTAGACCCCTCCTTTCTATAGCTTCACGGAACGAAGGCAGTAGCATACCATCAACGGTCCTAAGATGTTCGTATGAGGTAGCACCAGCAACATTATTTAAGAGAACACGGAGAAAGTAGTGTTCTCCCTCAGCAGGATGGGCCCAGATGACTCTGCCAACTTGGAAAACAAAGTTTTTTCTTTTCTACCAGAATTTACCATCAGACTACCAGGTAAAATGCTCTAGAAAGTCCCGATACAAGATTCCGTGGGCTTCTTCATGCATCATGTTTGCCTCAAAGTATGCTGTCAGCATTGACTCTTCTACACCTGGCCTCTTAACGATCCATTCAACCTCGTCCCGTTTATGAAATGACACCATGTGCATGTCGGGTAGATGAAGCTACAGCTGCTGTACTGGTGGATGGTTCTTGCTCAAGTCAAAGCCATATATCCTCCACAGTGCTTCTAGAGGCGTCACCCACCGGGAATCTCAATACTGCTCGATCTCATCAACGTTGCCTTTCTCGTTTTCTTTGTCGGTCTCCCTCATCACCACCGATGCCCTGTCATGTCCCTTGTATATGTACTTGAACAGATACTTTACTGATTTAATGCTCCCACATGCCTCAACATTTATATGGCAGTTGAAGGTACGTAGCAGGCAAGGGTTTACCTCAACATTTATATGCCTAGATAAAGTTCATTCTTGATCTAGGTTTACCTCAACATTTATATGCCTCAACATTTACCGATGCTCTAAAGACTCATTTGACGAGATCTAGGCGGTCCTGTGGTGTTTGGCCTAGATAAAGTTCATTCTTGATCTCATCCCAGTTAGGGTTGCACGTCATTGTGTATCAGGTTTACAGTACTTTTGCACTAGAGCCATTGCATCCATGTACCGGTGCCTCATATCACGGGGTCCTCCGATGAATGACAAAGATAGGACATTACGCCTTCTGACATTCTCAGTAGATCCTTCACTCGAATGCATGCTGTCCACCAGGCCTTGGTATAGGTCAGCCCTCAAAGTATCTTGATTATTCCTCATGTAGTCTAAACACGAGCTCTCAATCTTGATGTAGGTGTCGACGGCGAACTGCTGGAAAAGACACCGGCCATAGAGTATTGGATTAAATATCCCTAGCCACATCTAGAACTTGTAGCAGTAGTAGTCGCGCACGGAGACACATGTATTCGAAACGGGTTCTACAGGGAGACATTGTTCGAAGTAGTATCATGCGTTAACAGAAAAGAGTTTATATTGCATTATTGAAAAGAGTTCAAGTTACCTCCATCATCATTGTCACCATTCTCGGCATTCTCGGCATGCCTTTTGCAGATTGCTCGAGCTCGCTCAACTTGAGCCATAGTCACACCCACTTTTGGAATGCAATTGTGCCACCCGAGCTCACCCCTTGGAAAGAACAATAGGTATGACAGTGGGTTGTAGCATGCATTATATGAGCGGATGCCGTGTATAGACCGATCCTTCCCTTGTAGGAGAACACTATGCTCAAATTGGCCGTGACACTCGCTCCCCTCAACCCAGACGGCGGCCACCTCTGATGTCAGTGGCACGTTATATGTTCTTTGGTCAAGTCAGTGGTCAAGGTTCAACTCGACCCGGTAATCCTCTAGATTTTCAACGTGTCCCACACTCCTTAGTTGCTGAGAGTAGGGATTGCCATTAAAGATACTAACTAATTGCTCTATAACTTCTTTGTCTTTTTGGGCGCATTGCTCATGTGTAACACCCTCGGTGTTACGCTGTATAGTTTTTGCTAAAACACTGCATGAGCATTAAATTTGTGTGTACATGTATGTAATATAGGGTATAAAGCAATATATGGAACTTGAAACATTCATTTGAAACACAAAACTCATGTTACATTTCATGTCGTGTTGTATTACTTAGGGTTCTAAATGAATTTTTATGGAATGAAATTGCTATAGAACGTATATGCAAAGCCTTGGTAAAGTTTGTCGCATGAACTTCGTAGGCGACGATGAAATACGTGCGGTCGAGAACGGGGTTCGCTAGCTAGTGTATCGAATGGCTTGGAAGTCGCATTCGACGCGAAACCGTTTAGGACTTAGTCGAAATTTCCTAAGTCGGACAACGCATTGACTGAAGCGACCTGATTTCCACGAAGGGAAATCCATAGAGTCGAAGTGTAATAAGACCGTTGTAGATCATATTACCCAAATTCCAGTCGAATACCACATCCATACAATGATAATATCAGAGTACAAATAGTGCAGAATTACATAATTTATTACATCGCTGCATTGGCGGAATCAAAAGTAGCATTCATTCAGAATAGCTTGAAGATAAGATCGCCAAACTCGAGCGTAGGCACGAACCCCTCAACCGTCAAACTCCTCGGAGCTATACTCCTCGCAGAACCTATGTGCCAAAATTTATCAGTACGATTTGTACTGGCCACTCCCACCCTATGAGCATTGCTTTGTGGAAATTGGATGCAAGTTGGATATATTCAAAAGAAATCTATGAGGCTGGGGTCTCCTATGTTTTAGCATATCAAGTATATAATAGTTGGTCAAGTTTTAACACCATTCCACACATTCCACCCCATTCCCTTTCCAGAGCTAGGTTTTGATCCTAGGATCGATATACCACCATCCACACCAACACCATACCATCGCTCAGTCGACAGGTCAACTCCCTCTTGGCACTGTCTCAAGGCCCGTAGCCCCTGGCTACGACCGACACTCTCTCACGGGGGCAGAAGAGAAAGACTCATCTCGTTATCTAGTTTAAGCGAAACCCAGGAAAGGCCCATAGCTGACAAGTCAGCACATGTATCGATTGATCAACCATACACTCTGCAGAGGTTTTACATAACCACAAGATCCGCCTTCCTCGCTGACCATTGTCAACTGGGCTGATTCTGGCCGCTTGCTAGCCTAGGATAATGCCACTCTACCATTCAGCCCTGGTATACCCCAAGTCTAGTCTAGGGTGGCTGAAACTGTGAGTCATGAGCCGGGTCCACAAGGTCTCCATGAAGTCTCGGAAGGGTGTGGGGGAAATCCTCCATGCCCCGTACCTCCTTACAGTGTCCGCTATCAACCTAGCAGTAGTGGCAATATCCTACCAAGTAGTCCAGCCGTCCCGCACCATATAGGGCGAGTGGTACGTAAGGCTTCCTAGTGAATCTGAGTACTAGTAAGTCCTTAGGGATGACCAAGCCAAAATGTCTCCATCAGGGTTTCCATTTATCGTGCCACCATAGCACCTCCATCATGGGCTCCTCCCATCACAGGTTCACACCCAGAACCACCTTATGCCATCTACCCACCATAGGTATCCATTCTAGGGGTGCCCAGGTAGAACCCCATAGCAAGACTTGCCCTAGGCTCGTCGTATACTCTAACTTGGTCGACACAACCCTCACCCTCCACACACCCAAGTCACACACGCAGCACTCTCCCCATAGTCCAAATAACACCAGTTTCCACCACGCATGTAGTATAAGCGTAGTAGAAGTATAAGTAATGAAATATATAGCAGTAAGCGTGTGTCTAGCCTAATAGCAGGGTATGTAGGGGTAAGGTTGCGTCAAGGTAAAGGCCATCAAGTAAGCATACTACCATGCAAGTCCTATCATTGTATGATTATAACAGTAAGTAAAGCAATAGCAGTTCTATATTAGCCATGCGTAATAGGTGCTACGAGATTGGGTGGGATGTGGCACCTTTAGTGTAGTCGTCTCCATTCTCCTCATGGTACTCATGATCCTCGTCCGTCTGGTTCTCCTCCGAGTCTGCAACGACCGTATTATAGTCGCATTAGCGACGTCTATAGAATAGCACAAAGAAGCAATGAAAATTGAAAAGAGTCAAATGCACTCAAACATGGGTTCATTGCCTAAAGCTCAATTTTAGATGAATTTTGGTCCTCGTTCCGTATTTTTCTGAGGTCATATGAATTAGTTATGAATTTCTGAAGTTTAAATCATCTCTAAAAATGGAAAAGGCTGAATTAATCCTGGGCTGACACATGTCACGCTGTGACTGGTCCACGTGGCATGCTGATGTTAGCATGATGTCAGCATGACATCATCGGCTCAGTTCTGAGCTGACAAGTGGCATCCTGCTGACGTCATCTTGACGTCAGCATGATGTCATCAACGTCATCGTTCTGACAGGTGGGGCCAGGGTTTCTTGGTTCACTGACCTGTGGGTCCGGTCAAAGTCAATGTCAGTCAACGAGCGAGTCAACGGTCAATGGGTTAGGGCCACTGACGTATGGGGCCAGTGCTGCTGACGTCAGCAGCTGATGTCATCATGACGTCAGCATGACGTCACCTCGGCTGTGTTGATACTGACAGGTGGGACCTGCGTGACGTCGTCATGACGTCACTCGCTGACGAGTGGGTCCAGAGTCCCTGTGACACTGACATGTGGGGCCAGGTCAATTGTCAACGTTGACCGGTCAATGGTCAACGCAGACCGGGTCCAAACTAGGCCGGTTGGGCTGGATTTGGGCTGGGCCAGCCTAGACATGTGGCAAGCTGTGGCGCTGCCATGTCGTAGCCATGGGCCTCCACTGGGCTTCATCTACCGTTTGGCCCGCACTGCGTGGCTCACGGTGGACTTAGGCTCACGGTCCATGGACCGTTGGTAGGTCTACGGTGGACCGAGTCCACCGTCTTTCCCTTTCGGCTAGGCTCACGTGCACCAAGTGTAGGCGAGTGCGGTCGGCAAGAGGAGGCCTCTGCTTTCATCTCCAGCATGCTACCACCGGTGATGTGCTTGCCGGCGTGATCCTACGGCGGCGCTGGCATCCAATTAAGGTGGGGAAAGCTTCACTAGTCCTCGGCGAGTATAGTGGTGGGGTCGAGGTGGCGACCGAGGATTTCCAAGGTGCTGGCCATAGTGGTCGGTGGTTGGGTCATGGCGGTGCTCGCTGGCGGGGCAGCTAGGAGCCGTTCCAAGGGTCTTGGTCCCCCGTTCCCTTTCATACGACCTGCGAGCGACCAGGACAAGTGACGACGGCGATCAAAAGACGTGGCGGAGTCCGCGCGTGGTGATGGTGCACGACGGAACTCCAGCCGTGGTTTGGTGCACGTGGCCGGGGTGCTGTGGTTGGCTAACAGGGCCTTGGGCTACGTAGCTACCCTCTGGGCTTCCTAGTGGTGCTACGGCTGCGTCCTAGTATGGTGAGGCGGCCGGGTGCGCAAGCGGTGGCCGCGCCATGACGGCGGGGTCGGGAGCGCGGCGTGTGCGTGCTCTGCTATGGCGTCCAGGGGCTAGGAGGGGTCTTAGCAGCGAGGGCTCACCGTTGGTGTCAAAGGCGATAGGATGGTGACGTAGTGGCGGGTCATGGCCATGAAGACGGAGGCAGTGTAGTGCCGACCCTACGACCGTGATGAAGACAACGGCGTCGTCCTCGGCTCTGACGACTTTGGCAGCATGCGGGTGGCTCTGTTCCTCCTCTCTCGAACTCCTTCTCGGCCCTCTTCTCTCGGTGCGGTGCGGGCTACTGGGCCACCAAGCGGCGGTGATGGCTGAGGGAGAGGCTAAGGCTCCGGGCGTGGCTTTATAGCCGAGCACCATGCCCCAATGGCGATTGGCATCGTGCGGTGGGAAGGCGTGGGATGCATCCGACGGTGGCGCGAGGTTGCGTGAGTGCGGCACAAGGGGGAGCAAGGCCATGCCCCGGGCATGACCCCCTGGCCCACTCCTGCCAATGCTGTCGGCCTCCGGTCGCGCGGCAGTTGAGGCGTGGGCATGGAGAAGATGAACAGAAAAGCTAACAGGTGGGGTCCAATGGCAGCGGCAGCGGTGAGGTAGACGGGCGCGCGGGCGTGAGCGCATGCTGGGCCGGCTCGTCGGCTACGTGTGCGCATGCTGGGTGCAAGGCGGGCGCGGTCGGGCTGGCTGGGCCGCAAAGCCGAGCAGGCCTGGCTGCTGCGAGGCTTCCCTCTTCCTTTTCTTTTTCTATTTTGTTTTTCTTCTTCTTTGTTTTGAATTCAAATTTTGTTTTAGAATTTGAATTCAGATCTGGTGGAGTTTTTGTTATACAAAAATGGGAATAGTTTTCTCTTTACGCATTTATTATTTGGTTTGATTAATAATTACTTTATGGTTTATTTCTTTAAAGGAGTTGTTAAGCATAACATAAAGCAAATGGAAATCCAAATCACAATTTGAGTTAACAATGTATGCAACACTTTATTTGTTAGAAATTAAATAAACATAATTAACAAATGACATGCCATGCTCATGAAATTATTTAGTTTGGTTACAACTAATGCAACACTTAGGGTTAGCTCCTACAAATGTCACTCAACATTGCATAGGATAACAACAAAATTTTTGTAGTTGTGATTTTTGGTGTGGGGATTTTTGGGTTGTTACAGTCCTACCCCCTTAATAGAATCTCGTCCCCGAGATTAAGGCGTAACGTACTCTTTGAAGAGGTAAGGATATCGTAGCCGGAGGTCAGATTCTTTCTCCCATGTTGCTTCTCTCTCTGTGTGATTGCTCCATTGGATCTTACACATAGGAATAATTTTGCTTCGGGTCTCTTTGGTATCTCTTCCTAGAATTCTGATAGGATGTTCTTTATACTTAAGTGTATCTTGAATGTCAAGTGTATCAGTTGGAACTACTTCATCAGGCTCTCTCAAACACTTGCGTAGCTGTGAGACATGGAATACGGGATGTACACCCGCCAATTCCTCAGGTAGCTCAAGTTTGTAGGCGAGCTTTCCAATCCTCTTGTAAATCTTGTATGGGCCAATAAATCTAGGGGCAAGCTTTCCTTTCACATGGAATCTGACAGTTCCACGTAGCGGGGATACCTTGAGATAGATGAAGTCTCCCACATTGAACTCAAGTTCTCTTCTTCTTTTGTCAGCATAGCTCTTGTATCGACTTTGGGCAATTCTTAAATTCTCCTTCACTTGAGCAACTCCTTCGGCATCTTGAATCTTAGTGGAGTCAAAGAACGATCTTTCTCCTGGTTGGGACCACATCAATGGTGTCTTACAAGGCCTGCCATATAGAGCTTCAAATGGCGACATCTTGATACTGGCTTGGTAGTTGTTATTGTAAGAGAACTCTGCATAGGGTAGGCATTTCTCCCAATCAGAGCCATAATTCAGTACACTAGCGCGAAGCATGTCTTCTAAGATCTGATTTACTCATTCAGTTTGTCCATCTGTCTGTGGGTGGTAAGCGGTACTGAAATCAAGTTTGGTTCCAATGGACTTGTGCAGAGCTTCCCAGAATTAGGACATAAACTGAGGACCACGATCAGATACAATACTAGAGGGAGCTCCATGCAGTCTGAGAATTTGCTCAACATATAGATCTGCTAATTTTTTGGCATCGGTCTTGGTCTTAACTGGTACAAAGTGAGCAATCTTGGTCAAACGATCAACAATCACCTAGATGGAATCATTGCCTTTCTGTGATCGGGGCAATCCAACTATGAAATCCATGGATATGCTCTCCCATTTCCACTTGGGAACGTCAAGAGGCTTAAGCAATCCTGCAGGCCTTTAATGTTTAGCCCTGACTCTATTGCAGGTGTCACATCGTGCCACATGTCCTGCAATGTCTGTCTTCATGCCTTTCCACCAGAAGTGTTTCTTCAAGTCTTGATACATCTTTGAACCTCCAAGGTGAATATAGTACTTGGAATCATGAGCTTCTGATAGAATTTCCTCTCGTAGTACTAGGTTAGATGGAACATAGATTCTGTTCTTGAACCAGATGGTTCCTTGTTCATCTTCCTAGTGGTTGGTCTTGTAGCCTAGTTTCATCAGACCACGGAGATATTCGATCTCTTCACAACTTTTCTGAGTTTGATGGATGCGATCTGTGAGATCATACTGTATGCGGAGCTCATTCAACAAGCCATGCGGTAGTATCTCTAGTTGGAAATAATCAATCTCCTCCTTGAGCTCAGGTGGTACGGATTCAGTGATCAAAGTGTGACAGTAACTCCTACGACTGAGAGCATCTGCAACTACGTTAGCTTTTCCCGGATGATAGTGAATTTCTAGGTGATAATCCTTGATCAACTCTAGCCATCGGCATTGCCTCATATTCAAGTCTTCTTGAGTGAAAAAGTACTTCAAGCTCTTGTGATCGTTGTAGATGTCACACTTGTTGCCTATCAAGTAGTGTCTCCAGATCTTCAAGGCATGCACAACTGCTGCTAACTCAAGATCATGAGTAGGGTAATGGTTCTTGTGTTCTTTCAAATGTCGGGAAGCATAAGCTATCACTCTTTCTCCTTGCATCAACACACAACCAAGTCCTTGATGGGATGCATCACAATAGACCACGAAATCTTTGCTGATATCAGGCAATGCTAGCACCGGAGTTGTGGTAAGCTTCTATTTCAATTTCTGGAAGCTTTGTTCGCACTCGGGCGTCCATTCAAACTCCTTAGTCTTCTTCAGAAGGGTAGTCATTGGACGGGCTATCTTGGAGAAGTTCTCGATGAATCGATGATAATATCCAGCCAATCCCAAGAAACTTGTGATTTCTGTCACATTACGGGGTTGATCCCACTCTTTCACAGCTTCAATCTTAGCTGGGTCAACTACGACACCTTCAGCTGACAGTACATGGCCTAGGAAGGCAACTTCCTGTAGCCAAAATTCGCATTTGCTGAACTTTGCGTAGAGCTAATGTTGTGCTAATTTCTCAAGCACGGTTCTCAGATGATGTTCATGTTCTTCGGTGGTGGGTGAATAAACAAGAATGTCATCAATGAATACTACCACAAACTTATCCAGATCATCCATGAAAACCTTATTCATCATGTTCATGAAGTAGGCGGGAGCATTCATGAGTCCAAAGGATACCATAGTGAACTCAAACTGCCCATACCTAGTCATAAAAGCTGTCTTTGGGATGTCAGCCTCTCGAATCTTCATCTGATGATAGCCAGATCTGAGATCAATCTTGGAGAAATACTTTGCACCTCGAAGCTGATCAAGCAGATCATCAATCCTTGGTAGGGGGTACTTGTTCTTGATGGTGACTACGTTCAAGTTCCGATAATCAATGCACATTCTCATTGAGCCATTCTTCTTCTTAACAAACAGAATAGGGGATCCCCAGGGTGAAGCACTAGGTCTGATATATCCCTTTGAGATGAGCTCATCAAGCTGTTTCTTGAGCTCGGCCAGTTCATCAACTGACATGCGATAGGGTCTCTTGGTAATCGGTCTTGTTCCCGGCAAAAGATCAATGATGAACTCTACATCCTAGTCTGGTGGCATACCCGGTAATTCTTCAGGGAATACATCGGGATAGTCTCTGACCACTGGCACATCATGAACTATCTTCTCCTCTTTCTGTGATTCTGAACTGGCTTTAAGGGCACACAGGATAGAGGTGGACTTTCCAGACTGGGGTTCACATCTAATAACTTGGCCTGATGGGTGGGTCACTTGGACATATCTAGGTGAACATGATATGATACCTCAGTGAATGGTTAACCAATCCATACCTAAGATGACGTCTAGGTTTGTGGAAGGTAACAGGGTTAGGTTGGCTTTAAAGATAAGACCCTCAATGGTAAGACTCACTCCCTTACAGATGTGGGTGCATTTTAGGTCTCCTAAAGGTGGACTAGTGATGATAGGCTTTCCATGTGGGGTTATAGGCAGGTCATGTTCTCATGCAAACTTGGATGATATGTAAGAACAAGTTGCTCTAGAGTCAAATAGAACTGATGTAGTATTGCCATTAACTAAAAACATACCGTACACAATGTCAGGGGCAGCCTGTGCTTCCTCGACGTCCAGATGGTTGAGACGTCCATGGGTAGCAGATCCCTTGAACTAAGACTTCTGAGCAGCTAAGTTCTACAGGCACTCAGTGGCTTTGTGACCTGGTTGGCCACAAACAAAGCGGGTGAAAGGCGTACCACCTACAGGGGTTGGCACGGGTGCCTTCCAGTTTCTAGTGCTTGGTGCAGGGCGGTTCTATGCTGGGCGTTCATTTGCTGAGCGGGGATGGTTGAAATGGTCCTGAGTGTAACGGTCTTGAGCATAACGGTCCTAGGTGTAACGATCCTAAGTAGGGCTGGAGTATTTGGTGGTGTAGCCTCCACTACCCCTACTCGATCTAGGGTTGTCATCCCTGTTGTGGCGAGAGCGTTCCCGGGATGGTGTGTCTCTGTGGAACCTCTTGTGATCATGGCCACGGAGGGACTCCTTAGGCTTATGCTTCCTCTCCATGTACTCTTCTCTAGCTTCAGCATGGTCCTTCTCAATTTGGATGCAGCGATCCACTAGAGCGCGCAACGTGTTGCTCTCAATACCACCAAACTTTAGCTTGATGTGCGGGTTAAGTCCCTTGCGGTAATAGTATAGCTTCTCCTTCTCAGAGTTCACAACATAGGAAGGTGCATAGCAAAGAAGATTGGTGAAATGAGTAGTGTACTGAGTCACCCTGTCCTTTCCCATCTTGATGTTGCAGAACTCCTCAACTTTGGCCTCCATGATACCCTTGGAAATGTGATACTCAGTGAATGCTTTGGTGAACTCATCCCACGAGATGTTGGCAGGGTCCTCATGGGAATCACTGAAACTGTCCCACCAGGCGCGTGCTGCACCTATGAGCTAGTGTGTGGCAGCTCCAACACACTCATTGTCAGTGAAAGTAGTGAGGTCAAGCTTCTTCTCCATCTCCTTGAGCCAGTCATCGGCTACAAGCGGGTCAGGGTCGGTGCCATCATAGGTAGGTGGCCTTAGCTTTAGAAATCCTTCTAGCTTCCTTTGGAAGTCATTCTGCTGACCTCCCTGGCGACGGTTTGCTCCATTTACAAGGGCTGCAAGAAGTTGGGTCTGTTGCGCCATCACTTCTGCCAGGTTCGGTGGTGGTGGTGGCGGAATGTTCTCCTCAGGCGGCGGGGTATTCTCTAGGTTGAAGGGTATCCCTCCACATCCATGGCCATGGCCACGGCCACGGTTGTTGCCACCACGCCCCCCATTTGGTTCAACTGGTTCGGGGGTGGGCGCACGTCCATGGTTCATTAGACGATTAGATCGGCGGTTCGGCATCTGCAACACAGATCATAGGAATTTTAGTGATCGTGCCATAAGTGCTTATAATTTAGTATGATTACATGATTTTGACGATTTAAAGAAAAATATTTATACTATCCAACACTCATTACAAAGAAGCAATAATATCCATAAGATGCAATAAGATCCAAAAACATTCATTACATGGGTTTTATTACATAGCATCATCTCCAGTAGCTACACTTGAAGACTTGTGAGAATCATACTACGCATTAGTGTCTCATATTACATCTCATAAGGGGTACACTTATGGAAGCCACTGACATGACTCATGACCACACAGGGTCATCTACTCTAACTCGTACACCGCAGCTGGAACATGACTGTTCTCGATCTCGATCTCCTCATCAGACTTGTGAAGTCGGGACACGTACTTCAAAGCCTCGGCGAGCTCCTCAGTAGGCTTGGCTCCAGGTAGGGTAGGGCAGGCGTCTAGGTTGAGGTGAGTCAGGGCTAACTCAAACTCCTCTATCCTAGGCTTTGTCTTGCTACGAATCTCCTTGGGTAGCTGATCCCACATACCCTTCATCTCACTGAGGCGCTTCCTGTCAGACTTCTGCCAAGCCTGCCATGTCCTCTCACACTTGTCCTATAGGTACTCGTTCTACCTAAGTGCCTCGATCAGGTGACCCTGGTTGCGAACGGCCTTCTTCCTGAACTCCTCTAAATCCTAAGTCATGGTCTTGTTTCGAGATTGGATTTTCAGCATATCAATCCCCTTGGTCCTTTCTCTGTCTCCTCTATGGTTGAACTCGGCCTTCTTGTCGTCCAACTCTTTTTGCAACTCCAAGACCTTGCTGTCGAGGTAGCAGTTCCTATTGCCTAGGTCAGTGGCTTTGTCCTGTAAGTCTACGACCTTGGTTCTATGGACTTCTTCACGATAGTTGAGCTCGTCCTGTAGCTTGGCAACTGTCTCCAGTAGGCTAGCTCGCTCCTATGCTCCCTATGAGTCTCACTCCTAGTACTCCTACTGAAGGGCCTGGTCCTGATGTCTCCTCTACTCTAGCTAGGTCACGTACCTGTCCTGCTCCAGTAGGTGGATAGCTGAGACGCGAAGGCATCTGTCCTCCTCGATAAGGATAACTCTATCGGCTACAAAACTCTGCTCACTGGGGGTAAGGCTGAGGTCGAGGGCCTGGGGGAGTAGACGGAACTCTATCATCTTTAGGTGCTCGTAGTGGTCCCTCATCACTCTGCGAAGTGCCTTGTGTGAGATAGCTTGTAGTCCCTCCTTGACTGTGTCCTCTATAGTCAACTCGGCGAAAGCTAGGACATAAGGTAAGGTAGTGCTAGCTAGGAACTCGACTGAGGTGACAATCGGTCCTTTTATTCCTCCTTCCTGAGTTGGCTTCCCAGTGTAGGTGACCTTGACAAGCTCGTCGGGGACTCCTAACGTGACGAGAACTTGGCAGAGGGTCTGTGCAAAACCCCCGAGCTCACATAGGTCGAAGGTAAGCTTGGCGTGGTCCAGAGACAGTGGTCTAGAGGCGGCCAGTCGACGTTCATTGCCATCTGCATGTTTTAAGGAACAGGTGTTAGCATGTCAATAATAGATAAGCCTTGCATAAAAGTAAATGCAGGGTCGGTATATAACCGAAAGAGGGGCTGTCCACATCCTATTCTATCATCCATTTCTGAGGGTTTCGTCCTATGGTCAAGTATGGCTCTGATACCAACTGAAGTGACCTGATTTCCGTGAAGGGAAATCCACACCAACACCATACCATCGCTCAGTTGACAGGCCAACTCCCTCTTGGCACTGTCTCAAGGCCCGTAGCCCCTGGCTATGACCAACACTCTCTCACGAGAGAAGAAGAGAAAGACTCATCTCGTTATCTAGTTTAAGCGAAACCTAGGAAAGGTCCATAGCCAACAAGTCAGCACATGTATCGATCGATCAACCATACACTCTGTAGAGGTTTTACATAACAAAAGATCCGCCTTCCTCGCTGACCGTTGTCAACTGGGCTGATTCCGGCCGCTTGCTAGCCTAGGATAATGCCACTCTACCATTCAGCCCTAGTACACCCCAAGTCTAGTCTGGGGTGGCTGAAACTGTGAGTCATGAGCCGGGTCCACAAGGTCTCCATGAAGTCTCGGAAGGGTGTGGGGGAAATCCTCCGCGCTCCGTACCTCTTTACACTATCCGCTATCAACCTAGCTGTAGTGGCAATATCCTACGAAGTAGTCCGGCCATCCCACACCATATAGGGCGAGTGGTACATAAGGCTTCCCAGTGAATCTGAGTACTAGTAAGTCCTTAGGGATGACCAAGCCAGAATGTCTCCATCAGGGTTTCCATTTATCGTGCCACCATAGCACCTCCATCTCGGGCTCCTCCCATCACAGGTTCACACCTAGGACCACCTTATGCCATCTACCCACCACAGGTATCCATTCTAGGGGTGCCCAGGTAGAACCCCATAGCAAGACTTGCTCTAGGCTCGTCGTATACTCCAACTTGGTCGACACAACCCTCACCCTCCACACACTCAAGTCACACACGCAGCACTCTCCCCATAGTCCAGATAACACCAGTTTCCACCATGCATGTAGTATAAGCGTAGTAGAAGTATAAGTAATGAAATATATAGGAGTAAGCGTGTGTCTAGCCTAATAGCAGGGTATGCAGGGGTAAGGTTGCGTCAAGGTAAAGGCCATCAAGTAAGCATACTACCATGCAAGTCCTATCATTGTATGATTATAACAGTAAGTAAAGCAATGGCAGTTCTATATTAGCCATGCGTAATAGGTGCTATGAGATTGGGTGGGATGTGGCACCTTCAGTGTAGTCATCTCTGTTCTCCTCACGGTACTCACGATCCTCGTCTGTCTGGTTCTCCTCCGAGTCTGCAACGACCATATTATAGTTGCGTTAGCGACGTCTATAGAATAGCACAAAGAAGCAATGAAAATTCAAAAGAGTCAAATGCACTCAAACATGGGTTCATTGCGTAAAGCTCAATTCTAGATGAATTTTGGTCCTAGTTTCGTATTTGTTTGAGGTCATATGAATTAGTTATGAATTTTTGAAGTTTAAATCATCTCTAAAAATGGAAAAGGTTGAATTAATCCTGGGCTGACACGTGTCACGCTGTGACTGGTCCACATGGCATGCAGACGTCAGCATGATGTCATCAGCTCATTTCTGAGCTGACAAGTGAGGGTCCTGCTGATGTCATCTTGACGTCAGCATGATGTCATCAACATCATCGTTCTGACAGGTGGGGCTAGGGTTTCTTGGTTCACTGACCTGTGGGTCCAGTCAAAGTCAACATCAGTCAACGAGCGAGTCAATGGTCAACGGGTCAGGGCCACTGACGTATGAGGCCAGTGCTGTTGACGTCAGCAGCTGACGTCATCGTGACGTCAGCATGACGTCACCTCGGCTGTGTTGATACTAATAGGTGGGACCCGCGTGACATCGTCATGACGTCAGCATGACGTTACTCGCTAACGAGTGGGTCCAGAGTCCTTGTGATGCTAACATGTGGGGCTAGGTCAACTGTCAACGTTGACCGGTCAACGGTCAATGTGGACCGGGTCCGAACTGGGCCGGTTGGGCCTGGATTTGGGCTGGATTTGGGCCGGGCTGGCCCAGACACGTGGCAAGCTATGGTGCTGCCATGTCGTAGCCATGGGCCTCCACTGGGCTTCGTCTACCGTTTGGCCCGCACTGCGTGGCTCACGGTGGACTCAGGCTCACGGTCCATGGACCGTTGGTAGGTCTATGGTGGACCGAGTCCACCGTCTTTCCCTTTCAGCTTGGCTCACGTGCACCGAGTGTAGGCGAGTGCGGTCGGCGAGAGGTGGCCTCTGCTTTCATCTCCGGCATGCTCCTGCCAGTGATGTGCTTGCCGGCGTGATCCTACGGCGGCGCTGGCGTCCAATTAAGGTGGGGAAAGCTTCACCAGTCCTTGGTGAGTACGGTGGTGGGGTCGAGGTGGCGATCGGGGCTTTCCAGGGCACTGGCCACGGTGGTCGGCGGCTAGGTCATGGCTGCACTCGCCGGCAGGGCAGCTTGGAGCCGTTCCAAGGGTCTTGGTGCCCCGTTCCCTTTCATACGGCCAGCGGGCGACTGGGACAAGTGACGACGGTGACCAAAAGACGTGGCGGAGTCCGCGCGCGGTGATGGTGCACGGCGGAGCTCCAGCCGCGGTTTGGTGCACGTGGCCGGGGTGCTGTGGTCGGCTAACAGGGCCTCGGGCTACGCGGCTACCCTTCGGGCGTCCTAGTGGTGCTACGGCTACGTCCTAGTATGGTGAGGCAGCCGGGTGTGCAAGCGGTGGCCGCGCCATGATGGCAGCGTCGGGAGCGAGGCGTGTGCGTGCTCTGCTACGGCGTCTAGGGGCTAGGAGGGGTCTTAGCAGTGAGGGCTCATCGTTGGTGTCGAAGGCGATAGGATGGTGACGCAGTGGCGGGTCATGGCCATGAAGACGGAGGTAGTGCAGTGCCGACCCTACGACCGTGATGAAGACGCGGCGTCATCCTCGGCTCCGACGACTTCGGCAGCACGCGGGTGGCTTTGTTCCTCCTCTCTCGAACTCCTTCTTGGCCCTCTTCTCTCGGTGTGGTGCGGGCTGCTGGGCCACCAAGCGGTGGCGGTGGCTGAGGGAGAGGCTAAGGCTCTAGGCATGGCTTTATAACCGAGCACCATGCCCCCAATGGCGATCGGCATCGTGCGGTGGGAAGGCATGGGATGCATCCGACGGTGGCGCGAGGTTGCGTGAGTGCGGCGCAAGGGGGAGCAAGGCCATGCCCCGGGTGTGACCCCCCTGGCCCGCTCCTGCCAACGCTATCGACCTCCGGTCGCGTGGCAGTTGAGGCGTGGGCATGGAGAAGATGAACAGGAAAGCTGACAGGTGGGGTCCAGTGGTAGCGGCAACAGGCGAGGCAGACGGGCGCGCGGGCGTGAGCGCGTGCTGGGCCGGCTCGTGGGCCGCGTGGGCGTGTGCTGGGTGCAAGGCGAGCGCGGTCGGGCTAGCTGGGCCGCGAAATCGAGCAGGCCTGGCTGCTGCGAGGCTTCCCTCTTCCTTTTCTTTTTCTATTTTGTTTTTCTTCTTCTTTGTTTTGAATTCAAATTTTGTTTTAGAATTTGAATTCAGATCTGGTGGAGTTTTTGTTATACAAAAATGGGAATAGTTTTCTCTTTATGCATTTATTCTTTGGTTTGATTAATAATTACTTTATGGTTTATTTCTTTAAAGGAGTTGTTAAGCATAACATAAAGCAAATGGAAATCCAAATCACAATTTAAGTTAACAATGTATGCAACACTTTATTTGTTAGAAATTAAATAAACATAATTAACAAATGACATGCCATGCTCATGAAATTGTTTAGTTGGGTTACAACTAATGCAACATGATGAGGACATCGCCAAGATGGAGTCGAGGACGACTCCAATTCGAGAAGGGGAGGATGATGAGGACATCGCCACGCTGGACACACCGACGCCATGGTCTTCCCCAAGTTGTAATTCGTTCCCAACTCAGCTGCCACGTCACCCTCGGATTCAGCAGACACGTCGTCACTGTTTCGGTCATAACTTTCTCATACGACATCGAAACGGGCCGTTCTTGGATGCGTTGGAAAGGGGACGACGACGCCGTCGTTTTGGATCTGGTCCTAGCTCCAGAAGGTCCGTGGATCATTTTGTGTGACCACGGCAAGGTGCTGCATCACCTATTTGGGCCAACTTGGCCATGTATCGTGTTGGGCCTTAAGCCCAAGTTGTGGGCGCCCAACCCCTGGCCGTCCCCAACCCTAGGTCGAGTCTTAGACTATAAACACAGCCGCTGCCGCCGCTACACAATTGGGTTTTGTTTAGAGTTTAGTTTTCCATCGAGAAACTGAATCGTTCATTGTAACTGTGGTGACAAATCCTTTTACAGTGATCCAGGGCCCCCGTTCTTGATCTCCTCCACTGTGTCGATTAGTCCTTTGGAACCGAGTTCTTGAATCCTCTATTGATATTCGCGTCATTCATATTTGCAATTTCAGATTGCGTGTTTTACCTTCTTGCTTGTGCTCTTCGATTCGCTTGCAGGAAAAGCCTTCTTGGCGAGGTCAATCAAGTTGTGCTTGGTTGATAACCAACGGAGCAGTGGTGTAACGGTTACAGGGTTCGAATCGCGTCTGATTTGAAGCCGGATCGCCAACGTCGAGATCTCCACAAATCGAACTTACCGGCTACCTCTCGGAAGATCGGGCCTGTACTCATCACTTAGGGTTAGCTCCTACAAATGTCACTCAACATTGCATAGGATAACAACAAAAATTTTGTAGTTGTGATTTTTGGTGTGGGGATTTTTGGGTCGTTACATTGACGAAGCCAAGTTTGGCAATTTTTGTAGAACGATCGGGTTAGGTAGTGGCATAGTTTTGGGGTTTCTTTTAGTAGCCTGATATACTGGCTAGAGCGTAAAATAGGTGGTGTAGCTACTGGATCATCGAGTTGGGTTTTTGGGCAGCTTTAAAAAGCGTGCAAGTCACTGTCCAGGGCGATTGTAGTGTCTAGGCGCGATCACCGCGCTGGCACTCATCGTCGCCACGACTGCTGCCCAACGCGCGCGCCACACGTGGGCCACCACGCTAGCCGGTCCTGCCCCTGGTCCCACGCTGCAGGCCATGCTGCAGTTGCTACGCCTAGGACGCCACGCCCACACACGCACTCACCGCACGCACCGCTGCTAGGCCTGCCTCTAGCCACCGTCGCCCGCACCGCTTGAAAGCTCTAGTTTGGTTTTGGTGAATTGATGAAACCCTAAGTGCTAACCTAGTTTATCAAGTGATCATGAGATAGGTAGCACATTCCAAGTGGTGAAGCAAATGAAGATCATGACAAGATGATGGTGATGCCATGGTGATGATCAAGCGCTTGGACTTGAAAAGAAGAAAGAGAAAAACAAAAGGCTCAAGGCAAAGGTATAAATTGTAGGAGCCATTTTGTTTTGGTGATCGAGACACTTAGTGAGTGTGATCACATTTAGGATCGATAGCCGTACTATTAAGAGGTGTGAAACTTATATCAGAATACGGTTATCAAAGTGCCACTAGATGCTCTAACTCTTTACATATGTATTTAGGATCTAGTGGAGTGCTAACACCCATGAAAATGTTTGTGAAAATATGCTAACACATGTGCACAAGGTGATACATTTGGTGGTTGGCACATTTGAGCAAGGGTTAGAAACTTCACCGGTGGAGTGTCCACCCGTAGAGTGCGGACAGTCCAATAGTGCCACCGGTGCCCTAAACTCAGGTGAACGTGGTCACTGTAAGTGATCGAACGCTGGTCTCTGAAGGACCGGCGTGTCCAGTCAGTGGCAGCTAAGGGCGCGTAGTTTTGGTCTCATGACCTGATGCTGGCGCCAAAACTAACCTGACGCTCAGGGCCTGAGTCTGGTCAGTCTGACGTATGATGACGTAGAGTGACCGGACGCTGGGTGTGTCCGGTTGAGCATGACCGGACATGTCCGGTCGTGATTTCTCACTTCTAGATGCTTACTGGAAACGACCGGACACTGAGGTCCAGCGTCCGGTCACTTCACAGCAGCGCGTCCAGTCATCACTTGACCATTGAGATCGAGCGCTCAGTATTTGAAGAGAGGGGACATGTGGCGTGCATCACACGACCGGACGCTGGGGTCCAGCGTCCGTTCGCCCTGTGTTCAGTGTAGTGAGGAGCCCAACGGCTCTATTCATGGGGGCTCTCTATTTAAGCCCCATGGTCGGCTCAAGCTCACTCTCTTGGCCGTTTGCATTGACAAAGCAACCTTGTGAGCTTAGCCAAAGCCCTCCCACTCATCTCCATCATTGATTCATCATCTTTGTGAGATTGGGAGTGAATCCAAGTGCATTGCTTGAGGGTTTGCATCTAGAGGCACTTGGTGTTCATGTTTCGCTATGGGATTCGCTTGTTACTCTTGGTGGTTGCCGCCACCTAGATGGCTTGGAGTAGTGAGAATCGTCGAGCGGAGGTCGGTGATTGTCTCCGGCTTTGATCGTGGTGATTGTGAGGGGTTCTTGACCTTTCCCCGGTGAAGAGCCAAAAGGTACTCTAGTGAATTGCTCATGGCTTGTGTGATCCTCATCTTGTGTTGGTTGTGCGGCACCCTATTGAGGGTTTGGCGTGTGATGCCAATTAGCGCGTGAACCTCCAATTGAGTGAATCGCCACAACGAGGACTAGCTTGCCGGCAAGCAAGTGAACCTCGGTAAAAAATCATTGTGTCATCATTTGATTCTGAGGTGATTGGTCTTCATTCTTGTGATTGATTGGATCACTCCTCGACTCGGTGGTATAACCATCTTGCCCACTCTCTTTACATTACCGCAAACTAGTTATCAAGCTCTTTAGTGTAGCTAGTTGTGAGAGCTTGTTAGTTTGGTTAGTGTGACTCTTTAGTTAGTCTTTGAGAGCACACTAACTTAGTGTAGTGACATAGCCATTGTGTGGAAAGTAACTGTAGAAACTAGAATTATGGTAGGTGGCTTGCTTTTTAATAGGCTAGCACAACATTTGCTTCGCCTCATAATTGTCTAACCGGTTTGTTAAGTGTTGTTGTAGAAATTTTTAATAGGCTATTCACCCCTCTAGCCATTAGGACCTTTCAAATGGTATCGGAGCCAAGGTCACCACGATTTGAGGCTTAACAACCTTCCGTGTAAAAATGGCTCAAATCAACAACACCAAGAAGCCACCCCAATTTGATGGCTCAAATTATCCCTATTGGAAAGCTAAGATGACAACTTATATCAAGTCAATCAATAGGAAGGTTTAGAAGGTGGTAGAGACAAAGATTGAGATTAAAGATGAAGAGGCTCCCACCACCGCCGAAGAAATACTACTCCAAAATAATGACATTGCTCTTAGTGCTATGCATGATGCTTTGGATGAGAGAACATTTGAGCAAATCAAGAACATTGAGAGAGCTCATGAGGCATGGAAGAAATTGGAGGAATCATTTGAGGGCACTCAAGCCGTGAAGGTTGCAAAGGCATATATTCTCAAAGAGAAGTTTGCAAGCTTCAAGATGAAGGAGGATGAGAGTGTGTCGGAGATGTTTCATAGGCTTCAAGTGCTTGTCAATGATCTCAAAGCACTTGGAGAAGAGGTGAAGGACAAGGACTTCTCCCACAAGTTCTTGAGATGTTTGCCTTCAAGATTTGGCACATTAGTCACTATTCTAGTGAGGAGTGGTTTGGACACCATGACACCAAACCAAGTGTTGGGAGATATAATGACCGATGATACATATAGAGATGATGATGAGAAGGAAGAAAAGAAGGAGAAGAAGGATGAGAAGAAGAAGAGTGTGGCATTCAAGGCCACATCATCCAAGGGCAAGGCAAAGCAAGAAACATCAAGTGAAGATGATGGTTCATGGGATGATGATGATGATGATGAGAAGATGGCTCTCTTTGTCAAGAAATTTGGCAAGTTCATGATGAAGAAAGGGTACCATGCTAGAAGAAAGAAATCTTCATCCAAGAACAAGGAAGAGTCAAGAAGGTGCTTCAAATGTAGAAGCAAAGATCATCTTATTGCTCAATGTCCATACAATAGCGACAATGATGATGACAACAAGAAGAACAAGAAGAAGGACAAGAAAGAAAAGAAGGATAAGATGACCTTCAAGAAGAAGAGGGGTGGTTCATATGTGGTCACTTGGGATAGTGATGCTTCCACAAGTGATGATGATGATAGTGATGATGACAAGACCACCAAGAAGAAGACACTTACAAGCATTGCTATCAATGAGAAGCCTTCTCTCTTTGACACTCCATCATGCTTCATGGCTAAGGCCACTAAGGTACAAATTTGTGATGATGGAAGTGATGAAGAACATGATAATGAAAATGAAAATGAAAGTGATAGTGATGATGATGAACCTACTAAGGATGAACTATTTGACATGCTAGAAGATGCTAAATAACACTTTGACATCAAGAGAAGGGAATGCAAAAGCTTGCGTAAGGAACTAAAAGCCCTTAAGCAAGCCTTTGATGAGCTCAATGCATCTCATGAGAGGCTAGAGGAAGCCCATGAGAAGCTTGGCAAGGCTCACAAAAAGCTTGAAAAGGATCATTCCTCTTTGCTTGATGAGCAAAATAAAAAGAAGCATGTTGAAACTTGCAATATAGGCTTAACTTGTGATATAATTGATGAATCATTATCTATGCCTATCATTATTGCTCCCACTAACCCTTCTTGTAGTACTTCTACTTCCACCTCATCTAGTAGTGATGGTTTCACTTGTGATGCCTCACTAATGGTTGAGAATGAGAACCTCAAGAAGGAGGTCAATAAGCTCACTCACACCTTGGCTAAGGCCTATGGTGGTGAGGACCGCTTGCTTATGTGCTTGGGTAGCCAAAAAGCTTCTCTCTACAAAGAGGGATTGGGCTATAACCCCAAAAAAGACAAGGCGGCTTTTGCTCCTCACAAGACTAGTTTTGTGAAGAACAATGGTTGGTTTTGCACTAGTTGCAAGCAAGTTGGTCATAAAGAGCATGAATGCAACAACAAGAGCAAAAATGCTAATGTATGCTCTATTAAGCTTGATTCTTTCTATATGCTTACCAAGGGTGCAAATGGTGTAAAGGCTAGGTTTATTGGTAAACCATGGATGGGCTCAAAGAAGAAAGTCATTTGGGTACCAAAGAGCTTAGTGACTAACCTTCAAGGACCCAAGTAGGTTTGGGTACCTAAAAAGAATTGATCTTCTTTTGTAGGTCAATTACAAAGCCGGAGGAAGGCATTGGGTTCTTGATAGTGGGTGCACTCAACACATAACCGGTGATGCAAGAATGTTCAACTCAATCAACACCAATGGCAATGATGGTTATGATAGTATGACATTTGATGACAATGGCAAAGGCAAGGTCAAGGGGATTGGTAAGATTGCAATATCCAATGACATGAGCATTTCCAATATGTTGCTAGTAGAGAGCTTGAACTTCAATTTGCTATCCGTGGCTCAATTATGTGATCTTAGATTCAAATGCATATTTGGGATAGATGATGTAGAGATCATAAGTGTAGATGGCTCTAATTTGATCTTCAAAGGCTTTAGATATGAGAATCTATACTTGGTTGATTTCAATGCTAGTGAAGCTCAATTATCTACATGCTTGTTCACTAAGTCTAGCATGGGTTGGTTATGGCACAGAAGGCTTGGTCATGTTGGAATGAAATGATTGAATAGATTGGTTAAACATGACTTGGTTAGAGGCTTGAAAGATGTTGTGTTTGAGAAGGATAAGCTTTGTAGCTCTTGTCAAGCCGGCAAATAAGTTGGAAACACCCATTCTAAGAAAAGCATGATGAGCACTAGTAAAGCATTTGAGTTATTGCACATGGATTTGTTTGGGCCAACTCAATACACTAGCATTGGTGGTAACAAATATGGCTTTGTGATAGTGGATGATTATACTAGATACACATGGGTATTCTTTCTAGTGGACAAAAGTGATGTGTTTGCAACATTCAAATCACTTGTCAAGGGCATTCACAATGAGTTTAAAACAACCATCAAGAGAGTTAGAAGTGACAATGGTAGTGAGTTCAAGAACACTAAAATTGATGAGTTGTGTGATGAATTTGGAATTAGACATCAATTCTCGGCCAAGTACACTCCACAATCAAATGGCCTTGTTGAGAGGAAGAATAGAACAATCATTGATATGGCAAGGTCTATGCTTAGTGAGTACAATGTGAGTCAATTTTTTTTGGACCGAAGCTATCAACACGGCTTGCTATTGTAGCAACCGCCTCTATTGTCACCCATTGAAAGAAAAGACACCATATGAGCTCTTGAATGGTAGAAAGCCCAACATTGCATATTTTCGGGTCTTTGGTTGCAAATGCTATATCTTGAAGAAAGGCACTAGATTGGGCAAGTTTGACAAGAAATGTGATGAAGGATTCCTACTTGGTTATTCCACTACAAGCAAAGCATATAGAGTTTAGAATTTGGATAGTGGTACTCTTGAGGAAGTTCATGATGTTGAATTTGATGAAACCAAGGGTTCACAAGTAGAGAATGAGAACTTAGAAGATGTTAGAGGCATTCAACTTTCAAATGCTATGAAGAACATGGATGTTGGTGAATTGAGGCCTAGGCAAGTGAATGATGAAGAAGATGATCAAGTGCAAGTGCTCTCTAACTCAAATGTGCAAGATGATACAAATCAAGCTAGTGCAAGTGGCTCTCATGATAATGAACCAGATCAAGTGGCTATTACATCATCTCAACCCAATGATCAAGCAAGTGCAAGCAATCAAGTTCCAATGCTCCAACCAACAAATATTGTAAGGGATCATCCATTGGACACTATAATTGGTGATATTTCTAGAGGTGTACAAACAAGATCAAGATTGGCTTCATTTTGTGAGAATTTCTCATTTGTGTCATCCATTGAACCAAAGAAGATAGATGAAGGATTAAAGGATGTTGATTGGGTGAATGCTATGCATGAAGAATTGAATAATTTTACAAGAAATCAAGTATGGGAATTGGTAGAAAGACCAAAGGGACACAATGTGATTGGAACCAAATAGGTCTTTAGAAACAAGTAAGATCAAGATGGGATAGTAGTAAGGAACAAAGCAAGATTGGTAGCACAATGCTATACACAAGTTGAAGGTCTTGACTTTGGAGAAACATATGCCCTGGTTGCTAGATTGGAAGCAATTAGAATCTTGCTAACCTATGCTTGTGCCCACAGCATCAAACTCTATCAAATGGATGTAAAGAGTGCATTTCTCAATGGTTACATCAATGAAGAAGTATATGTTGAGCAACTTCCTGGTTTTGAAGATGACAAGAAGCCCGACCATGTGTAGAAGTTAAAGAAGGCATTGTATGGCTTAAAGCAAGCACCTAGAGCATGGTATGAGAGATTGAGGGACTTTCTACTCTCTAAGGGGTTTATGATGGGCAAGGTTGACACCACTCTTTTCATCAAGAAGATTGGAAAAGATTTGTTTGTGTTGCAAATCTATGTTGATGACATCATATTTGGATCAACCAATCAAGACTTTTGTGATGAGTTTGGAAAGATGATGGCTAATAAATTTGAGATGTCCATGATTGGAGAGTTGAGTTACTTCCTTGGTCTTCAAATCAAGCAATTGAAGAATCATACATTTGTGAGTCAAGGCAAGTATATCAAGGACATGATCAAGAAGTTTGGAATGAGTGATAGCAAAGCTATTAGTACACCAATGGGAACAAATGGAAACTTGGATAGTGATGCAAGTGGCAATATGGTGGATCAAAAATTGTATCGGTCTATGATTGGAAGCCTACTCTATGTGACCGCATCAAGGCCAGATGTCATGTTTAGTGTACGCATGTGTGCAAGATTTCAAGCCTCACCAAGAGAGAGTCATTTGAAGGCTACAAAGAGAATATTGAGGTACTTGAGGCATACACAAAATGTTGGTTTATGGTATCCCAAAGGAGCAAAGTTTGAGCTAGTTGGTTACTCTGACTCGGATTATGCGGGATGCAAGGTTGAAAGGAAGAGAACCTCAGGCACATGTCAATTGTTGGGAAGATCACTTGTTTCATGGTCATCAAAGAAGCAAAATAGTGTTGCATTATCAACCATCAAAGCCGAATACATATCTGCCGGTAGTTGTTGTGCACAAATACTTTGGATGAAGGCCACCTTGAATGACTTTGGAATCAAGTTCAAGAAAGTGCCATTGCTATGTGACAATGAGAGTGCAATCAAGCTAACCAACAATCCGGTTCAACATGCAAGAACATAGCACATTGATGTCCGTCAGCATTTAATAAGAGATCACCAACAAAAATGGGATATTTGCATTGAGAGTATAGGCACCGAAGATCAACTTGCTGATATATTCACCAAGCCATTGGATGAGAAAAGGTTTTGCAAGCTAAGGAATGAGTTGAACATATTGGATTTCTCAAATATGTGTTGATGCACCCCCACTCATATGGCATGCCTCTCCTTCGAGCAATCCAAGGTAAAAGTTGATTGGCATGGCATACATCCTTGCTAAGGACTTGTTTAGTGCATCTAGACATCTTTCACAATTAATAGGCTCATTCATGAAAATCAAATGAATTTGATGATTATATGGTACCACTATTGCTTCTATTCTTATTTTGATCTAGTGGTAGCATATGACATGTTTGTGGGCTTGTAAACCTAGTGTTTGATCTAGAAATGAGCTCTAAGTGTTTAACTCAACATGGTACAAGATAACCCTTATTTTAAGGTGTGAAGAAGCTTGTCCTTAGATCAAACTGAGTTAAATGTCTTTGGCAAGAATTCTAGATTGGACCAAATTTAGAAATATGATCCTCACCTCATTGATTGACATTGATAATCTCAACCTATCTATATTTTGAACCTTTGTGGTCATTGATGACAAAGGGGGAGAAAAACAAAGATATTAGTGATATTAGTACATGGGGAGAAAAACAAAGATATTGGTGTACTAAGATAATGAAAAGACAACAAAGGGTGAGAACTTGACATAGGGGGAGAGATATGACAAAGAAAAGGGATCAATTAAAATTTGAGCACACAAGTAGGGGGAGCAAGCTCATGAACTTGTATAGTGCATTTGAATGTGCATTTTATATGTTTGTTTGCATGGCACAAGTTTTAAATTTCAATATCCATGCTTGTGTGGTGTATGCTAGTTGTAGGTTTGAATGATGAAATGAAAATATAGCATGCATAAGTTTATCTAGTGATTTCATTTCCAAGTGTTTCCAAGTGGTATCAAGCTAACCATGGTGCTAAGGATGGTATAATGGTGCACTCCAATTGGTATCACGCTTCAAAGGTCCATCTTTCATACCTTAGCATCATTTGGTAGACATTGTTTCCTACATTTCCTATCTAAGCATATGTGCAAGCTACAATCCAAACTCTTAGCACATATGTAGGGGGAGCAATTGCTACCATTTGGGGTTCATGAAACTTGTCCATATCCATTTACACATAGTAAATATGCTTGGGCAAGCAACATGGATTCAATTGAATTTCAATTCATATTTTTGTGAAAGGGTTGTCATCAATTACCAAAAAGGGGGAGATTGAAAGCTCTAGTTTGGTTTTGGTGAATTGATGAAATCCTAAGTGCTAACCTAGTTTATCAAGTGATCATGAGATAGGTAGCACATTCCAAGTGGTGAAGCAAATGAAGATCATGACATGATGATGGTGATGCCATGGTGATGATCAAGCACTTGGATTTGAAAAGAAGAAAGAGAAAAACAAAAGGCTCAAGGCAAAAGTATAAATTGTAGGAGCCATTTTGTTTTGGTGATCAAGACACTTAGTGAGTGTGATCACATTTAGGATCGATAGCTGTACTATTAAGAGGGGTGAAACTTGTATCGGAATATGATTATCAAAGTGCCACTAGATGCTCTAACTCATTGCATATGCATTTAGGATCTAGTGGAGTGCTAACACCCTTGAAAATGTTTGTGAAAATATGCTAACACATGTGCACAAGGTGATACACTTGGTGGTTGGCACATTTGAGCAAGGGTTAGAAACTTCATCGGTGCTAAACTCAGGTGAACGTGGTCACTGTAAGTGACTGGATGCTGGTCTCTGAAGGACCGGTGCGTCCGGTTAGTGGCAGCTGAGGGCGCGCAGTTTCGGTCTCATGACCGAATGCTAGCGCAAAAACTGACCGGACGCTTAGGGCCTGAGTCCGGTCAGTCTAACGTATGATGACATAGAGTGACTAGACGCTGGGTGTGTCTGGTCGAGCATGACCGGATGCGTCCAGTCATGATTTCTCACTTCTGGATGCTTACTGGAAACGACCGAATGTTGAGGTCCAGTGTCCGGTCACTTCACAGCCGCGCGTCCGATCATTACTTGACCATTGAGATTGAGCGCTTAGTATTTGAAGAGAGGGGACACGTGGCATGCATCGCATGACCAGATGCTGGGGTCCAGCGTCCGGTCAATTTGACCCCAGCGTCCGGTCAATCTAACCGGAGCGTCCGGTCGCCCCATGTTCAGTGCAGTGAGGAGCCCAAAGGCTCTATTTGTGGGGGCTCTCTATTTAAGCCCCATGGCTGGCTCAAGCTCACTCTCGTGGCCATTTGCATTGACATAGCAACCTTGTGAGCTTAGCCAAAGCCCTCCCACTCATCTCCATCATTGATTCATCATCTTTGTGAGATTGGGAGTGAATCCAAGTGCATTGCTTGAGTGTTTGCATCTAGAGGCACTTGGTGTTCGTGTTTCACTATGGGATTCGCTTGTTACTCTTGGTTGTTGCCACCACCTAGATGGCTTGGAGCAGTGAGGATCGTTGAGCGGAGGTTGGTGATTGTCTTTGGCTCCGATCGTGGTGATTGTGAGGGGTTCTTGACCTTTCCTCGGCGGAGAGCCAAAAGGTACTCTAGTGAATTGCTCGTGGCTTGTGTGATCCTCATCTTGTGTTGGTTGTGCGACACCCTATTGAGGGTTTGGCATGTGATGCCAATTAGCGCGTGAACCTCCAAGTGAGTGAATCACCACAACGAGGACTAGCTTGCCGGCAAGCAAGTGAACCTCGGTAAAAAATCATTGTGTCATCATTTGATTCTGAGGTGATTGGTCTTCATTCTTGTGATTGATTGGTTCACTCCTCGACTCGGTGGTATAACCATCTTGCCCACTCTTTTTACATTACCACAAACTAGTTATCAAGCTCTTTAGTGTAGCTAGTTGTGAGAGCTTGTTAGTTTGGTTAGTGTGACTCTTTAGTTAGTCTTTGAGAGCACACTAACTTAGTGTAGTGACATAGCCATTATGTGGAAAGTAACTATAGAAACTAGAATTGTGGTAGGTGGCTTGCTTTTTAGTAGGCTAGCGCAACATGATGATGGTGATGCCATGCTGATGATCAAGCACTTGGATTTGAAAAGAAGAAAGAGAAATAAAAGGCTCAAGGCAAAGGTATACATGGTAGGAGCCATTTTGTTTTGGTGGTTAAGACACTTAGCGAGTGTGATCACATTTAGGTTTGATAGCCATACTATTAAGAGGAGTGAAAATCGTATCGAAATGCGGTTATCAAAGTGACACTAGATGCTCTAACTCATTGCATATGCATTTAGGATCTAGTGGAGTGCTAACACCCTTGAAAATGTTGTGATAATATGCTAACACACATGTGCACAAGGTGATACACTTGGTGGTTGGCACATTTGAGCAAGGGTTAGAAACTTCACTGGTAGAGTGTCCGCCCGTACAGTGCAAACAGTCCGATGGTGCCACCGGCGCCCTGTACAGAAAATATAGGGTTTCACAGAGTGGACCAGACGCTGGCCTCATCTGGACCAGCGTGTTCGGTCAGTGGAAGCAGTGAAGACGCTGGCGCCGGTCTTTGACCAGATGCTGAGTGGGTGCGTCCGGTCCCGCTGATGTGGTAGCGCATAGAGGAGACGTTGAGTGACCTAACGCTGGGTGAGTCCCATCATGCATGACTGGACGCGTTCGGTCGTGAATTTTCATGAATGGAAGCTTACTGGAAATGACCGGACGCTAGGGTCCTGTGTCCGATCACTTTGAGCAGCGCGTTCGGTCACTACTTAAATGTACTAATGACTGTTGAGATCGGGCGATCAACGTTTGAAGCCGATGACACATGGCAAGCATCAAGCGACCGGACGCTGGGGTCCTATGTCCGGTCGATATGATCGGAGCATCCGGTCATCCCGAGCAGTGCCCAGTGAAGAGAGCCAACGGCTCTATTTTGTGGGGGCTTCTATTTAAGCCCCTTGGCCGACTCTAGCTCACTCTCTTGGCCATTTGCATTGACATAAAAACCTTATGAGCTTAGCCCAAGCCCTCCCACTCATCTCCATCATTGATTCATCATCTTTGTGAGATTGGGAGAGAATCCAAATGCATTGCTTGAGTGTTTGCATCTAGAAGCACTTGGTGTCCGTGTTTTGCTGTGGGATTCACTTGCTACTCTTGGTGGTTACCGCCACCTAGATAGCCTGGAGCAGCGAAGATCATCGAGCGGAGGTTGGTGATTGTCTTCGGCTCCAATCGTGGTGATTGTGAGGGGTTCTTGACCTTTCCTCGGTGGAGAGCCAAAAGGTACTCTAGTGAATTGCTCGTGGCTTGTGTGATCATCATCTTGTGTTTGTTGTGTAGCACCCTATTGAGGGTTTGGTGTGTGATGCCAATTAGCATGTGAACCTCCAAGTGAGTGAATCGCCACAACGAGGACTAGCTTGCCGGCAAGCAAGTGAACCTCGATAAAAAATCATTGTGTTCATCATTTGATTTCGAGGTTATTGGTCTTCATTGGTATTCATTCTTGTGATTGATTGGTTCACTCCTCGACATGGCGGTATAAACAAATTGCTCACTCTCTTTACATTACCACAAACTAGTTGTCAAGCTCTTTAGTGTAGCTAGTTGTGAGAGCTTGTTAGTTTAGTTAGTGTGACTCTTTAGTTAGTCTTTGAGAGCACACTAACTTAGTGTAGTGACATAGCCATTGTGTGGAAAGTAACTATAGAAACTAGAATTTTGGTAGGTGGCTTGATTTTTAGTAGGCTAGCGCAACATTTGCTTTGCCTCATAATTGTCTAACCGGTTTGTTAAGTGTTGTTGTAGAAATTTTTAATAGGCTCTTCACCCCCCTCTAGCCATTAGGACCTTTCACCACTGTGGCCGGCCCTGCCACTGGCCCTGCACTATAGGCCACGCCGTCATTGCTGTGCCCTAGCATGCCATGCATGCACATGCTCGCGCATAGCCACGTGGACCCATACTGCCGTGCCGCGCACTGACCGCTTTGCCGCCTCGCGCTTGCCCCACGGTGTCGTACGCGCGTGGCCATGCTTGGCTCTACCCGCACATCGCCTTGCCGCACATGGGAGTGCCACTTGCTCTTGCCATCACTTTGGCTCATCAACGCTGCACTGTTGCTTCCCTTGGTTGGCGTCGTCCACTACAGCGCAGTGCCGTGCCACCGTCGGCTTGCGGGTTGTGACAGTGCGGCCAAACGCCTTGTGCACATCTCGCTATTTCCCTTCTCCCGTGCGCGCTTGTGCTTGGAGTTGATGGCCACATTCCACCACGACAGCACCGGGCCAACCTTGCCTAACTCCCCTGTTCCTTTGTCGCCGGGCCAGGCCAAGGCGAGCTCACAGCGTCGGCCAAATCCATGAAATTGCGTGCGCCCGTGGATGGAGTAGAGACCTAGCTACGCACCAAACACTTCCACTATTGCTGCCACCCAGTGTCGAGCCCCAATTTGGAGTTCCTTCACCGTCGATCACTTTAAGACTCCATGGCAGCGCTCGTCCAATTCACCTTGCCCAGTCCACCTCCGTCTAATTCGTTGGCACTGTACCTTCGTCCTGCTCCACTCTATCCAGTGTGCACCCCATTTTGCCCTGCTATTGCCTGCTCAGCGTTGCCGCTATAGTCATGCCATCGCCGCGGTCGCAAGGCTTGCTGTGCGCACGTGGACAAGCTCGCTCGGTTAGTCTCCGGTCAAGCCACCACGACCGGTAGGTTTGGGGTGAGTCTCTATTGCCCATCCTTGAGCTTGTTCACGTTGTCGGTGCCTTGGCTCATAGGAATGAGCCCGCCATCGCAGGGAGGAGTCCGCTGCTGTGGAGGGAGCTCGGGATAGCATCTCCGTTCGCCGTATTGCCTCCCACCACTTCATGTTGACGTCGAGGTGAGCATCGGCTCCTTAGATAGGGATGTCAGGATCTGGTGTGGCCGGCGAAGCCACCCCGTGCCAGTGCCGCCGCGCTGGTGCGCGCACGAGTGCCGAGGGACTCGGTCATGGTAAAGAAGGAAAAGGGGAGGGTGCTAGATGTGAAGACAGTGACTCAAATAAATAGTGTTCGAGTAAGCTTTGTGAATAGAAGAGAAAACGGTGGTTCTTTAGCAAAAGCGCCAGCCGCGCGCAAGCTCCGCCGTTGGCCGTGTTCGTGCGCCGCTGCATGGGCCACGCCAGGTGCTGTGTGTGCACATGGGCGGGACACCAGAGTGGGCCGAGTCGCGGTTCACGGGCCGCGCTGTGAAATCAGTTTTACAATTTTCTAGTGAATTACAAACGTTTATTCAATATAGTTTTTAGCTGAACTTTGAGAAATTATAGTAAATTTTGTAGATGTCCAAAAATAGTGAAACTAAGTTTGTTAGGTTCACAAAAATACCATATATCTGTTAGTGTAGTTAGATTACAGTTAGCTGTGATAGTGATGAGTTCATAAATCCAAACTAGAGAGCTTAGTATTATGTAGATTAATATTTGTAGGAATTTTTGTGGTAAATTGGTAATAGCCATAGCTATGAAAATTTTACAGTAGACTCACTAAATTATTCTATACTTGCTGTAAATTCTGTAGCCCTAGAGTAGGTTGATAAATAGAGTAGCTATTATCCTTGTTTTATCATATATATAGTAAATCGGTATTAGGAGTAAGAATACCTTTAGTTGCTATGATAATGTATGTCATGCTTCATACTTGTTAGTGGTAACAGTAGGTAGCTTAGTACCTTCGCCGGTAGAACTAGCTTAGTAACTTGATAAGATATAGTTTATTTTAAGAGCTACTGTTGCCATATCATTAAGTGTTGCATCATCATTCATACATGTAGATCACGAGTTGGTAGAGTTCGTGCCCGTGGACAAGCAGGATTATGAAGAGGTCATTGAGGAGTACGAGAAGGAGATCCTCATGCAGGAGGGAGCCCCGGAGCCCTTTGGTGCTGACTTTGCTGTCCCGTCGTCTGCCCAAGGTAAGCCCCGGTGCATAACCCCTATTTTAATTATCACTGAATTTATATATGATGTGCATTTATGTTACAGGTATTTTATGGAAACTATATGCATAAATATATCTACCTATGAGTCCTACTAGTACAGGTCGAGTAGCTGCTATGCTTAGGATTTTGGTAGCACGAGTAACCTGTCGTTACTCGCAATAGGTGATAATTATGACCACTCATGATAAAATGATGGAAAGGAAAAGTGGTGACCGGGCAGGGATATGGTTTGGGTACTGGTGGGTGTAAGAGGCTATGTCCTACGGCCAACAGGGCATAACTTGGTTACACTTTTTCCCTGTCTGTGTCAATTAAGGACCGGTCGTTGCATATGGCTCTAGGCAAGTCATAGACTTATTATCCCGAGCACATACTTGGGTATGGGCGCAGGGAAGACTCGTTGCTCTCTTGTCATGGATCTAGCTCTTTTTGGACCGACTGATTGGAGGCGGGGATGGTGGAGGTCCTTGCATCGCACTAAGTCCGGGACTCAGGAGTGGGGGCTTGGAGTCCAAGTTTGGATGGGGACCTGGACACCCAGGATAGGAGGGTGATGGGTTAGTCTTGCTTGTGCCTGGGGTACAAGTGGGGCGTGTGCTTTTCGGGGTACCCAGCTAGGGGCATTGATTCATGAATCGCCAGGCGATCCAGTATGGATTGTGAAAGGTCGAGATGGTGACTAGAGGGGGGGGGGGTGAATAGTCGTTTCTAAAACTTAATCACGTCGGGTAGCCGAAACAAATGTGAAATTAAAACTATCGGCCTAGCCAAGACTACACCCCTCTATCTATGTTCTCTAGCACCTTGCAAAGATCCTAATTAAGCAATAGAGGTGCCGGGCTAGCTAAATCTCACCTAACTAATTCTAGGAGCAAGGTCACACAAACCTATGCCACTAGTACTTCAAGCAATGAGGAAGCTCCTACACATGCTAGTAAGCAAAAGCACAAAGCCAACTAAGCTCACTAGCAATGCTCAATAACAAGGCAACCAATGCCAAATTAGAAAGCGCAAATACTTAGCTACACAAACTAAGCAATGTGACTAGCAAGGTTACACAAACCAAATTAGCCACGCAAGGGAGCTACTTCTATGCTACACAAGCAAGAAGGTAACTTGTGATCTACACAAGCTAACTAATTACAAGATCAACTACACAAGCACAATGTATATAAATGTAATCACAAGCTTGTGTAAAGGGATTGCAATCCAACGAGAAGAACAAGGTTGACACGGTGATTTTCTCCCAAGGTTCACATGCTTGCCAACACGCTATGTCCCCATTGTGTCGACCGCTCACTTGGTGGTTCAGCGGCTAATTGGCATCACCTGCCAAGCCTGCACATCGGGCACCGCAAGAACCTACCCTAAATGTGAGGGTAGCTCAATGACACGCTCAACTAGAGTTGCTCTTCGCGGCTCCTGTGGGGTGAGCACAATGCCCATCACAAAGCTCTTTTCCAGAGCACCGCACAAGCTTCTTGTGGGCTTCGACTGGGACCACCACCAAGCCATCTAGGAGGTGGCAACCTCCAAGAGTAACAAGCACCACCAGCTTGCAACTTGATCACCTAGTGCCACTCGATACAACCTCACGATGCAATCGCACTAGAATCGCTCTCTCACACAATCGGATGATCACTATCAAGCATATGTGAGATGGAGGGCTCCCAAGCACTCTCAAGCATGGACACAAAGTCCCCCGAGGTGCTCTACACCTGCCATGGCTGAGACCACCTTCTATTTATAACCCCATGGGCTAAACTAGCTGTTACCCCTTCACTAGGCAAATTTCGAGGTGACCGAATGCTCCGGTCAGATCGACTGGACGCAGGACCTCAGCGTCCGGTTTATGGATGCTCGCCACATGTCTCCACCGTTCAAACATAGTTGCTCAATCTCAATGGTCAAGTGATGACCGGACGTAGCTGCTCAAAGTGACCGGACGCAGGACCCCAGCATTCGGTCGTTTCTAGTAAGGTTCTAGTTGTGACCGGACGCGTCCGGTTGGTCACGATTGGACACAACATCAGTGTCCGATCCTTCTCCAACTTCTCTGCATCACCTACATCACCATACGTCAGCCTAACCGAACACGCCCTGCCAGCGTCCGATCACTTTCAGCGCCAGCGTCCGGTCGAAGACCGATGCCCGCGCGCTCTCTACTGCCACTGACCGGACGCAGGACCCCAGCGTCTGGTCACCATGTGACCAGTGTCTGGTCCACTCTATGAGACCTTGTCTTTTCTGTATAGGGCGCCGGTGGAGTTTCGAACCCTTCTCGCCTCTGTTCCATATCCGAGTTGATCCACATCAACTCCAACTTCATCTCCTTTATAAATGTGCCAACACCACCAAGTGTACACCACCATGTGAATGTGTGTTAGCATTTTCACAATCATTTTCCAAAGGATTAGCCACTCAACTTGCCACGCCAGTCAATCCTAGCGACCATGCAAAGTTAGATCACTCGAGTGGCACTAGATGGCCGATATGCAAACAAGTTTACCCCTCTTGATGGTACGACCATCTATCCTAAATCCGGTCATCAACTTCTCTACACACCTATGACCGGTGAAATGAAATGCCCTAGGTTATACCTTTGCCTTGCGCATTCCATTCCATCTCCTCCAATGTCGATGCAACACATGCACCAACATGATCAACAATGATATGATCCACTTCATATCATCATGTGATCATATTGGTTCATCGATCTTGACTTCACTTGCTTTTCATAGTTGCCTTCGTCCATCAGCGCCAAGTCTTGCTTAAGCTTCACCGCCACGCGGTCCATCGCTCCAAAGCCTCCAACTTGCCCTTCATGCTTGCAACCGGTCCATCAAGCCAAGTCATGTCTTGATCTTCTCCACCTTTATCACATGACTCAATGTCATGTCTCATTTGCAATGAGCTCCTTCATCATCACATGTGTGAGCTTTGCAACATCTCCAAGCCATTTTCACCTTCATGGCATACGTTGCTCACACACATATACCTGTGGACTAATCACCTGTGTATCTCATATAAACACAATTAGTCCACCTAGGTTGTCACTCAATTACCAAAACTACACAAGGACCTTTCAGCTTGTCTATGGTTTAGCATCGTAGTAAGAACTGAAAGATGGAAGGTGATGAAATAGAACTGATTGCTCAACTCTTGCTTGAAGGTAGAACAGGTGCTTACATAGACCGGCTAGATAATAAATTAATATGACTATTAACAATACATCAATAAGGACTCACTATTAGTATTGCTTTCTACAAAAAGGAAACCAGCAAACCATAAAGCTCATCATATCCTTTGGAGTCAGAAAATTATTCCCACTAGTCAGATAAGTCTTACGAGTATATTGCATACTCAGGGTTTATTTACCCCGTTGTAGGTGACATCTGATGAGTTCCTTTGTGTGGAGGATTCATCTGGTGGGCATAGACGGATCCTTGTCCTTTATCGCTAGATGCTTATTTTGATTTCTGCTGTTTAATATTCCGCACTCTGACATTTGGCAATGTAATAATGAATTTCTATGAACTCTGGATGTATGAAATGCATTAAGTATTGTAACTCGTTCTCATTATTGGATCCTTGGGGAAAAATGTGGATCTTTTGGGTTCTCCCTTGAGGGTGTGCCCAACGGATACCTCCCGCTATAGCTTGCTTTTGGGGTGCTTAGTGTCTGGTGGAAGATGAGCGCACCCGTAAGTGTGCTATTTCAGGCGATTCTGCCACATCACAGCACTTGCTCATCCAATGCTCGAGGGATGGATCATCGTAGTAAAAAAAGCTTGAGGTGTCTTTTTTCGACACCCTCCTCTTTACCAAATGAACGTATGTTATGGTAAATTTGTCCATGGGCACGGAACATGTAGACACCACAAATTCGCATGTTAGTGGTCACACAATCTAGGTGGTAGTACAGAGAAGTGAAACAGAAGTGGTCGTTGAAATATCTAAGGTTTGCACGAAAGTGCCTAGCATCAGCGTCTGAGCTTGACCACAACCTCATGAGCTCTGGTGGTGTCTCATGAGTTGAAAGATGAATCTTTCCACCCTGACAACAGAATCCAGACGGTTCACCCTCAAATTTCTTTGCGTTGCAGTGCTCGCAATTTGGCACCGATGGTAGCATGTGCGACTCTGATGGGACAATAGCGTAAACCTTGTCATATGGATCCAGGACATCAGGCTTACTGTTGTCTTGCTCATCTTTGTCGAGATTGTGCTCGACGTTGGCTCCCTCCTCGTCGTCTTCTGACAAAATGTTGATGTGTTATGCATTGAAAGAAAGTTTGTGAAAGAATGTTTTAACTATTATGCGGTGTACCTTGTTCGGTGAAAAGGTATGCCTCATCCTCTTCCTCGTCCTCCTCAAATATGACATCCTCATCATAGTCTGTGCAACACAGCCACATATATGATGAGAGAAACATAATGGCATACAAAAAAACAAAAAAGGGATAAATTTAATGAAGAAAATACCATCCTCAATCTTAGTCTGGCGTATGAGCTTGTGCACCGTTTGGAGGCATTGACGAGGTACCGTCAATTACAGACGGTTGTGTCTGTGTACCTGTGCAGTTATTAGGTGGTGGAATTGGAGGTTCCTGGGTGACACTACCTATAGTAAGAAAAGTTATGAGTTTTTGGAATAGAAGAGCAAAGGTGAAAGTACCAACAATATATAGTGATCAAGGCTAATTACCATTGTAAACCACACTCAGTTGACACAACCTCGAATCGTTGCACTTTCCATCCGCACACCCTCTAGCCCTTCTTCCAATGTTTGCTTCAAAAGCCTGATTGCGACGGGATAGAAGGGCATTTCCCTCTCTAGTGGTCACTCGCTGCCTATGTATGGTCTATGTCGTAGCCAATTCAGGGGTCTAGACTTCTAGATTTTGAAGTACAGTCAGTGCGATGTCAATAGGCGTGCCCCTCGATTCGGGTGTTTCCATATCGTATGAAGGCGCTTCAGGCGATTGAGGTGAAGAAGGGAAAATAAGCTGAGGGTTAAAGTGAGGGCTCTCCATGGCGATTGAGTCCGGATGCAGATTGTTGGCTCGGTGTTCTCTCACCGCCGTATTGTATTTTTTTGTTGATCTCTTTTCATTTCAACTTCTTCTCTTGTGCAGTCATTTGCAGTTTTCGTGCAACATTTTGTGTTGCATACAAGTCACGTCGCCTCTTGTTTATTAGCACCTTTTGTTTAGGAGACAGTGCAGCCTGTCGTGCTCTATCTAGTTCACGCTTACGCTCTTTTGGACACGTGACAATATTGTCAATGGAATTGGATGCATTTACAATACCTAAATGTAATAAGAAAAAGTACAGTCTCAATGTCTCATCAATGAAGGACACACAATAATTCAAATTGTGTGATAATAAACTTTACACAATAGTATCAGGTACAATGGTGTTCAAACTCCTTTGTAATTAAAAACAAAGCCACGATTCTATAAAGGCGTACCTGTTTCATGAATAGTGTTGATATCCGTCTCAGTTAAACTGTCATCAATATCACCAAGAGGGGGTGATTCCTCGTTTCCTCTGATGCTTAGAGGGATAGGACCGTCTAAAATTGTATTGATATAATAAGTATCCTACGGCACCACGGAATTTTTTACCATAAAGAAATCAATAGTTTTGCTATACCTGTTGATTGGCAAGTCTCCTTTGGAGTCATTTGTAGCATCTTTGCAGACTTTTTGATGCCTTTTTTTGTGCATACAATTCACGTCGTCTCTTATTCAGTAGCGCCCTTTCTTCAAGAGACATTGTAGCTTTTCTTGCTCTATCACGATCACGCTTACGCTCTTTTGGACACGTGACAAGCCGGTTGATGGGACTGGGTGCATATCCGGAACCTATATATCATGGAATGTCATCTTAATCAATGCATGCTAGGACGGTGTCTAAGCACACCTGTAAGAAACTAACACAGGCACGATTCACAAGAATATCAGGCAATGGATACAAAAGTGTACCCGTTTCATGAATAGTGCTGATATCTTGCTCACTATCAATGTCATGCATGTCATCAGTGCCACCAAGGCAACTGAAAGGTTCCGTACCGTCTACAAATATAACCATATAATTAAAATTGAACCAAACAATAAGCAAACTATGACGACACGATAATTTCAGGCGCCGCACCAATAAATACTTTTATTAGCTGAATAAGTAACCTGATAATTGTTGAAAGCCATTACTGTAGGTTGCATGCCTATGGAGCCGGTCACTATTTTCGTCTGTGTTCATTATGTGTATTCGCATCTGCAATACAAAACATAATAATTGTTATTAATTAAAACATGAATGGCGGTCAAAATGACACTCAACAATACCTCCATACCTGTTGAATGGGAAGCCATATTGTTTTCAATATCAACATTCTCTTGGTTACTCATCTTATACCTCTGATAAGGTTTCTTGTTTCTTTCAGTCCCCTTTTCATCAGACATTGTTGCATACCGTTCTCTCTCCCTCTGCCTCTTCTGCTAATTACGATCCCCATCTAGTGGCACCAACCCTGATTTTGTATGATTCCCTTCAATAAAGTTTGGTGAGGAGTTGAAAACATATAAACATAGAACATGTAGAAAGGCTGTAAAAGTTTATATACCTCCATGTGTTGTATTTGTAAGGTCCCCCAAAGGTACCCGATCACCGATTGGCCTTGGCGTGTCCATCAACACTACCAAACACTTTTAGCAATACTGCGCCTTTGAAATAATGTGCCCGATTCAATATGGGCATGTGAAAAACAGTGCAAGCTAGGTGGCTGTAGGGGAAATAAAGAATCGAAGAAAAGACCATAAATTTAGTATCGTTGCTATATCTGAATATTTTTGTTCATGTTTTACTACTTAGAAATGTATTCAGGAAGTGCTTTGACTTTTGAAAAAAAAGTGGTGGGCATGGAGTTGGATACTTGCTGCTGCATATGCAACAGATCAGATGACAACTACTAATTAGCCTTGGCTTTTTGCCCAGCCATGGTTGTTGTGACAGATTGAGAAGACAAAAATCGCATAGGAGCAGTTGATCAGAAACTCAAAAGTGCAGACGCAGCAGGGAAACACCAGAACTTCACCTTCTCCAAACTTTAAGCAGAGCAACACAATCCCCAACTCCTGATCTGAAAATTAATTCGCCATGTTAGCAACATCCGATGGCAAATGAGGTATATTAACAACTACTAATTTGCCAGTGATCACAATTTTGGATTAAAATCAATTTTAGCAGATAAGACTTTTTGCAGAACTGGCAGATAATCACCACAATAAGCGCCGCCTAATAATGCTCAATTTTAAGGAGCCAAGGCTTTTTGCAGAACTCTAACAGAGAAAACTCTACCATGATCATCTAGCAAGTTTGATACATATAGAAGCGATAATGGGCCTGTTGCACTCTTTAGCAAGTAACCTTGAAAAAAAGTACAGCAATACAATAGATCAGCAGTGCTTTTATGACCAGTAAGCTAATCATATACATATCATATATTAATCAAAGTATCAGTGCGTTCTCATGATTACAACCAAATCATTTTTTATTTAACAACTGCAAGATAGTGTTATGTTCATTATCAGGTAGTGAGCTTGCTAGTGCTGAGATGGAGTCAACGGCATACTTGTATCAGCTCCAAACACTGGAGGTGGCAGAAAATTATTTAGTATCTATAGTTGTACAATATTATGTTGCAGATACACATATGTTATAAGCGTATGTTTGTAAATGTTTTATTTGTTTCGGACTATATTGCAGCAAATGCTTTATGTTGCAAGTATTACATGACCAGGGGTGGGAAGTGGGCGTAGACAGAGGTGGTCTCCTCGGGCACAGTGTGGGGGATATACCTCCGGGTACTACAAGATGGTAGAAGATAGTATTGGGGTCCTGGTGTGTGCATGGGAAGCGAAGCGGGCACGGCGCCCCCCATGTGCATGCACAGGCGCATGCGTACCATTGTAGCAGACGGGGCCGGGCCGACAGGCGCGACGATAATAGCAGCAGCAGCATGCGGACAGGTGCGGCAGCACCGTGCCGGCGGGTGGGCAGGAGCTGCATGCATGCGCTGTGGGGCCCGCCCAAACAAAATGGGAGGCGGAGGCGCGGTGCACGTGTCCCTTCGGTTAGCCTCATGCATCCATGCAAGTGTTCCGCATGCGCCGTTTCCTACCACATGCAGAGGGTGCGCGTTAGGCGCGTGGGCGGGCAGTAGGCGCGGGCATCCGGACGAATGCCGCATCCGGACGTCGCGCTAGTCTTTCCCAAACTAAAATACCAAAAAAAGAGAGAGCAATAATACTAAGAGTGCCAGAAAGACTAAGCTTCCAACTTATATGCCCTTGCGTCTAAACTGCTTTAAACTTATGCAGTAGCAATCCTCGCATTCAAGTATACTTAAAAACTCGTGATGCCTTGCCTCAAAATTTGATCTTGTACACTACAATCTTTCACATGCTCGTTTACTTAGAAATTTTGATGTCAAAATGAAGCCACCGAAGTGGGAATCGCACGTGGAATTGCAATGACAACACCTTCAAGAAGAAACATGACGTAGGCACGGCGCCGCTGCCCGTCCAACATGGACAGAGATTTCACTAGCAAGATCCACGTTGAGAGAGGAGGGAGTGCATCGACAATCACCTGCAAGAAGAAATACAGCTCCCAAAGGCGTCCATCGTCAGCCCAACAAGAAGACAAAGGCTTTGCGGCATGGTGTCTCGAGTTCCGCCAGTGTTTCCCGTGGGAGACGTCTGACAGATGTCATGCCTGCGCAAGTAATGACTACAAATACTTACGAAAAGATATGACTACAAATGTAGAATAGCTAGGGATGAAAACGGATCGGATACGGATGGATATCACCAATATTACATTTGTTTTCATATTTTTGTCCGGATTCGGATTCAAATACGGATAGTGTCAACTATGTCGGATGGGATACGATTGGATATCGACATCATAAATATGCGATTTGAGTATTTGGATACGGATACGGTATCGGATGTTGGATATCCGGACTCGGATACAGACAGATCTCAACCCCTCTAAACGGATTCGGTTTCGAATACGGTCGGAAAATATCCGTACCGTTTTCATCCCTAAGAATAGCAACCCGAGACTTCTTTCTTTGTTGAAAAAACTAAACTTTGTTTTAAAGCCTCCTATTGCAAGAGGAGCAGGAAAATTTCCACAAAAATCAAAGACATTTGTCCATCAATTAGATAGAATGGTTATCCGTATTGGATGATTGGATCTATTGTGATTTCTAAAAGTCACACGTCTCTAACTGATGACACCGATTACTATCACACATCAGCAAAAGCTAGCACGTCTGAGTGACAGAGTCGGCACACGGCCTAGCATGTCGCAGAGAAAGTTAAAACGTAGCAAAGCTGACCAACAGGAGGGCCATGCAGGTTTGATGTCTGTTGATATTTATTAACGCACACAGATAAATCCATAAGCATACGAATACCACTGTAGCTTTTACCTAGAAATATTTCAAGTATCGTATCCACAGAGAAACATGTGAGATTAACTACATCTAACTTAACTCGGAGTAGCAACAAGACTTAAGATAACAAAAATATAGAGGAGATCACAAAGGTCTTCTAGTCCTAACTTCGGATGCTATGTCTTCTATTGTTCAACTGGGGATATTACTAAGGGAAACACAGACAGAGTATATTTTCTATAGTAACTAAATCCTGCTAGAACTACAAACGGGAGGTGGACTACAAAGGATTCAACGAGGCTATAAAAGTCACCCTCGCGAGCTACCACCGATCCCGGAGTGTAGGGTACATCCACAAGTAACCCGGTCTAAGCACCATGCTTACACCTACAATTACTACTTTAACCTAGAGCGTCCTAAAGATTAAAGCACTCAAAGAGTTGTGAACCTGATGAGCAATATAAACACGATGATTACATGAATTAGAAGTTGATTACCAGAGAATCCTCAGAAGCAAGCACAAGTAGAACTTTATTCCGCTAGGATACAAGCCGTAGAGAGAGCACCGACAGGCCGACACTTCCTCAAAATTCTTCCCTCATACTCTATCTCACTGTTATTTATAAGACTAGATCCTATAGAGGACTAATCTTCTCTTGATAGCTGGCTCTGATCCTGACGAGGAGAATATGAATTAGGATTTTAGGATGGCTCTAGGGATGGGGTAGGGGCTGCTATATATAGGGGGGATGGAGTACGGGGCAAGGAACTGCCACGTCATCAATCCGCGTCAATTCCCTAGATCACCGTTGGATGCACCGACTATAAACCGCCTTAAATTAATGGTGTAGATCTTGGAAACGCATACGAGGCGGCGGAGGCCGAACGGGCTCCGGAGTAGACCAGCGGGTCTAGGCCTTGGGCCGGCTAGCCCACTTTCATGGCCTTTTGGCCCAATTTTCGGCGTGGTGTGCTCTGGTGTCCTCTAGAACCTTTTATAGTTGTTTATGCCACAATTAAGTGTGATTAATTCTGACATCTAGGTCTACCTTGACAGTTTTCTAGATAAACCCTGCTGAAAACACAAATTCACCAAAACTCATGAAATTTATTAGTTTAGACCCCTATACCTATGTTTGGTGATGGAATTAAGTATATATACAGATTATGTTGACGGTTTATAATTGATGTTAGTGACTATCAACAAGCTCCCCTAAGCTTAACCTTTGCTAGTCCCTGAGCAAAGTTAACTCAGCAATGGATCTGGAGTTGCTACAATGCTTTCACGCCTTAAAAGTACACATGCGTTCAATAAAAAATTCTCCTCCGGATAAACTAATCTGACTTTCAAACTTACCCATGTTACCTTCAATCATGGGGCTTCTTAGCCTTCACTTAGATCTTGAGCAATTGAAATCCAGAGTGATCAAGTCAAGTACTATGTCTCAAACGCTTTGTTCCACCATTGTTCTAGAGTTTTTATAAGTTTTCAAAATAAAACTTAGAGATTCCATTGTATGACATTCTCAAGTCTCTCAATATATGTGGTATTTGTGGATCCTCACCAAGGCAATGAAAATGTTATGCATTTTTCTCTTCCTACCACTAAGGCTTATGTGGAGTTCATAGGTAGGGAGAAAGCTAGAGCATACTTGCAATGCTTATATTGTAAAGTCAAACCTCAGATCCAAAGAGAGTTGAGTCATACAATCAAATCAAGATGTGCATGTGTGTGGATGTATGGTGGATATATATGGTGGCTAACCTAATTCTACTTTGCTCCTTGTAAACTTATCTCTTTTTTGAAACTTGGAAACACATGCTAGAAAGCAGGGGCTATCTTATTCATCTCTCTTTTTTTCAGGCGGGCATCTAAGTACCCAGATATCTCGGACACTTATCTATTTTTAACTCTTTTTTTTCTTTTTTTATGAATAACTTTTGCATAGCCCTATGCCTCATTTCTGCAACAAAACTTTTGCGAGATAGCAACAAAAACTTGGAGCATTTATTTAGTAGATGAAAAACTTAATAAACATGTTTTTGGTGTTCACTCCCAGTGTAGGAGTAGAACATTTTTGGGTGGATCTAAACGGAATGCATGCTTTTGCACCCACCCCCCCAGTGTAGGAGTAGTGCATATGTGGGTGGTGTGTGCGTGATCTTGATTTTAAGAGCATGACAAACCTCTCATATGGGTCAACAAAGCTTGACTGAACTCAATGCAAAGCAAGCAACATATATGAGTGGAAGTTTTTCTAGCCTAAATAACATGTATGGCTCTGGTGGGAATTGAAGCTTTGTCATACAGGAACTCATCATGTATAATTTTTGTGTTTTTCAAAAGATAAATCTCCAGAACTTTAGTGTCACTTAGAACAAGATAAACAATAGCTCAGACATTCTCATATCATATCCATCAATTACCTAGACTTAGATCAAGCATATGCTACCCACGAGTTTCAAGTTCAGAGTGAATTCTTATATCAAAATAGTCATATCCAAAACTCAGGAGAATTCAAGGCTGAAAACTAGGTACTTGAAAGGAACTACAATAGAGCAACTATTCATCATTTCCATGTAAGAGTTTATTCTGAGTCCTCTTTATTTTATTCATCTTCTAAAAAATAAATTAAAGCAAACTAGACACATCATTTATTTTGTTTTTAATTTTACTAGATCACACATTATTACTATAGCTATATATATTTATTATAAAGATAACTTTTTATTTTGTTTCATTCATCATTTTTTAACTATTGAAAAGAAACTAAAATCTAAAACAAAAGAGAAAGAATACTTACCTGGATACACGGGAGTGCTTCTCCCCCAAGCTAGCTCTTTCAGTGAGGGTTCGGTGTTGTAAGTCCTTTGATCCAGGCTTCTCCTTGTGAAGTTCATTGATCGCGTACCTCGGTTTGTTCTGAAGATGAAGATTCTTGTGCTGACGCCTCTAATGGTGATGTCACCTTCTTCCGCCAAAACCCATCTTCATTTTGAGTTTTGATTTTGGTTTGACAGGTTCGGAACCTCCACTTGTAGAAATTTGGAGAATCGACTGTTCTCCCCCACGTTTTGCTTGAAGTGTGTCCTGCTCATAAGACAGGATAGAGATCAAGTGCATGGGCTATGTTGCTGGGAAAACACCAACAAAATCAAAATTTTATTCATTCTTCTCTAACCCTTAGACGCATTGAACAAGATGAAGTTGATGTTATGTGATGTGTTCAATTATATCATCGGTGATAGGATCAGAAGATTGAGCATGAATGTAGCATTTAAGTTCATTTAGTAGAAAGGGTTGAATTGCTTAACCCATGCAAGGATTGTCTATCTCTACATAATGTATCAATCTTTACATGATTTTGACTATCATCTTTCAGAGATAAGATGCACAATGTTTTAGCTCATTTGGTTAAGACTATGAGATCAAGAAAATGGTGATAGTAACAAGCTTAAAGAACTAAACATGTTGAGTTAATTAGATTGGATCAAGTAATGATGTTGTAACCCAAACATATTTGTTTCTTATTTATGTGCATACCAGAACCAGGGAAAAACTTTTTTTTTAAATAATGACCATTTACCTTAGGCTGTTGCCTTTGTCATTGTAGCATGACGACACCATATGACGAAGGGTAGATGAAGCATGATGGTCCTTTCTTTTTGCTTGAAGTTTTCCTTTTTTGGCTAGCCTTGCATCTTGAGCTGTTCATGAGCTTCTTGTCTCCTAGATTGCACCCTTTCTTTCTCATCCTTTTGTCATGCCATCTTTCTTCTCTTCGATCTTTTGACACCTTGTTAGACCTTTTGCCTCACTCAATGTTTTATGCCTACAAAGGATTAGTGGACAACACATACCCGAGGAATATACAATTTTGAAACATGGGTTGGTTGTCCAGAATTTTGTAATTTCTCTCTATGCTAATGAAAAGATGGTTTTGGAATTACTTTAGTATAGAGATCATGTTTTATACAAGCATGGCTCAAGGCAAAGGTAACTTGTAGCAAAAGACAAAGTGAATGAACTTTGGTACTTACAGTTCTTTCATCCATGTTGAATGAGGTATGTAGTTCTAACATCTATGATGAATGAGCTGTGTCTTCTTGTGCAAAGTTATTGAGGTTCATCATGTGCCTTGCTTCATTTTCAATTTGAATTCATCTTGTGACTTACCAATATTGAATTAAGAGTTTCCTACTTGGGGTTAGTCCAACAAAATGACCAGTATCTACTATAGCATATTCTTGGTTCAAAAATCAAACTAGACACCTTGTCTAATTTAATCTAGGAAAGCATTTTAACCTAAGCACCACGCTTAATTTAAAAAACCTTTGAAAGTAAGATCAACATTCCTAAACTAAGCACCATGCTTAATTCATGAGATGTATGAACATACTTCTAACCTTGAACATACTATAGTAAACAAAGGTGGCATGAAAGCATTACAAAGATTTATTCAAATAGAGATGAAAGAGCATGATTGTTGTTTAGCAAATTGAGCATGACTTAAAGGTAGAGACAACCAAGATGAATTAGCAACATGGCATAAGATTTTTTTAGAGAAGTTCATCCCCCACACTAGAATTTTGCAAAGCAGAATCATGTTTGGATGATAGAACTCTCATGTGTGAATGTGATTCAATGTTGCATGATAATTGGTTGGACATACCTTGCATCGTCATCCTTCATTCTTTTTGTTTCAAACCTGAAATGGTTAGTGACAAAAATATTCGAAGGAATATTTTCACAATTATATTCTATGCTCATTTCACACGGGTATCATAGTAGAAGTTGAAAACTCATATTATCTCCCGAAAGTGCTTGTTTTAGGATAGAAGGTCATCCTTAGGAAACCTTCGAATTGTGTTCCAAATTGGTGAAGTGGTTTTCCCTCCAACACTAACCTTTGTATACCTATCTCAAGATTCATGCCAATGAGATTTACAATATTTATGATAAACATATGCATCTACAACCACCCTTTCAAAGTCTTTATGAACAGGAAGCATGAGGGGATTGAAGATCTCGTGTATGGCAATGTTAGAGACACCAATTGATTCAGGAGATTTCTCATGTGAGCATGGATTTGATGAGGTGTTAATGAAGTAGCTTCCATGCTCGCTGATGTAATCTTCTTTTTCAAGCTCCAAGGGTGTTTCTTCATGAATGTCCATAGGCAAAAATATTATCTCAATCATTCCATACCTATGACTTTCATTGGTCATTTTATTGTCCAAGATTTCCCTTGGATTGGTGATCTCGGATTGGTCTTGTCTAAGGCTTCTTCCAAACTTCGATGAGTTATGTTTATTAAAGAGGTTGATTTAAACTCACCATTTGGATTTAAACCAAATTTGGATTCTACCCATAAGGCTTCATCCTTGTCCATCCATTCTTTAGCAACGGCATATGTGTTCTTAATAGATTCGAGCCATTGTCGTTGCTCTTCTTGGTCATCCTTGTGGTCTTTATGGCTCCTATACTTTGGTTGTATTAATGGATTTCTAGGGTCATCATAAGACTTAGGAGAAAGAGCATAAGAGGGATCACCGGGGTCAAGGATGTGTTGAGAGATGGGTTCAGATAAAACATCTAATGCGGGCATAGAAGGGGAGAGGATAGGAGTTGCTTCTAAATGGTTTGGTTCTCCTTCTATGGCATCACTAGACATGCCATCCTTGAATTCTTCTCACTATACTATATGGGAATAAGGACACTTTCTAAGAGATCCCTTCTTGAAAGGATTTGAATTATATTCACTCGAAGGCTTATTATTTAATGTTCTCCCAAAATCAGCACCAAAGAGGTCATCCTTAATTTCAACAGGGATTTCCAAAGGTGGAATTCCTTCTTCTCTTGGAGGATTTTGGGGTATTGATGGTTCAAGATTGATAGCTAAATCTTGGGATCAGAGTGGTTGTGATTTGGCTATCCAAACTTTCTCTTCTTGTTCGGGAGAGGATTCCTTCTCTTCTTCGAGGAGTTTGTTATGAATGCTAGTGTAGGGAGTCTTTCCACTAATTCTATCAAGCATAGCCCTTGCTTCACTAGCAGATAAATGAAGGAAAGCTCCTCTAGAGGCTGCATCAAGGGATTCCCTAGAATCCTTTCTAAGACCCATATAAAAATTTTGAAGAAGTACAGGGTCTTGAATGGCAAGGTCCAAGATAGTGATGATAAGTTCGTTAAAATGATCCCACGATGTACCAAGAGATTCTTCTTCTAGTTGTCTAAAATTTAGAACCTCTTTTCGAAGGTAACCACTTTAGAGATGAGAAAGAAACGTAAACAAAATTTAGAGCATAACGTTTCCCAATCTCCTTGCATACTTCCTATGGTTTGACTGTACCAATGTTTAGCTCTTCCCATCAAAGAGAACGGAAACAACTTCCATCTTAAGGTCTTATCAGACATGCCAATGATACATAAGCATGCACAGATCTGTTCAAACTCTTGTAGGTGCAAGTATGGGTTTTCATTGACTTCTCCCAAGAAGGATTTACCCTAAATCAGTTTTATAAAATACAGGTGTAGATCATAACCAGGTGTTATGATAGGGCCTGAGGATTCTGGTGGCTTTAGGCTTGTGCTCGTGGGTTTAGCATATTGATAGATAGGAGTGGAATCCATGCTAAAGGAAAAATTAAAATAAAAGAAAGAATAAAAGATAAAAGGTTAAGCTAGACTTGTAGTTAATTTAGCAACCATTTCCCCGGCAACGGTGCCAGAAAGCTTATTGGTATTTATTAACTCACATAGATTAATCCGAAAGTGCATGGATACCACTATAGCTTTCACCTAGATGTACTCCAAGTATCGTATCCACAGAGAAACGTGTGAGACTAACTACAGTCTAACTTAACTAGGGGTAGCAACAAGGTTAAGATAAATAGGAGGGTAGAGAGGATAACTAAGGTTCTCTAGTTCTGACTTAGGTAAGCTCATGTCTTCTACTATTCAACTAGGGATATTACTAGGGAAACATACTAGCAGAGGATGCTTTCCTTCGCAACCGCGTCCTACGTGCACCTCTAGATGGGAGGTGGACTACAAATGATCAACGAAGCTATATAGTACAGGCTATATAGAACTTATGTCACTCACGCGATCTACCACCTTCTGGAATGCAGGGTGCATCTATGATTAACCCAAGTCTAAGCACCACACTTACACTTACGATTAATACTTTACTCCCCCTATGTAGAGAATAAAGCACTCAAAAGAGTCATAAACCTTATGAACAATATAAACAAGATGCTTACTTGAATCAGAAGTTAATTACTAGAGAAATCTCAGAAGCAAGCTCAGGTAGAACTTGAATCCACCAAGTTATAAGCCATAGAGAGAGCACCGACAGGCCAGCACCTCCTCCAAACTCTTCCCTCACTCTCTATCTCATTATTTCTATTTATAAGACTAGATCCTATGAAAAACTAATCTTCTCTTGATAGCTGGCTCTGATCCTCATGATATGAATTATGGTTTTAGGGATGCCTCAGGGAGGGGGGGGGTACAGGGTTGTTTATATAGGTCGAAGCATCCATCGTGAGCCCTTGGATCAAACCGACTTAACGGACATCATAGATGCAACCTAGGAGGTGGTGGAGAACCGACTTAGCAACGAGGGGCTGACTGGTAGACCCCAAGGGCCAGGCGGCCTACATGTGGGGTTGACCGGCCCCACATGTCAGTGTCTCAGGCTCCACTTTGGTGGAGAGCCTCCTAGAGTCATCTAGAGTCTTCCTACGTCAGTTTCGCTACTGGAATTACGTGATTTCCTTTGACGAATAGGTCCCCCTTGACAGCTTTCTAGATAAACCTTGCTGAAAACACAGATTCACCAAAACTCATGGAATTTATTAGTTTAGATCCCTATACCTATGTTTGGTGATGGAATTAAGTATATATGCAGGTTATGTTGACGATTTATAATTGATGTTAGTGACCGTCAACAATGTCCATTTTTTTCTCAACTCTTTTTTTTCTTTTCTCTTTTTCTTATGAATAACTTTTGCATAGCCCCATGCCTCTTTTCTGCAACAAAACTTTTGAGAGATAGGAACAAGAACTTGGAGCATTTATTTGGTGGATGGAAAACCTATCAAGCATGTTTTTGTGTTCACTTCTAGTGTAGGAGTAGAACATTTTTGGGTGGATCTAGATGGAAGGCATGTTTCTACGCCTACTCCCAGCGTAGGAGTAGTGCATATTTGGGTGGTGTGTACGTGACCTTGATTTTAAGAGCATGATAAATCTCTCGTAAGGGTCAACAAAGCTTAACAAAACTCAATGCAAAAGCAAGCAGCATATATGTGGAAGTTTTCCAAGCCTAATTAAAATGTATGGCTCTAGTAGAAATTCAATCTTTGTCATACATGAACTCATCATATAGCATTTTTGTGTTTTTTTAAAAGATAATTCTCCAGAACTTTGGTTTCACTTGGAACAAGATAAACAGCAGCTCAGACCTTCTCATATCATATCCGTCAATTACCTGGACTTAGATCAAGCATTTGCTACCCACGAGTTTCAAGTTCAGAGTAAATCCTTATATCAAAACAGTCTTATCCAAAACTCAGGAGAATTCAAGGCTGAAAACTAGGTACTTGAAAGGAACTACAATAGAGCAACTATTTATTATTTCCATTTAAGAGATTATTCTGAGTCCTCTTTTTTTATTCAGCTCTTAAAAACAAATTAAAGCAAACTAGACACACCTTTTTTTTTGTTTTCTATTTTACTAGATCACACATTATTACTATAAATGACTAATGCAAATATAAATTTTTATTTTGTTTTTTATTCATATTTTTTAACTATGTAAATGAAACTAAAACTTAAAACAAAAGAATACTTACCTGAATACACAGGAGTGATTCTCCCCCAAGCTAGCTCTTTCGGTGAGGGTTTGGTATTGCAAGTCCTTTGAACTGGACTTCTCCTTGTGAAGTTCATTGATCAAATACCTTGATTTACTCTAAAGATGAGGATTCTTGTGATGACGCCTCCAATGGTAATGTCACCTTCTTCCACTAAACCCATCTTGATTTTGAGTTTTGATTTTAGTTTGGTAGGCTTAGAACTTTCACTTATAGAAATTAGGGAATTAACTAACTCCCCCACACTTTTCTTGAAGTGTGTCCTGCTCTTAAAGGCAAGGTAGAGATCAAGTGCATGGGCTCTATTGGTGGAGAAACACCAACAGAACCAAAACTTTACTTATTCTTTTCTAACCTTAGACACATTGAAGTTGATGTTATGTGTTTTGTTCAATTATAACATGGGTGGTAAGATCAGAAGATTGAACATGAATGTAGCATTTATGTACATTTGGCCAAAAGGGTTGAGTTTCTTAACCCATGGAAGGATTGTCTATCTTTACATAATGTATCAATCTTTACATGATTATGACTATCATCTTCTAGAAATAAGATGTGCACTTTTTTAGCTTATTTGGTTAAGGCTATGGGATCAAGAAAGTGGTGCTAGGAATATGCTTAAAGAACATGTTGAGTTAGTTAGGTTGGATCGAGTAATGGAGTTGTAACCCAAACATGTTTGTTTCTTATTTATGTGCCTACCCAAATCAAGGAAAAACTCTTTTTTTAATAATAACAATTTACCTTAGGATGTTACCTTTGTCATTGGAGTGTGATGACACTATATGATGAAGGGTAGATGACTCATGATGGTCCTTCCCTTTTTGCTTGAAGTTTTCCTTGTTCGGCTAGCCTCGTAGCTTGAACTGTTCATGAGCTTCTTGTCTCCAAGATTGCACCCTTTCTTTCTCGTCCTTTTGTCATGCCATCTTTTTGCTCGTCAATCTTTGACACTTTATTGGATCTTTCACTTCACTCATTGTTTCATGTCTGCAAAGGATTAGTGGACAACAAATAACCAAAGGATTGTACAAATTTGAACAATGGGTTGTTGTTGGTATTTATTAACGTGTCACTTATTTGAGTACTTAGCCACCTATTGTAAACCTATACCTCCTAACTTTACTAGGTTGTCATCCCTAGTGATGATGCCAGAGATATGTGTTGGTACTACATAGCATTAGTACTAGAATAACACTAAATAGTTCTTTATTAATTATGTGATTAGAGAGAATATATATAAATCTATAAATGAAAAGTATCCATAAGCACACATATAATATACTATTGTAGCATTTTACCCGAGAGTATTTTAGGTATCGTTGTTTATATTTTTACCACTAGGAAGGTCTAGCATGGACAAGTATTGATAACTTATACCATTGATGGAGAAATAAACCATAACCAATATTCTACTCATAACAGGGGTAAGTCATAGGATAAGAGATATGATAAGTATTGATTAATGGTGATGATAAATCAATCAGAGTACTCCTTTCTATGGCATTAGTATGGTCAGGTAGAATATTAGAGGAATAATTCCTAAATTATTCTTAATTACAAGTCAAAGCATACATTTGATTATTGCAATTACACCTAGTAATCATGGCTAAGATCATCATCATATCTACACATAAGGGATATTACTAAGGAAGATTGAGGGCAGAGCTCGTTCTAGCTTCGTAATCGGACCCTACGTGCACCTATATTCGGGGAGTGGACTACAAAGGACTCAACGGGAGTGTCACATCCTCGATCTACCACATGACCCAGAATATAGAGTGTATCCACAGGTAAACAATGTATAAGCACCATGCTTATACAATGTCGACCACCCAACCCGTGTACTTTAGAGTGAGCGCTATACGAACTTGTGCATAAACATAATGATAAACTAGCTATACTAAGTATAAAATCAAAGTAGACGTTAAACATCATAACGAAGAACATGAACAAGATGAACACTGAGATTGTCATAACAATTGTAACTAGCATATAAAAATAATGGAGAAACAAGAGAGAGAGGGGTACAAAGTTTATACCGAACCACGCTCTTGACAAGATCGAGAATCCAAGCGAAGTCCTGCTTGCCTCCCTCTAGATCTATCCTACCTAGCTATGCTATGGAGGAGGAGCTTTGAGGAGATTCGGGTTCCTGTCTTCTCAAATGACTTGATGACTTCTGATTCCTAGGGGAGGCAAGGGCTAGATTATATAGCCCTGAGGGTCCAACGTGAGCCCTTAGATCAAACCGATTTAAGCAACGGCCTAGATGCATCCTCAAAGGAGATGGGAGACCACCATACGAAGCTGGTAGATAGGTGGGCCCAAGAGGGGCCGGGTAGCCCCACCAGTAGGCTGGGTGGCCCCACCTATCAGGGGGTGGCCCTCTGCTTTGGTGATGTGGCTTCTAGGCACTTCTAGAGTCTTTCCACGTAGGTACCATGGTGGAACTCCATATTTTCCTTTGATGATTAGATCCTCCTTGGCGGTTTTCTGATTAAACCCTGCTGGAAATACATATTCACCAAAACTCATGGAATTTATTAGTTTAAACCCCTAAACCTTCATTGGTGATTATATTTATGCCCTTATACATGTTTAATTGATGGTTTATAATAGTTGTTAACTACCATCAACAACTCCCCAAGCTTACCTTTTGCTAGTCCCTTAGCAAAACTAAACTTAGTAACTAAATCTGGAGTTTAAGGATTTTGAAAACATTGAAGCAACTCCTCAAAAGTACACATGCGTTCAAACAAGAATTCTCCTCCGGTACTAGAATAAACTAATCTGACTTTCAAACTTACCCATATTACCTTCAACCATAGGGCTTGTAGCCTTCACTTGGGTCTTAAGCAATTGAAAGACGGAACAATCAAGTCAAGCACTATGTCTCAAGTTCTTTGCTCAACCATTATTCTAGAGTTTTTATAGATTTTCAAAATAAAACTCAAAGCTTCCCTTGTATGATACTCTCAAGTCTCTCAATATCTATGGTATTTGTGGATCCTTACTAATGCAATAGTGATGTGATGCCTTTCTCTTCATACAACTAGGCTTATGTGGAGCTCATAGGAGTGGAGAAAGCATAAAGAGCATAATTGCAATACATATATTGTAAAGTCAAACCTTGGATCCAAAGAGAGTTGAGCCATACAATCAAATCAAGTCATGCATGTGTATGGATGTATGTTGAATATAGTTGGTGGCTAACCTAATTCTACTATGCTCCTTGAAAACATATCTCTCTTTTGAAACTTGAAAACAACCTTGCAAGAAAACAAGGGCTATCTTATTCATCTTCTTTTTCTTCTTCTCAGGCGGGCATCTGAGTACCCATTGTTTTAGTAATTCGGATACTTGTCCATTTTTTTTCTTATCTCTTTCTTTTTTTATGAATAACTTTTTCATAGCCACATGTTTCTTTTCTACAATAGAACTTTTGAGAGATAGCAACAAGAACTTGGAGCATTTATTTGGTAGATATCCTATAGGGCATATTTTTGGTGTTCACTCCCAACGTAGGAGTAAAACATTTTTGGGTGGATCTAGATGGAATGGTATGTTTTTGTGCCTATCCCTAGTGTAGGAATAGTGCATATTTGGGTGGTGTGTACGTGATCTTGATTTCAAGTGCATGACAAACCTCTCATAAGGCATCAACAAAGCTTGACTAAACTCAATGCAAAACAAGCAACATATATGAGTGGAAATTTTCAAATCTAAATATCATATATGGCTCTGGTAGGAATTCAAGCTTTGTCATACAGGATCTCATCATGTAAGATTTTTATGTTTTCAAAAGATAAATCTCTAGAACTTTAGTATAACTAGGAACAAGATAAACAATAGCTCAGACCTTCTCATATCATATCCGTCAATTACCTAGACTTAGATCAAGCATATGCTACCCACGAGTTTCAAGTTCAGAGTAAATTCTTATATCAAAATAGTCATATCCAAAACTCAGGAGAATTCAAGGCTAAAAACTAGGTACATGAAAGGAATTACGACTAGAGCAACTATTCATCACTTCCATTGCAAAAGATTATCCTTAGAGTTCTTTTATTTAACTCGTAAAAACTAAAAAAGACACATACTTTTATTTTGTTTTCATTTTTAAGATCACACCCTACTATATATATAGCTAACATAAATTTTTATTTTGTTTTAACTTGTTTTGCATCATTTTATGACTCTAGCAAATATATAGAAAACTCAAAGATAGTAAAACCAAAAAGGGAAAGAAATACTTAGCTGCAAACATGGGGGATGCTCCTCCCTCAAGCTAGATGTTGCCATGGTCTTTCTTAAAATCTCTCTCATCCTTCCAGAAGTTGTTTTCCTCGTGCAGCGGGTGTTGGTATATTTTAACGCACACAGATAAATCCACAAGCGCATGTATACCACTGTAGCTTTCGCCTGGAGGTATTCCAAGTATCGTATCCATAGAAAAACATGTGAGGTTAACTATGGTCCAACTTAACCTATAGTAGCAACAAGACTTAAAAAAGTCAGGAGTGTAGAGGAGACCGCTAAGGTCTTTTAGTTCTAATCTCGATAAGCTATGTCTTCTATTGTTCAACTAGGGATATTACGAAAGGAAACACAGACAGAGTATGTTTCCTATAATAACTAAATCCTGCTAGTCCTACAAATAGGAGGTGGACTACAGAGGATTCAACTGAGGCTATAAGAGTCACCCTCGTGAGCCACCATCGATCCAAATGTAGGGTACATCCATGAGTTACCCGAGTCTAAGCACCACTGCTTACACTACGAATAATACTTTAACCTAAGGCTCATAGATTAAAGCACTCAAAAGAGACTTGCAAACCTGAAAGAACAATATAAACACGTTACTTACTTAAATCAGAAGTTGATTACCAGAGAAATCTCAGACGCGAAGGTTGACTTTTGCTAAGGTACAAGCCATAGAGAGCGCACCGATAGGCCGACACCTCCTCCAAACTCATCCCTCACTCTTCATCTCTCTATTTCTAAAGACTAGATCCTGTGGAGGTCTAATCTTCTCTTGATAGCTAGCTCTGATCCTCATGAGGAGAATATGAATTAGGGTTTCAGGATCTCTACTGGATTTCTAAGGATCTTAGAGGATCTAATGAGGGAGGGAGGCAGAGGCTGGTATATATAGCCCTGAGGGTCCAACATGAGCCCTTGGATCAAACTAACATTGAGCAATGACTTAGTTCTAATCCTTAAGGCAGTGGAAGAGTCCACATCGAAGGGGAGAGCAATTGGGCTCCGCACTGGGCCGGGAGGCCACCCTAGTGGGCCGGCCGGTCCACTATCATGGCCAATTGGCCCAAGCTTCGGTGATTTACCTTCTAGACCCTTCTAGATCCTTCCCACGTCGGTGCCGTGGCAGAATTCCTTAATTTTCTTTGACGATTAAGTCCTCCTCGGCGGTTTTCTAGATAAACCCTGCTAAAAACACAAATTCACCAAAACTTGGGGAATTTATTAGTTTAAACCCCTAAACCTTCATTGGTGATTATATTTATGTCCTTATCCATGTTTAATTGATGGTTTATATTGGTTGTTAACTACCGTCAACAATTCCCCCAAGCTTAACCTTTGCTAGTCCCTTAGCAAAGCTAAACTAAGCAATGGATCAGGAGTTGCTACTATGCTTTCATGCCTCAAAAGTACATAGGTGTTCAATCAAAAATTCTCATCTGGATTAGAATAAACTGATTTGACTTTCAAACTTACCTGTATTACCTTCAACCATGGGGTTTCTCAGCCTTCACTTGGGTCTTGAGCAATTGAAAGACTAAATGATCAAGTCAAGTACTATGTCTCAAGTTCATTGTTCCACCATTGTTTTGGAGTTTTTATAGGTTTTCAAAATAAAACTCAGAGATTCCATTGTATGACACTCTCAAGTCTCAATATATGTGGTATTTGTGGATCCTCACCAAGGCAATAATGATGTTATGCCTTTTTCTCTTCCTACCACTAAGGCTTATGTGGAGTTCATAGGTAGGGAGAAAACTAGGGCATACTTGCAATACATATATTATAAAGTCAAACAACGGATCCAAAGAGAGTTAAGTCATACAATCAAATCAAGATGTGCATGTGTGTGGATATATATGGTGGCTAACCTAATTCTACTATGCTCCTTGAAAACATATCACTCTTTTTGAAACTTAGAAACATTAACAAGAGAATAGAGGTAATCTTATTCATCATTTTTTTCAGGCGGGCATCTAAGTACCTATTGTTTTAAATATCTCGGACACTTGTTCATTTTTTTCAACTCTCTTCTTTTTTATAAATAACTTTTGTATAGCCCCATGCCTCTTTTCTGCAACAAAACTTTTGAGAGATAGAACAAGAACTTGGAGCATTTATTTGGTGGATGGAAAACCTAACAAGCATATTTTTTGTGTTCGCTCCCAATATAGGAGTAGAACATTTTTGGGTGGATCTAGATGGAAGGCATATATCTGCACCTACCCTAGTGTAGTAGTGTATATTTGGGTGGTGAGTATGTGATCTTGATTTTAAGAGCATGGCAAACCTCTCATAAGGGTCAACAAAGCTTGACAAAACTCAATGCAAAAGCAAGCAACATATATGTGGAAGTTTTCCTAGCCTAAATAACATGTATGGCTCTAGTGGGAATTCAAGCTTTGTCATACAAGGAACTCATCATATAGCATTTTTATGTTTTTCAAAGTTAAATCCCTAGAACTTTAGTGTCACTAGGAACAAGATAAATAGTAGCTCAAACATTCTTATATCATATTCGTCAATTACCTAGACTTTGATCAAGCATTCGCTACCCACGAGTTTCTAGTTCAGAGTAAATCTTTATATCAAATTAGTCGTATCCAAAACTTGAGATAATTTGAGACTGAAAGCTAGGTACTTGAAAGGAATTACAACAGAGCAACTATTCATCATTTCCATTTATGTAGCACTTGGTTTTAAGGACAAAACCAGATACACACCATATATGTGTCCAGGATTTCAATTCACACATATAGTTACAAACTGAAGGGGTAATATCAAAGACATGATGCCTTTATTACATAGCGCATAGGTATTTGTTACAAAAGACATAGTCCTACTTTACAGTATATACTAAACTCTATTCTTCTAGCGAAGCTTCCAACACCACAGGAATTGTCAACTGGTTGATCACAAGCCTAACACCTCTTGGAAAACTCCACTAAAGAACCTCCATCTGGTACCCATCCAGGATTTTGCCAAAGTATTGAAATAAAACAAGCGTAAGCTACTACCGCTTAGCAAGCATAACATGAGGGGATGTAGGCTCAAAAGGCTTGACATGGCTAAACTGCGGTAAGCAATTTTAGTTAGTCATATTTTATTATTAATCATAAGTTGCTAAGTTATTCTTAGGCTCTCGAATATGAATAATTAAAGATATCAGCAATTTTAATCATAAACCAAACCATCTGAGTAACCAACTATTCAGTAAGGATCCAGGTCGCTAGTGTCCATGAGCATGACTGATATACCAGTTTTACACTCTGCAGATGTTGTACACTTTCACCACGAGTCGTGTTACCCATATGCCCGGGTTAACTACTCCCAAAGCACTTCCAAGGTGAGCAGGCAAGGTACACTTACGAAGCTTTTTCCCCAGTCATTCTAATAAGGAGCAGCCACTAAGGATTCCATCTCCCAATGTGTTATGGAGTCATCTCCAAAAGTGGCACTTATACACTGCAGCATAGTACAAACCCTGGGGATGAGGCCCATACCCAGCCTGGTAATGCCCCTCTTGCCCTTTCGGTAAACTGGTACAAACTAGAAAGATCAAGGTACTAGGACTAAGACCAGAGCCATGTGGTCCTCATGGTTGTACTATAAGTCCTAGGGTTGTCACTTAAAGATGAGTCCTTATGAAGAGAAACTAGAGCACCATAAGAAAAGGCCCAATGCTCTAGCCCCCTTGGTTCCATGTTGCTAAAAAACATTTTTTAATACCATGTTGCATATGTATTTAATTGTATTCTTTAATCAATATTAGTTGGAGCAAACTGAGCATACTACCCACATGCAAAACCCATAGGTAAATGAAGGACTTGATAATCAATATCAAGGTAAGTAGACTCCAAGTGGTTCATTAACATATGCATATGAGTTTAGTTTGCATTAAAGTGAATAGGTAACAAGGAGCCTCATTTTATACTTACCTTAATTCAAAGTATTGCTGCTGGTCTTGATCTTCAAGGAGTTGCTCCAGATCACCAACACAAAACTCACTGTCAACTCAAGATCAAACAGCACCACACAGGCATCCATACATACATGCATAGTAAACAAATACAAGCTAATTAGACCAATACACCAAACAGTAGAAAGATAAGTTAAAAAGGTTTTAAAATGGTTCTACGCGATGCTACGAGCACACAGACACGAAGATCACAAAAATCAGAGCTAAAACAAAGAAGTTATGAATTAAACAAGATTTCCTTTAGTAAAATAATAGATTAAATATAACCTCCAATTTTAAAAGCTAAAAATATGCTTAACAGTAGTATAATCATGTAGATTATGGAATTGCGAACCTAACACAACTTGAACGGACCAAATCAGAGTTAAAACGAAAAAGTTATGGCCTAAACAAATCTAGTGGCAAAACTGTAAATAGTTGAAAATGTATTTTAGATCTAATCAAAACAAAGTACGCTTTCAAAAGAAGAAAACAAAATCAGGAAAGATGCTATGGACTGCGGGTTACAAACTAAATACTTATAAGAGCTCTTTTGAAAGATTACGGGCACGACGGGTTGAGACTCAAATAATTATAATGGCCTTTTTGCAAATTTCACCGCGAAGGGGTATGTTCTAATCCTGGCCCTTGATCTTAAATTGGATGGATGGGAGAGACTGGCGTGACTAGCTGGCCGGAACAGAGCCGAGCGCGGCAGCGCCATGGCCGAAAATCGAGCAAGCTCGCCGACGATGTTTGTTTAAGCGCTACAGTGCATGGTTTGTCGAACGCAAAAGTCTAGGAGAGAGAAGAGGATGGGGAACTCACCATGGAGGTTCACATGGCCTATGGTGGCATAGGGATGATGGCCTATGTGGCGGGGTGGATGACTTTGGTAGCGACGCTAGGGTTAGCTCGACGGTGGCGCGGCAATCACGTGGCTAAGCGGCTTCGGCAATTTCGAGGGGAGGCGGCATAGTGGGGCTGCTATTTAAGGCCCGGGGCATCGTGGAGCACAAGGCAAGGAGAGCAGCATGGTCGGTGTGGACTCTCGGTGATGTTCTGCTCGAGCATGGGAGCAAGGTAGAAGAGAGCCCTAATGGGCGGGGCCTGCTGTCAGCGAAAGGAGGGAGAGGGGACGGCTGGGCTGGGCTGCTGCTCACTACTAGGCCACACGGGGAGGAAAAGCTAGGCCTACATGAGGGCTACTGAGGAGAGGGGAAACATGGGCGGCTGCGCTGTTATGGCCTGCTAGGCTAGCGGCCTGGCTGGGCGGGCCTATGGTGGAGAGGGGGGAAATAGGCCACGCGGGAAGAAGAAGAAAGCAGGCCACGGGGTGAGGCCGGCTGCCAAGGAGAGAAGGAAGGGAAAGCTCTGCATGGGCTTGGCCACTGGGCCAACTGGGCCAAAAGCCGATGAATGGAGAGGAAATTCCCTTATCTTTTATCTCAAGTGTTTTTCAAATGCATTTTCAAATCCATATGAAGCAATTTGAAGTTTAGTTTCAAGCCACACAATACAAAACAAATACTATGCAACAGCATGCATGCACAACCATATTGCTCCCTTATGATGAATTTTAATTTAATAATAATATTATTTTCCTATGTTTCATGAGCACCAAAGATTCATAATTAAAGCATTTTAGCTCTATTTCCAAAAATTCAAATTTTAGGTGTTACAATTCTACCCCCTTAAAATGAATCTCATCCTCGAGATTCAGACGATACTTACTCAAAGAGTTGTGGGTATGTTCTTCTCAAATCCACTTCTCTTTCCCAAGTAGCCTCATCTTCTGTATACCGATTCCACTGAACCTTACATATCCTTATAATTTGGCTCCTTGTAACTCTTTCTGCTGTCTCCAAAATTCTTACCAGAAATTCCTCATAGGTGAGATCTTCCTTAACTATAAGCTCCTCTAACGGTTTCTGCTCCTTAATTACATGCAAACACTTCTTTAATTGAGACACATGGAATACATCATGTACACCTGACAAACTCTCAGGCAATTCCAACTGATAAGCTACTTCTCCACATCTCTCTAGAATCTTGAAAGGCCCAATATACCTTGGTGCTAACTTTCCTTTCATGTTAAACCTTCTCACACTTCTCATAGGTGACACCTTTAGGTAAACATAATCCCCTATTTCAAAAGCCAATTCCCTTCTTCGAGTGTCAACATAACTCTTCTATGTAGATTGTGCCACTCTCAAGTTTTCCCTGATAGTCTGCACTTGCCTTTCAGCATCCTTGAGGATCTTAGGTCCAAACACTTGACTTTCTCCTGTTTGATTCTAGAACAATGGAGTTCTGCACTTTCTACCATATAGTGCCTCGAATGGTGCCATCTTAAGACTCTTCTGGTAACTATTGTTGTAAGAGAACTCAGTGTAACACAAACTCTTATCCCAACTTGTACCATATTGCAAAGCACAAGCTCTCAACATATCCTCCAAGATCTGATTGGTTCTCTCTGTTTGTCCATCAGTTTGTGGATGATAAGCTGAGCTAAAGTTCAACTTAGTGTCCATAGACTCGTGTAATTTCTTCCAAAAGTGTTATGTAAACTGAGTACCTCTATCAGACACAATCTTCTTAGGAACTCCATGCAAACATACTATTCATTGCATGTATAATTCTGCCAACTTTGCACCCATATATGGAGTCTTGACCGGTATGAAGTGAGCAACTTTAGTCAACCGATCTACTATTACCCAAATTGAGTCATAACCACTTTGAGTGCATGGTAATCCAACAATGAAATACAAACCAACTTCTTCCCACTTCCACTCAGGTATCTTCATAGGTTGAAGTAAACCCACTGGTCTTTGATGTTCTACCTTAACTCGCTAACATGTGTCACATATTGCTACATACTCGGCCATGTCTCTTTTCAAACCATACCACCAGTACTTCTCCTTTAGATCTAGGTACATCATAGTACTACCTGGATGGATAGAGTATGCTGAGTGATGAGCTTCTCTTATAATCATCTCTCGAATGGACTTTATCTCTGGCACACATATTCTCTTTCCGAACCACACTATTCCATGATCATCCAATCGAAAACCCGGTGCTTTGCCAATTGTGATAAGCTCTGCTATCTCCTTGATTTTCTCATCTTTGAACTGACCCTTGTGGATCTCTTGTTCTAGTGTAGGTTGCACTTCCAATTCCATCGTATTAGCAACTATTCCCAAATTAAGATGCTTGAATTCAGCACATAACTCCTTAGATAACTGTGTCACTAGAGCTACATTAACATAGCTCCTTCGACTCAAAGCATCAGCTACAACATTTGCCTTGCCAGGGTGATGGTGTACCTCCAAATCATTGTCCTTGATTAGCTCTAACTAACGATGTTGCCTCAAATTCAAATCTGATTGAGTGAAAATGTACTTCAAACTCTTGTGATTTGTATAAATGTCACACTTATGTCCAACAAGATAATGTCTCCAAATCTTCAATGCATGAACCACAACTGCTAACTCCAAATCATGGGTGGGATAATTTAGTTCATGCTTCTTTAGTTGTCTAGATGCATAAGCCACTACTCATCCTTCTTGCATAAGAACACAACCCAGACCAAGTCAAGATGCATCACAGTAGATGGAGAAACTCTTGTTTAGATTTGGTAGTACCAGCACCGGAGCTATAGTCAACCTTTTCTTCAACTCTTCAAAACTAGCTTGGCATTGCTTAGTCCATACAAACTTAGCATTCTTCTCAAGTAGAGATGTCATAGGCTTGGCAATCTTAAAAAAACCTTCAATGAACCTCTAATAATATCTGGCCATGCCTAGGAAACTCTGGACTTCACTTACATCTTGAGGCGGATTCCAACTCAACACATCACTAACCTTCTTGGGATCCACAGCTACTCCACCATTAGAGATAACGTGCCCAAGAAAAGAGACTTCCTTCAGCCAAAATTCACACTTGCTTAGTTTAGCATACAGTTGATGTTCTCTAAGTTTCTACAGAACTAATCTCAAATGCTCTTCATGTTCTGCTTCTATTTTGTAGAAGACCAGAATATCATCAATGAAGACCATAACAAACTTGTTGAGATATTCCATAAACACCTTATTCATCATATACATGAAGTATGCAGGGGCATTAGTCATTCCAAAAGACATAACCGTGTACTCATATAATCCATACCGAGTAGTAAAGGCAGTCTTAGGAATGTTCGATGAACGAATCCTCAACTGATGATAACCAGAGCGGAGATCAATCTTGGAGAACACACAAGCACCTCATAATTGATCAAACAGATAATCAATTCTAGGCAAAGGATACTTGTTCTTGATGGTTACCTCATTGAGAGAGCGATAATCCACACACATCCTCTGCGTACCATCTTTCTTCTCAACAAATATAACTAGGGCTCCCCATGGTGAAGAACTTGGACGTATGAAACATTTTTCCTGTAGCTCCTTTAACTATTTCTTAAGTTCTTCTAGCTCATTAACTCCCATCCGATATGGTCTCTTGGCTATAGGTGTAGTTCTAAGCAAAAGCTCGCATACCCAGCAAATCATCAGGAAAAACATCTAAAAACTCATTAACAACCTTGGTCTTATCCTTGGTTGCACCATTCATCTGATTAAGACTGCACACTACTCTTGTCATTGTATTTGCCTTGCATATAACTTCTTCTCCTGACTTGGATGTCAAGTGTACTATACCATTCTCACATTGGATAATAGCCTTTCATGGATTTAGGCAATCCATTCCAAGAATTACATCTATGCTTGAGAACTTCAGCATAATCGAATTCGCCAAAAACTCTACCCCCTTATTTCAACTCTTACACTGGGGCACATTAGAGTAGCTTGCATATGCCCACAAGGTGAGTCAACTAACATCTGTTTCTTCATAGGACACTTTGGTATATTGTGCTCCTTAACCAAACGATGTGCAATGAAGGAATGTGAAGCTCTAGAATCAAACAAAATTGATGTAGGGCTAGAGTTGACTAGACACATGCCAAACACAACATCTAGAGCTTCTTGTGCAGATTCTACCATCATAGAATTGACTCTACCTTGCACATGAGTCCGCTGTTTGTGGTTTACCTTCTAGGGCTGCTGCTTGTTCGGCTTCTTTGGGCTCTGACTTGCATAGTGACCGGGTTCACCATAGCGGTAGCACTTCTTGCCTGAAGAGAGAGTGTTGGACACACTATCCTTCATTAGAGAGTTGATCAGGGGTTCCTGGGGTGGACTCTGGTTCACATACTATTGCTCTTGCTGGTATTGAGGGAGTTGTTGAGGAGGATCAAAATCCCACTGACTAGTTGGTTCCTGGTACCTTTGCTGAAATTCTTACTAGGAGGTGTAATGGGGGCATGTGTTGCTACCTATAGATTGGCTTTGGATTCTCCTTTTCTTCTCTTCCATTTCTTAATGATTGTTCTCAATCAAAATGGCCCTATTCACCAGAGTTTGGAAGTCAGGATACACAACAGTCATCAATTGCAGTTGAAGTCCATCATTTAATCCTTTCAAGAAGCATTTTTGTTTCTTGGCATCATTGACCACCTCTCCTGTAGCATAACATGATAGCTGAGTGAATTTGTTATAATACTCACACACTATCATGGAACCTTGTTTCAAGTTGAGGAACTCCTCCTCCTTGATCTCCACCAAAGCTTCTAGAACATGATAAGATCTAAAGGCAGTCTTGAAATCTTCCCAACAAATCTAATTTACATCTTTCCCAACCTAAAATAATTCCCACCAGTCTGAAGCTACTGCTTGAAGTTGACCGGATGCATAAAGCACTTTTTGATGGTCATTACACTGAGCTATGTTAAGTTGTTGCTCCATGGCTCTAAGCTAGTCATCAGCTTCTAGTGGGTTGCTTGCATGAGAGAATGTCGGCAGATGTTCCTTCATAAATTCACCATGCTTGTCCCTTAGTGGAGCTTGATGTGGGTTGATACATACATTTTGGATATAGGTCTGTAGCAATTGAGTCTGTGTCATCATAGATTGCTCTATAGTTGGAGGATTTGATGGCGGTGGATTAGCATTAGGGGCATTCCTTCTAGCATCACATGAAGCTCTTCTCCTAGTAGAAACCATCTATTTGCAACATTTAGCACAATTATTGGTTGTAATCCATGATCCAGAAGTAGTTCACATGGTAAAACAATCAATCTAAAATTTTCTTTTGGACGAGAACTACTAGTAGCAGTTTAGAAAGACAACCATATCTCAAGCTCCAGAAATCATATGAAGGCATTCCTTATTTGGCTAGAAAGCTTGTGAAATTCCCTACAATTTTTGTATAGACCACCTTGCCAGATTCTGAGGTTAAGTTACCTAGAAATAGGGCACAACCGAAACTGTTCCGACTCCTAGATAGTGCAACAGCTTCAACTTGTAGAGGTCCTAACTCCCAATCCATAAAACTTTCATGACTTTTGGGCATCTACCTTTGGATATATAACCCAATGAACACTGATTGCTTAGAAAACAACACGCACAGAGATGAGAAAAACCAACCCAACTATCTAACCATTGGTCCTTATACCTTATCATGTAAACTAAATGAAATTGTGAGCATCACCCACAAAATCATTCCAATCATTACAAAGATCGAAATCAAGCATGAACACCAAGACAACCATTCAAACACTATAGGTTCACAATTCAAGCATTAGGACTTAATGCCACTACTCACGTTACTAGCATTCTAGTTGTATCAAGGGCTCAAAACTCTACAACTTCACCTTCATGTTGCGCAAGAATGTGGTAAGTGATAGCTCTAAAAGCAACTCAAAGCAAGGGTGAGGATAGGGACACAATTTATAGCAACAAGGAGGAGATGAACAACAAAGACAAGAATATAGTATAGGAGAAAATAGCAAGGTTTATAGACCAAGGATTTCATAGCAAATTCTAAACCTTAAACGACCATTTTCTAACTAGGCTTGCGTCCTACAGTCGACATAGCTATGATACCACTTTGTAGCACCTGGTTTTAAGGATAAAACTAGATACACACCATATGTGTGCCCATGATTTCAATTCACACATATAGTTACAAATGAAGGGGTAATATCAAAGACAATGCCTTTATTACATAGCGCATAGGTATTTGTTACAAAAGACATAGTCCTACTTTATAGTATATACTAAACACTATTCTTCTAGCAAAGCTTCCAACACCACAGGAATCATCAACTGGTTGATCACAAGTCTAACACCTCTTGGAAAACTCCACTGAAGAACCTCCATCTAGTACCCATCCGGGATTTTGCCAAAGTATTGAAATAAAACAAGCGTAAGCTACTACCGCTTAGCAAGCATAACATGAGGGGATGCAGGCTCAAAAGGCTTGACATGGCTGAACTACAGTAAGCACTTTTAGTTGGTCATATTTTATTATTAATCATAAGTTGCTAAGTTATGCTTAGGCTCTCGAATATGAATAATTGAAGATATCAGCAATTTTAATCATAACCTAAACCATCCGAGTAACCAACTATTCAGTAAGTATCTAGGCCGCTCGTGTCTGTGAGCATAGCTGATATACTAGTTTTACACTCTGCAAATGTTATACACTTTCACCATGAGTCGTGTTACCCATATGCCTGAGTTAACTACTCCCAAAGCACTTCCAAGGTGAGCAGGCAGGGTACACTTACGAAGCTTTTCCCCAGTCGTTCTAATAAGGAGTAGCCGCTAAGGATTCCATCTCCCAAGTGTTATGGAGTCATCTCCAAAAGTGGCACTTATACACACAACATAGTACACACCCTGGGGATGAGGTCCATACCCAGCCTGGTATGCCCCTCTTGCCCTTTCGGTAAACTGCTACAAACTAGAAAGAGCAAAGTACTGGACTAAGACTAGAGCCATGTGGTCCTCATGGTTGTACTATAAGTCCTGGGTTGTCACTTAAAGATGAGTCCTTATGAAGAGAAATTAGAGCACCATAAGAAAAGGCCCAATGCTCTAGCCCCCTTGGTTCCATATTGCTAAAAACATCTTTTAATACCATGTTGCATATATCTTTAATTGTATTCTTTAATCAATATTAGTTGGACCAAACTGAGCATACTACCCGCATGCAATACCCATAGGTAAATGAAGGACATGATAATCAATATCAAGGTAAGTAGACTCCAAGCGGTTCATTAACATATGCATATGAATTGAGTTTGCATTAAAGTGAATAGGTAACAAGGAGCCTCATATTATACTTGCCTTAATTCAAAGTATCGCTGCTGGTCTTGATCTTCAAAGAGTTGCTCTAGATCACCAACACAAAACTCACTGCCTACTCGAGATCAAACAGCACCACACAGGCATCCATACATACATGCATAACAAACAAATACAAGCTAATTAGAACAATACACCAAATAGTAGAAAGAGAAGTTAACAAGGTTTTAAGCGATTCTATGCAATGCTACGAGCACACAGACGCGAAGATCACAAAAATCGGAGCTAAAACGAAGAAGTTATGAATTAAACTAGATTTCCTTTAGTAAAATAATAGATTAAATCTTACCTCCAATTTTAAAAGTTGGAAACATGCTTAATAGTAGTATAATCATGTAGATTATGGAATTATGAACCGAATGCAACTTGAACGGACCAAATCGGTGTTAAAACGAAAAAGTTATGGCATAAACAAATCAAGTAGCAAAACTATAAATAGCTAAAAATGTATTTTAGATCTAACCGAAACAAAGTACGCTTTCAAAAGAAGAAAACAAAATAAGGAAAGATGCTATGGACTGCGGGTTACAAACTAAATACTTATAAAGGCTCTTTTGAAAGATTTCAGGGACGGCGGGTTGAGACTCGAATAATTATAATGGCCCTTTTCCAAATTTCATCGCGAAGAGGTATGTTCTATTCCTGGCCCTTGATCTTAGATTGGATGGATGGGAGAGACTGGCGTGACCAGCCGGCCAGAACAAAGCCGAGCGTGGCGGCGCCATGGCCGGAAATCGAGCAAGCTCGCCGGCAATGTTGGTTTAAGCGCTACAATGCAAGGTTTGCCGAACGGAAAAGTCTAGGAGATAGAGGAGAGGATGGGGAACTCACCATGGAGGTTCACACGGCCTATGGCGGTGTAGGGACGACGGCCTACGCGGTAGGGCAGACGACGTTGGTGGCGATGCTAGGGTTAGCTTGATGATGGCGCTGCGATCACGTGGCTAAGCGGCTTTGGTAATTTCGAGGGGAGGCAGCACGATGGGGCTACTATTTAAGGCCGGAGGCATCGTGGAGCGCAAGGCAAGGAGAGCGGCATGGTCGGCGTGGACTTCCGGCGGTGTCTTGCTCGAGCATGGGAGTAAGGTAGAAGAGATCCCTAATGGGCGGGGCCCACTGTCTGTGAAAGGAGGGAGAGGGGACGATTCGGCTGGGCTACTGCTCACTACTAGGCCGCATGGGGAGGAGAAGCTGGGCCTACGTGTGGGCTACTAAGGAGAGAGAAAACACGGGCTGCTATGTTGTTTATGGCCTGCTGGGTTGCAGCTTGGCTGGGCCGGCTTGTGGCGGAGAGGGGGAAATGGGCCATGCGGGAAGAAGAAGAAAGCAGGCCGCGGGGTGAGGCCGGTGCCAAGGAGAGAGGGAAGGGAAAGCTCCGTGTGGGCTTGGCCACTGGGCCAACTAGGCCAAAAGCCAAGAATGGAGAGGAAATTCCCTTATCTTTTATCTCAAGTGTTTTTCAAATGCATTTTCAAATCCATTTGAAGCAATTTGAAGTTTAGTTTCAAACCACACAATACAAAAAGAAATACTATGCAACAACATGCTTGCACAACCATGTTGCTCCCTTATGATGAATTTTAATTAAAAATAATATTATTTTCCTATGTTTCATGAGCACCAAAGATTCATAATTAAAGCATTTTAGCTCTATTTCCAAAAATTTAAATTTTAGGGTGTTACAATTTAAGAGATTATTCCGAGTCCTCTTTATTTTATTCAACTCTTAAAAATAGAAAACTAGGCACATACTTTTTATTTTGTTTTCATAATTTAAAATCACACCTTACTATTATATATAGCTAAGATAAATTTTATTTTGTTTTAGTTTGTTATGCATCTTTTTATTTGTTTTGCAAATATGAAGCAATCTTAAAAAATAGTAGAACAAAAAAGATAAAGAAATACTTAGCTAGATACATGGAGGATGCTCCTCCCCTAAGCTGGATGTTATCGTGGTCCTTCTTATCTGTCCAAAAGTTGTGTTCCTTATGTAGAGGGTGTAGCAGCGGTTTGGAAGAATGTACATCGGATGGATGGTGTTACTCTTGATCATCCTACAAAATATTCCAACAAGAACACCAAAACTCGTGGCACATATTAGGATAAGGGGTTAGTGGTCATTCATTTAGAGATTTGTTGCCCTTCGAGGTTTAGAAAGATTTCCTAGTTTACCAAGTTCTAACAGGTTGTCTATTTAATATTTTTGGATTTTTTATATAATGTAGAAAGAAATATGTATGCATTTTTATTTTTATTTTTATGCCAGCACGGTGAATATTCCCTTGGGCTACACTCTGAGAAAAATTTCACATGGGGCTTTAAGATTTAATGATGCAATGATGTAATGCGGTAATGAAAAACTTTTTATTATTTTTCTTTTCTAAATGCATTGATAATGCAGAAAAATAAATATGCTAAAAGTGAAAATAATTCATGCAACGCTAAAAAAAAGTGAATATGAATAACTACCGATGTTACCTCATGGCCAGGGTTTGGATTTTTAAGTCCTCCGGATAGGACTCAACTGAAGAAGAATCCTTTACCTTTCGGGTGCATCATCCGGTTTTAGCGATGGAGACCCAGATGGCTACATATCTTGTGATGGTGTCTCTGATGGTGATGTTACCTTCTTTCGCCAAACCCGTCTTAGTTTTGAATTTTGATTTTTGGTTTGATAGGTTCAGGACCTTCACTTGTAGAAATTCAGAGAATAGACTGTTCTCCCCCATGTTTTGTTTGAAGTGTGTTCTGTTCATAAGATAGGGTAGAGATCAAGTGCATGGGCTCTGTTGGTGGGAAAACACCATCACAACCAAAACTTTATTTATTCTTCTCTAGCTTTAGGCACACTTAACAAGATGAAGTTGATGTGTGCTTTGTTCAATTATAATATGGGTGATAAGATCAGAAGGCTGAGCATGCATGTAGCATTTAAGTTCATTTGGCCAAAAGGGTCGAGTTGCTTAACACATGGAAGGATTGTCTATCTCTACATAATGTATCAAACTTTGCATGATTATGACTATCATCTTCCAGAGATAAGGTGTGCAACATTTTAGCTCATTTGGTTAAGACCAAGATCAAGAAAGTAGTGCTAGGAACAAGCTTAAAGAACTAAACATGTTGAGTTAATCAAATTGGATCAAATAAGTTGTAACTCGAACATGTTTGTTTCTTACTTTTGTGCCTACCAGAATCAAGGAAAAAGCTTTTTAAATAATGACCATTTATCTTAGGATGTACCTTTGTCATTGGAGCATGATAACACCATGTGACGATGGGTAGATGACTCGTGATGGTCCTTCCCTTTTTCTTGTAGTTTTCCTTGTTTGGCTAGCCTCACAGTACGAGTTGTTCATGAGCTTCTTATTTTCTAGATCACACCTTTTCTTTCTCATCCTTTTGTCATGCCATCTCTCTGCTCTTCGATCTTTTGTCATCTTGTTAGACATTTTGCCTCACTAATTGTTTTATGCCTACAAAGGATTAGTGGACAACACATACCCGAAGGAATATATAATTTTGAAACATGGGTTGTTTGTCTATAATTTTATAATTTCCCTGTATGCTAATGAAAAGATAGCATTAGAATTATTTTAGCATAGTTTAAGTTTATCATGTTCTATACAGGCATGGCTTAAGGCAAAGGTAACTTGCAGCAGAAGACAAAGTGAATGACCTTTGATACTTATAGTTCTTTCATCCATGATGAATGAGCTGTGTCTTCTTTATGCAATGTTATTGGAGTTCATCATGTGCCTTGCTTCATCTTCGATTTGAATTCATCTCGTGACTTACCCAAATTGAATTAAGAATTTCCTACAGGGATTAGTCCAACAAAATATCTAGTGTCTACTAAAGCATAATATCGGCTCAAAAATCTACCTAGACACCATGCCTAATTTGATTTAGGAAGGCATTTTAACCTAAGCACCATGCTTAATTTGAAAAGCCTTTGGAAGTAAGATCAATGCATCTCTTGGTTAAAGAATCAAACTAGACACCTTGTCTACTTTAATTTAGGAAAATAGTTTAAACTAAGCACCATGCCTAATTTAAAAGGTGTATGAAAATACTTTAAAACCTACACATACTATAGTAAACAAAGGTAGCATGAAAGCGTTACAGAGATTTACTGTAACACCCTAAAATTTGCTTCTTTTGAAATATAGCTAAAAAGATTTAAATACTTGTTTTTCTGCTCATAAAATATAGGAATTTTTTTTTCATTATATTAAAATTCATCATAAGGAGTAGCAACATGGATGTGCATACATGCCGGTGCATTTGATTTATTGCAATGAGTGGTTCAATCCAAAATTCAAAATGAATTCAAATCGCTTTTGAAAATGGTTTCAAAATAGCTTTGAAATAAAAGAAAAGAAAAGAAAAAGAATTGGAAAATAAAAGAATTTAAAAAGTTGTAAAATTTATTTTTGAAAGCCTACCAAAATTGTTCATTTCTATTTGCATTGAAAAGTATATTTGAAATAATACTTGAATTTGATTTGGTTCAAAGTTCAAATAAATTCAATCCTTATTTGAAAATGAATTTGGAAAATCAAATCAGAAAAAGAAAAGAAGAAAGAAAACTCTCTCTCCCTCTCCCCTCTATTCGGCCCAGCTCAGTGGTAGTCAGCCTGCTCTCTCTTCTCCTCTCCCTCACTTCCTTCTCCCGCATGGGCCTATTGCTTCGGGCCCAGTTCTCTTTTCCCCTTTCTCTCCTTTTGGTGCCGGCCCAAGCGCTCTCCCATTCCCCTTTCTCTCTCCCGGCCGTAGGCCCAATCTCGCTTGCAGGCCAGCATTGGCCATGGCAGCGCGCCACGCGTCTCCTCTTCTCTCTTAGTCGCTGACATGCTAGGCATGCATGTTAGGCCCTTCTCCTACCTCGCATACTCAGGCCGGACTCTCCGCTGCCACTGAGTCGAAGACCACGCCACTCATGCCTCTCCCCTTTACCTTGCGTCCCAAGTCATTTGTAGCCATAAATACCAAAGCCCGAGCCCGCGTTGCCTCCTATCCCGAGCCTCGGAGCCGTAGCCGCCTCGCCAAGTCACCAAATCACCGTGCCACCATGGAAACCTAGCGCTGCCATCCGCCATCGCCCCACCGAGCCATGCACCACTTCTGTCCGCTCCACGTTCCGATAAGATGCCTAGCCAAGTTCGTAGTTCTCTCCACTTTCTCCCCGTGCAATCCCCGTGTCGAATTGTGGTCTCTAGGACTAGTTTTGTGTGCACCAGCGAGGTCCCTCGCCGCCAGCCATGTCCTCCACCGTGCTGGTTCCCTATTCTGGCCGGCAACCTCTCTCCCTCCTACTAGATCTAATCTCCACCGTCCAATCTCAATCCAACAATCCAGATCGGCTGGTACCCCTTCGTGGGTAATTTTGCATAAGAGCCCTTGCCCTTTTCTAGTATTGCCATCCCTACAGTTTCTCTAAAGAGCCTCTGCCTTTTGATAAAATAGTATCTGCAGTCCTTGGCCGGATTAAAATCAGATTTTAATTATTTTAAATTCAAAAATCAAGTTTCATCTATTTGCAAAATTGCCACTATCTTCATTAGGCCATAAAATCTCTGTTTTAACTCCGATTTGACCCGTTCAAGTTGTGTTAGATTCGTGATCGCGTAATGTACATGTTTATACTACTGTTAAATACATTTTCAACTTTTGAAATTTGAGGTTAGATTTAATCTATTATTTTATTAAAGGAAATCTTGTTTAATTCATAAGTTCTTCGTTATAGCTCCTATTAGAGTGCTTTTCGCTTCTATGTGTTTGTAGTAACGTGTAGAACATCTTTAAAACCTTTTTACTTGTTGTTTATTGTGTTTGGTGTACTATTCTAATTTAATTTTATTGTTTGCTTCGTGTATGATTGCATGGATGCTTGTGTGGTGCTTTATGACCATGTCCAGTCGGTGAGCTTTACGTGTTGATCAAGGAGTTCCATTGAAAGTTTGGACTAGAAGAAGGATCTAAGTTTAAGGCAAGTATAGCATGGGATTTTCCTTGTTGTTGTAGACACCTTTAATCATTTAATTCATACTACATGTGTCTACCTTGATTACCACTAAGGATTTCCTAGTACTTTGTTACCTTGTACCTTGATTCCTATGGGTTTATTGCATTGGGTAGTATGATGCTAGTGCTCAACTAAAGCCATGATCTTGTAACTTGACTAATGCTATATGTAATAAATAGTAAAAGATGCTTTTTAGCAATATGGAACAAGGGGGCTAGAGCATTGGGCTGTTTTTATGGTGCTCTAGATTCCTCTCCCTAAGGACTTATCTGTAAGTGATCATCTGTGACTTATAGTATAGCTGTGAGGGCCACATGGCTCTAGCTTTAGCTCGGTATGAGGACCTTTTCTAGCTTGTTAGAGGTTACCTTTATGGCATAAGAATTACTTGACGAATTGGGTATAGGACAACCTCTACTCTTATGTGTATAGCCGTGATGGAATTGTGCCATTCAATAGGGGGGTTCCTATATCTATTTGCCGAGTGAATCTAATGGCCCTAACTTGTTAGACGAACCTTTGAAAGGCTTCATAGTGAACCATACTGACCTTCCTTGGTATTGGGTCAAGAGGTTAGCCGCCTCACGCGAAAGGGTAAATCATGACTCACAGTGAAAGTGTACAACCTCTACAGAGTGTAAAACTGGTATATCAGCCGTGCTCATGATCACGAGCGGCCTTGGAACCCTTACAGAATAGATGATGAACACTAAAGATATTAATGATAAAGATGCTCACTAATGATTATTGTTTATGCTATTTATTATTCATGTTTACCTGATCATGTGTTTATATGGGCTTGTGAATAAACTTGTTGTCACCCAATTGCTAAAAGATGACTCATTAAAAGCTAATCGCAGTTAAACCAGTGTCAGCCTTTTGAGCCTCATGAACCCCATGTTATATTTGTTGAGTACGACATGTACTTATGCTTGCTTTATTTTTCAGTTATTTGGATAAAAATCCTGGATGGGTACCACATTGCTAGAGTTTGGAGAAATTAGGCTTGTGATCAATCAGTCAGTTGTCCCTGTAAAATTGGAGTCTTCACCCAAAGATCGGAGTTGTCTTTCTGCTATTTGCTATCTAAGGTTATATTCTTTATACTAAGTACATTATATATTGAGCATTGTCTATTGATATTGCCCTTATTTGTAGCTATATGTGAGATTTGACTTCCTAGACTCACATATGGTGTGTATCTGGTTTTGTTCTTAAAACCGGGTGCGACATTTACTCATTTGGAGATGAAAGAACATGATTGTTACTTAGCAAATTGAGTATGATTTAAAGGTAGAGACAACCAAGGTGGATTAGCAACATGGCATAAGATTTTTCAGAGAAGTCCTTCCCCCCATGCTTGAATTTTGCAAGGCAAAATCAAGTTTGGATGGATGTGATTCAATGTTGCATGGTGATTGGTTGGACATACATTGAGTCATCATTCTTCATCCTTTTTGCTACAAACCCTGAATGGTTAGTGACAAAAATACCCGAAGGAATATTTTTACAATTATGTTTCTATGCTTATTTCACAAGGGTATCATAGCAAAAAGGGTGAAAGCTCATGTTATCTCTCGAAAATGCTTGTTTTAGGACAGAAGCTTGTCCTTGGGAAACCTTTGAATTGCATTTCTAATTGGTGAAGTGGTTTCCCCTCCAACACCAACCTTTGGGTGCCTATCTCAAGATTCACACAATGAAATCTACAATATTTATGATAAACATATGCTTCTACAACCACCCTTTCAAAGTTTTTATGAACAGAAAGTATAAGGGGGTTGAAGATCTCATGTGTGGCAATGTTGGAGGGACCAATTAATTCAGGAGATTTCTCATGCGAGCATGGATTTGATGAGGTGTTCATAAAGTAACTTCCATGCTCATCGATGTCATCTTCCTGCTCTAAGGTTATTTCTTCATGAATGTCTATAGGAAACATTGTCTCCATTATTCCATGCCTATGACAGTCATTGGACGATTTATTGTCTAAGTTTTCCCTTGGCTTGGTAACTCTCGGGTTGATCTTATCTAAAGCCTCATCCATCCAGTCAATGGCAACAACATATAAGTCCTTAATATCCTCTAGCCATTGTTGTTGCTCTCCTTGGTCTTCCTCATGGCGTTTATGACTTCTATGCTTTGGTTGTCTTAGTGGATTTCTAGGGTCATCATGAGACTAAGGAGAAAGAGCATAAGAGGGATCATCGGGGTCAAGGATGGGTTGAAAGATGGTTTCAGATGAGACATCTAATGTGGGCATAGAAGGGGAGAGAATAGGAATGATTTTCTAAATGGCTGGCTCTCCTTCTATGGCATCACTAGACATGCCATCCTGAATTCCTCCTGATGTCCTATATGGAAATAAGGGCGCTTCCTAAGAGATCCCTTCTTGAAGGATTTGCATTATATTCACTTGAAGGTCCCTTATGAACATGAGAATTTAATGTTCTCCCCAAAATCAACACCCAAAAAGGTCATCCTTAATTTCAATAGAGATTTTCAAAGGTGGAATTCCTTCTTCTCTTGGGGGATTTTGGGGTATTGATGGTTTGGGATTGACAGCTAAATCTTGGGATTAGAGTGGTTGTGATTTGGCTATCAAAACTTCCTCTTCTTGATCGAGAGATGATTTCTTACCTTTCTTGGGGAGTTCATTATAAATGCTAATGCAGAGAGTCTTTCCACTAATTTTATCAAGCATATCCCTTGCTTCACTAGCAAAAAAATGAAGAAAAGCTTCTCTAGAGGCTGTATTAAGGGATTCCCTAGAATCCTTGCTAAGACCCATGTAAAAATATTAAAGAAGTATAGGGTCTTGAATAGCAAGGTCTAGGCCAGTGAAGATGAGTTCATTAAAATGATCCCATGATGTACCAAGAGATTCTTCTTCTAGTTGTCTAAAATTTAGAATCTCTTTCCAAGGCTAACCACTTTAGAGATGGGAAAGAACACATAAATAAAATTTGGAGCATAATGTTTCCCAATCTCCTTGCATATTTCCTACGGTTTGACTATACCAATGTTTAGCTCCTCCCATCAAAGAGAACAGAAATAACTTTCATCTTAAGGTCTTGTTAGACATGACAACAATACGTAAGCATGCACAGATCTACTCAAACTCTTGTAGGTGTGAGTATGGGTTTTCATCGCCTTCTCCTAAGAAGGATTGATCCCGAATCAATGTTTTTTAAACGTGGGCGGAACTCATAGTTAGGTGTTAGGATAGGCTCTACAGATTTAGGTGGCCCGAAGCTCACGCTCGTGGGTTTAGCATATTGATAGATAGGAGTGGAATTCATAATGGAAAAGAAAAGAAAAGAATAAAGGAATAAAAAGATAAAAGAATATGATACAAGGTTAAGCTGGGTTCGTACTTAATTCAACAACCGTTTCCCCGACATCGGCGCTAGAAAGCTTGTTGGTATATTTTAACACACATAGATA